>NC_056449.1:26303859-26613859 GCF_018296145.1 Oncorhynchus tshawytscha
TCCGTTTTCGGGACCACTAAATCACTTTCAAAAGGTCTTGAAGACCACCCGGAATTCTTTACATACAATATCTTGCATATTATTCAGACATATTATTATTATTATTATAAGCAATTATAATACGATTAATACTGCCAACTGTTATTATTTTTAGAGAAAGAAAATAATATTATATATGTATTTTGTTTTTACAAACCAAATGCAGCAAGGTGGTCCACAGTTGAAAACAGGCTGAAAACCTCTAGACCACACAGTACTTTCTCCATCACTGCTCTACATTACACAGTACTTTCTCCATCACTGCTCTACACCACACAGTACTTTCTCCATCACTGCTCTACCTCACACAGTACTTTCTCCACCACTGCTCTACATCACACAGTACTTTCTCCTCCACTGCTCTACACCACAAAGTACTTTCTCCTCCACTGCTCTACCTCACACAGTACTTTCTCCACCACTGCTCTACACCACACAGTACTTTCTCCTCCACTGCTCTACCTCACACAGTACTTTCTCCACCACTGCTCTACATTACACAGTACTTTCTCCTCCACTGCTCTACCTCACACAGTACTTTCTCCACCACTGCTCTACATCACACAGTACTTTCTCCACCACTGCTCTACATCACACAGTACTTTCTCCACCACTGCTCTACATCACACAGCACTTTCTCCACCACTGCTCTCCACTGCTCTACCTCAACACAGTAGTACTTTCTCCACCACTGCTCTACAGCACACAGTACTTTCTCCTCCACTGCTCTACCTCACACAGTACTTTCTCCACCACTGCTCTACACCACACAGTACTCCCCACTGCTCTACACCACACAGTACTTTCTCCACCACTGCTCTACGTCACACAGTACTTTCTCCATCACTGCTCTACACCACTAAGTACTTTCTCCACCACTGCTCTACACCACAAAGTACTTTCTCCCCCACTGCTCTACACCACACAGTCCTCTTCTCCACAAAGTACTTTCTCCACCACTGCTCTACACCACAAAGTACTTTCTCCACACTGCTATACACCACAGTACTTTCTCCACCACTGCTCTACACCACAGTACTTTCTCCTCCACACACAGTACTTTCTCCCCACTGCTCTACCTCACACAGTACTTTCTCCACCACTGCTCTACCACAGTACTTTCTACACTCACACAGTACTTTCTCCACCACTGCTCTACATCACACAGTACTTTCTCCATCACTGCTCTACATCACACAGTACTTTCTCCTCCACTGCTCTACCTCACACAGTACTTTCTCCACCACTGCTCTACATTACACTCCCCCCACTGCTCTACCTCACACAGTACTTTCTCCTCCACTGCTCTACCTCACACAGTACTTTCTACACCACTGCTCTACATCACACAGCACTTTCTCCACCACTGCTCTACATCACACAGTACTTTCTCCACCACTGCACAACAGCACACAGTACTTTCTCCCCCACTGCTCTACAGCACAAAGTACTTTCTCCACCACTGCTCTACATCACACAGTACTTTCTCCATCACTGCTCTACACCACAAAGTACTTTCTCCCCCACTGCTCTACACCACACAGTACTTTCTCCACCACTGCTCTACGTCACACAGTACTTTCTCCATCACTGCTCTACACCACTAAGTACTTTCTCCACCACTGCTCTACACCACAAAGTACTTTCTCCCCCACTGCTCTACACCACACAGTCCTTTCTCCACCACTGCTCTACGCCACAAAGTACTTTCTCCACCACTGCTCTACGCCACAAAGTACTTTCTCCACCACTGCTATACACCACTAAGTACTTTCTCCCCCACTGCTCTACACCACACAGTACTTTCTCCACCACTGCTCTACACCACACAGTACTTTCTACACCACTGCTCTACATCATACAGCACTTTCTCCACCACTGCTCTACATCACACAGTACTTTCTCCACCACTGCTCTACATCACACAGTACTTTCTCCACCACTGCTCTACATCACACAGTACGTTCTCCATCACTGCTCTACACCACAAAGTACTTTCTCCATCACTGCTCTACATCACACAGTTCTTTCTCCACCACTGCTCTACATCACGCAGTACGTTCTCCACCACTGCTCTACACCACACAGTACTTTCTCCATCACTGCTCTACGTCACACAGTTCTTTCTCCACCACTGCTCTACATCACGCAGTACTTTCTCCACCACTGCTCTACATCACACAGTACATTCTCCACCACTGCTCTACACCACAAAGTACTTTCTCCACCACTGCTCTACACCACACAGTACTTTCTCCCCCACTGCTCTACACCACAAAGTACTTTCTCCACCACTGCTCTACGCCACAAAGTACTTTCTCCACCACTGCTATACACCACTAAGTACTTTCTCCACCACCGCTCTACACCACAAAGTACTTTCTCCCCCACTGCTCTACAGCACAAAGTACTTTCTCCATCACTGCTCTACACCACACAGCATTTTCTCCACCACTGCTCTACATCACACAGTACTTTCTCCATCACTGCTCTACACCACAAAGTACTTTCTCCCCCACTGCTCTACACCACACAGTACTTTCTCCATCACTGCTCTACGTCACACAGTTCTTTCTCCACCACTGCTCTACATCACACAGTACTTTCTCCACCACTGCTCTACATCACACAGTACATTCTCCACCACTGCTCTACACCACACAGTACTTTCTCCCCCACTGCTCTACACCACAAAGTACTTTCTCCACCACTGCTCTACGCCACAAAGTACTTTCTCCACCACTGCTATACACCACTAAGTACTTTCTCCACCACCGCTCTACACCACAAAGTACTTTCTCCCCCACTGCTCTACAACACAAAGTACTTTCTCCATCACTGCTCTACACCACACAGCATTTTCTCCACCACTGCACTATGTCACACAGTACTTTCTCCATCACTGCTCTACATCACACAGTACTTTCTCCATCACTGCTCTACACCACAAAGTACTTTCTCCACCACTGCTCTACACCACACAGCATTTTCTCCACCACTGCACTATGTCACACAGTACTTTCTCCATCACTCCATCCTGGTCATTCTTTAAAAGTAACTTCCTCACCATTTTAGATAAGCATGCTCCGTTCAAAAAATGCAGAACTAAGAACAGATACAGTCCTTCGTTCACCCCAGACCTGACTGCCCTCGACCAGCACAAAAACATCCTGTGGCGGACTGCAATAGCATCCAATAGTCCCCGGGATATGCAACTGTTCAGGGAAGTCCGGAACCAATACACGCAGTCAGTCAGGAAAGCTAAGGCCAGCTTCTTCAGGCAGAAGTTTGCATCCTGTAGCTCCAACTCCAAAAAGTTCTGGGACACTGTGAAGTCCATGGAGAACAAGAGCACCTCCTCCCAGCTGCCCACTGCACTGAGGCTAGGTAACACGGTCACCACCGATAAATCCATGATTATCAAAAACTTCAATAAGCATTTCTCAACGGCTGGCCATGCCTTCCGCCTGGCTACTCCAACCTCGGCCAACAGCTCCGCCCCCGGCAGCTCCTCGCCCAAGCCTCTCCAGGTTCTCCTTTACCCAAATCCAGATAGCAGATGTTCTGAAAGAGCTGCAAAACCTGGACCCGTACAAATTAGCTGGGCTTGACAATCTGGACCCCCTATTTCTGAAACTATCCGCCGCCATTGTCGCAACCCCTATTACCAGCCTGTTCAACCTCTCTTTCATATCGTCTGAGATCCCCAAGGATTGGAAAGCTGCCGCAGTCATCCCCTCTTCAAAGGGGGAGACACCCTGGACCCAAACTGTTACAGACCTATATCCATCCTGCCCTGCCTATCTAAGGTCTTCGAAAGCCAAGTCAACAAACAGGTCACTGACCATCTCGAATCCCACCGTACCTTCTCCGCTGTGCAATCTGGTTTCAGAGCCGGTCACGGGTGCACCTCAGCCACACTCAAGGTACTAAACGATATCATAACCGCCATCGATAAAAGACAGTACTGTGCAGCAGTCTTCATTGACCTTGCCAAGGCTTTCGACTCTGTCAATCACCATATTCTTATCGGCAGACTCAGTAGCCTCGGTTTTTCGGATGACTGCCTTGCCTGGTTCACCAATTACTTTGCAGACAGAGTTCAGTGTGTCAAATCGGAGGGCATGCTGTCCGGTCCTCTGGCAGTCTCTATGGGGTGCCACAGGGTTCAATTCTCGGGCCGACTCTTTTCTCTGTATATATCAATGATGTTGCTCTTGCTGCGGGCGATTCCCTGATCCACCTCTACGCAGACGACACCATTCTATATACTTTCGGCCCGTCATTGGACACTGTGCTATTTAACCTCCAAACAAGCTTCAATGCCATACAACACTCCTTCCGTGGCCTCCAACTGCTCTTAAACGCTAGTAAAACCAAATGCATGCTTTTCAACCGATCGCTGCCTGCACCCGCATGCCCGACTAGCATCACCACCATGGATGGTTCCGACCTTGAATATGTGGACATCTATAAGTACCTAGGTGTCTGGCTAGACTGCAAACTCTCCTTCCAGACTCATATCGAACATCTCCAATCGAAAATCAAATCAAGAGTCGGCTTTCTATTCCGCAACAAAGCCTCCTTCACTCACGCCGCCAAGCTTACCCTAGTAAAACTGACTATCCTACCGATCCTCGACTTCGGCGATGTCATCTACAAAATGGCTTCCAACACTCTACTCAGCAAACTGGATGCAGTCTATCACAGTGCCATCCGTTTTGTCACTAAAGCACCTTATACCACCCACCACTGCAACCTGTATGCTCTAGTCGGCTGGCCCTCGTTACATATTCGTCGCCAGACCCACTGGCTCCAGGTCATCTACAAGTCCATGCTAGGTAAAGCTCCGCCTTATCTCAGTTCACTGGTCACGATGGCAACACCCACCCATAGCACGCGCTCCAGCAGGTGTATCTCACTGATCATCCCTAAAGCCAACACCTCTCCGTTCCAGTACTCTGCTGCCTGTGACTGGAACGAATTGCAAAAATCACTGAAGTTGGAGACTTTTATCTCCCTCACCAACTTCAAACATCAGCTATCTGAGCAGCTAACCGATCGCTGCAGCTGTACATAGTCTATTGGTTATTAGCCCACCCATTTTCACCTACCTCATCCCCATACTGTTTTTATTTATTTACTTTTCTGCTCTTTTGCACACCAATATCTCTACCTGTACATGACCATCTGATCATTTATCACTCCAGTGTTAATCTGCAAAATTGTAATTATTCGCCTACCTCCTCATGCCTTTTGCACACATTGTATATAGACTCCCCCCTTTGTTTTCTACTGTGTTATTGACTTGTTAATTGTTTATTCCATGTGTAACTCTGTGTTGTCTGCTCACACTGCTATGCTTTATCTTGGCCAGGTCGCAGTTGCAAATGAGAACTTGTTCTCAACTAGCCTACCTGGTTAAATAAAGGTGAAATAAAAAATAAATAAAAAATCACTGCTCTACATCACACAGTACTTTCTCCACCACTGCTCTACATTACACACTACTTTCTCCTCCACTGCTCTACATCACACAATACTTTCTCCACCACTGCTCTACATCACACAGTACTTTCTCCACCACTGCTCTACACCACAAAGTACGTTCTCCATCACTGCTCTACATAACACAGTACTTTCTCCACCACTGCTCTACATCACACAGTACTTTCTCCACCACTGCTCTAAACTTTCTCCACCACACAGAGTACTTTCTCCACCACTGCTCTCACACACAGTACTTTCTCCCCACTGCTCTACATCACACAGTACTTTCTCCACCACTGCTCCACCACTAAATCACACAGAACTTTCTCCACCACTGCTCTACATCACACAGTACTTTCTCCACCACTGCACAACAGCTCCCCCCACTGCTCTACAGCACAAAGTACTTTCTCCACCACTGCTCTACATCACACAGTACTTTCTCCACCACTGCTCTACACCACACAGTCCTTTCTCCACCACTGCTCTACATCACACAGTACTTTCTCCACCACTGCTCTCACAGTACTTTCTCCACCACTGCTCTACACCACACAGTACTTTCTCCACCACTGCTCTACACCACACAGTACTTTCTCCACCACTGCTCTACATCACACAGTACTTTCTCCACCACTGCTATACATCACACAGTACTTTCTCCACCACTGCTCTACACCACACAGTACTTTCTCCCCCACTGCTCTACACTGCTCACACAGTACTTTCTCCATCAGTACATCACACACTTTCTCCACCACTGCTCTACATCACACAGTTCTTTCTCCACACTGCTCTACATCACACAGTACTTTCTTGCTCTAAATCACACAGAACTTTCTCCACCACTGCTCTACATCACACAGTACTTTCTCCACCACTGCACACAGTACTTTCTCCCCCACTGCTCTACAGCACACAGTACTTTCTCCACCACTGCTCTACATCACACAGTACTTTCTCCACCACTGCTCTACAGCACACAGTACTTTCTCCACCACTGCTCTACATCACACAGTACTTTCTCCACCACTGCTCTACATCACACAGTACTTTCTCCACCACTGCTCTACATCACAAAGTACTTTCTCCACCACTGCTCTACACCACACAGTACTTTCTCCATCACTGCTCTACATCACACAGTACTTTCTCCACCACTGCTCTACATCACACAGTACTTTCTCCACCACTGCTCTACATTACACAGTACTTTCTCCTCCACTGCTCTACACCACACAGTACTTTCTCCACCACTGCTCTACACCACACAGTACTTTCTCCACCACTGCTCTAAATCACACAGAACTTTCTCCACCACTGCACAAAGTATTTTCTCCCCCACTGCTCTACAGCACAAAGTACTTTCTCCACCACTGCTCTACACCACACAGTCCTTTCTCCACCACTGCTCTACAGCACACAGTACTTTCTCCATCACTGCTCTACACCACAAAGTACTTTCTCCCCCACTGCTCTACACCACACAGTACTTTCTCCACCACTGCTCTATGTCACACAGTACTTTCTCCATCACTGCTCTACATCACACAGTACTTTCTCCAACACTGCTATACATCACACAGTACTTTCTCCCCCACTGCTCTACACCACACAGTACTTTCTCCACCCCTGCTCTACATCACACAGTACTTTCTCCATCACTGCTCTACATCACACAGTACTTTCTCCATCACTGCTCTACATCACACAGTCTTTCTCCACCCCTGCTCTACGTCACACAGTACTTTCTCCATCACTGCTCTACATCACACAGCCTTTCTCCATCACTGCTCTACACCACGAAGTGCTTTCTCCATCACTGCTCTACATCACAGTTCTTTCTCCACCACTGCTCTACATCACACGGCACTTTCTCCACCACTGCTCTACATCACACAGTACTTTCTCCACCACTGCTCTACATCACACAGCACTTTCTCCACCACTGCTCTACATCACACAGCACTTTCTCCACCACTGCTCTACATCACACAGTACTTTCTCCACCACTGCTCTACATCACACAGTTCTTTCTCCGCCACTGCTCTACATCACACAGTACTTTCTCCGCCACTGCTCTACATCACACAGTACTTTCTCCACCACTGCTCTACATCACACAGTTCTTTCTCCACCACTGCTCTACATCACACAGTTCTTTCTCCGCCACTGCTCTACATCACACAGTACTTTCTCCACCACTGCTCTACATCACACAGTACTTTCTCCGCCACTGCTCTACATCACACAGTTCTTTCTCCGCCACTGCTCTACATCACACAGTACTTCCACCACTCTCACACAGTTCTTTCTCACCACTGCTCTACTTTCTCCCCATCACACAGTTCTTTCTCCACCACTTTCTCCAGTTCTTTCTCCACTGCTCTACACCACACAGTACTTTCTCCACCACTGCTCTACATCACACAGTTCTTTCTCCACCACTGCTCTACATCACACAGCACTTTCTCCACCACTGCTCTACATCACACAGTACTTTCTCCACCACTGCTCTACATCACACAGTACTTTCTCTACCACTGCTCTATTCCCCACAGTACTTTCTCTACCACTGCTCTATTCCCCACAGTACTTTCTCCACGACTGCTCTATACACCACAGTACTTCTCTAGCACTGCTCTACACCACAAAGTACTTTCTCCACCACTGCTCTACACCACACAGTACTTTCTCCACCACTGCTCTACACCACACAGTACTTTCTCCACCACTGCTCTACACCACACAGTACTTTCTCCACCACTGCTCTACATCGCGCAGTACTTTCTCCACCACTGCTCTACATCACACAGTACTTTCTCCACCACTGCTCTACATCACACAGTACTTTCTCCACCACTGCTCTACATCACACAGTACTTTCTCCACCACTGCTCTACATCACACAGTACTTTCTCCAAAACAGTCTTACTTTTTTGTGTCTGTCTGTCTGTCTGTCTGTCTGTCTGTCTGTCTGTCTGTCTGTCTGTGTCTCTCTCTCATTTAGAAAGCACAGGCCCAACAACTGAATTCACCACCAGAAATAAACATGTCCATCAGCCATAGCTGTATGTAGATTGTCAAATAAATCGTAAGTTCTTTGCCAACCATCAATATTCCTGCATCTAATAAATAAACCTTTCAGATCGATTCATCAAAGTGAAAAAAGAAAAAGAAAATAACTGTTTGGTCCTTCCCACCATGGAAGAGTGAACAGAGGAAAAAAAGATGGAAAATACAACAACAACAAAATAAAGAAAAGCATATTACTGCAATCTGTCTGGTGTCAGCCATACATCCCCTTCCATTACGACATTACGCTGGGCCACGATTGGTTCTGCCGACAGCCGCAGTAAATGGAAGAACGCCGACTAATCACGTCAAGGAAGTGACACCAAAATAGGCTGGCGAGGAGGAGTTGGCCTCTCCACAGCAGTACTCACAATAACTGACTGACAATCAGTTACAAAGCCCACAGCCAGAGGTAACCGTTATATTAGTTTTATTAACCCCGTCCCATATTGTACCAGAGAAAATAGTGGTGGATTTATACCTAGAGAGAATAAGGAAGACTGTGGAGGGGAACATGTGGGATATCAACTAGGACTTGCTGAGGTCACTGCCTTGAATGAGTGAGCAGAAGGTAGACAGTTATACGTGTATGAATGCATACCCAGGGTGCATTTCACCTTGACTGTGAGCATTGATGCTTTCCTATTCTAACATTTGGCACAGCTACTGTACATGTCACAGTGTTTCCCTCTGTGTCGGTGTGACCATGCAGAAAATATTATTCAGTGTTGTCCCCTTACAACCTTTGTTATCTTCATCTAGTTACATTAGCTAGTCAAACAGAATGTGATTGTGCAGAGTATGGTATGCACGCGCATACACGCACACGCACAGGCACAGGCACAGGCACACACACGCTCTCTCTCTCTTTCTCAGTATGTATGTATTACTGTGTTCCTGACATTATCTGAGATGAAAACCCTCTCCTGTTTTAGTATTTGTGTTGTGTTTAATATAGATGTAGTCTCAGTTATGCATAATTTTTTGTTTTTGTTATCTTCCAATAGATGAGTGAGATAAAACTTATCTACATAATACTAAGTGGATTAAGCATCTACAGTACATTCATACACATGTAACGTTACTGTTCATGTACTCAAGTGGCTAAGTGAACAAAATAAAGCTGACACCAGCTAAACCTAATACTGCCTCAGGCATATTACTCAGAGAATAGATTGTGGCAGACATTTTCTTCCTGAGCAACAACAATGAAATGAGATAATACACTTAAGACTCAAACAAAGCGGAAAATGCGTTTACCTTTGGGAATATGTGTGAGAGTGTATTGGTGCTGAGAGTGTATTGGGTACTGAGATGAGCCTGGCTCTTTATGGCAGTCTCTCATCCTATCTGGTTCCCCTGACGCATCTTTGCCAGATATCTCCATCTCACGCAATCCTTTATTCCTCTACCAAATCTATCCTCTCGTTCTTCCATGTATTAATTCCTCTCTCTTCCATTCTCTCTGTCTCCACCTTCCTCACCAACTCTGTTTACATCCTCTATCCTTCACTCTCTTACATTTCTCCCTCGCTGTCTGTCCCTCCACTCCCTTTCTCATTCTCTGCCTCCCGCCTCCAACTCTTCATCCTCTGTCTTTCATTTCTCCATGTCTCTCTGTCTCCCTACATTTGAGTCATTTAGCAGACACTCTTCTCCAGAGTGAATTACAGTAGTGAGTGCATACATTTGATTTTGTAACGGCCCCCCGTGCGAATCGAACCCCACAACCCTGGCAATGCAAGCAACATGCTCTAACAACTGGGCCACACGGAACTCCACCCTCCTGCCTCCCACCACTCTTCATTAGTTTCCTTAGCCTCCAGTAAAAGCCCAGGGGAGTGTAGGTAACAGATTAACCCACTCCATTAGAGGTCCTGTGGATGAGAACAAACAGTGGGCAGATTGCGGTGCTATTAGTCTAGGTCAAAGCCTCCCTCATCAGCTCTAATGCTGAGACAACACCAAGGATTATAGCATAATCAGGACCGACTTCATCCTCCACGCCTTTCATTACTTCTCCTTCTTCAGTTTTTTCTTCCACTAACCACCGGCCCATCCCCTTCTTCAATACGGAGCAAGAGAAGGACACTATGCCATGTCACGGGGCTGAGCTAGTTAAGACAAAAACACTTTTGTGAAGACAGTGATTAGAATTGGCTCTCTCACAGTGAGTAATGACATTGGACTTAAGCCACCTCCACGCTCATTCGATATGCAGATTTGGGAGCGAGCAAAGTCGGGTCAATAATGGAATTGGCGTGAAATCACCCTTGGTACTCCTATTGCCGTATGGTGTTATTGTATGGGGTGATAACGGTAGAATGGCACACAGTAGTAGAAAAGGCAAAGACAAGTCCCACTACACGTGATACACTACGCATAGTCTCTTTACCTCCATTACCTCCACTAACCTGTACCCCCGCACATTGACTCGGTACCACTGTATATAGCCTCGTTATTGGTATTTCATTGTGTTCCTTTATTTTTGTGTACTTTAGTTTATTTAGTAAATATTTTCTCTGATTTTTTTAAACTGCATTGTTGGTTAAGGGCTTGTAATAGGTATTTCAGGGAAAGGTCTACACCTGTTGAATTCAGCATGTTACAAATACAAATGGATTTGATGTATGTCCATGAAGAAGTAAAGATGCATGAAGGACCTTTCCATTTTTACGACATGATTGTAACTGATTTATCACCATTCTGTGTTAAGTGCTTCATGATGGCTTTTAAAATGCACACACTAAATTGTGAGTTCACAGTAGCATTAGTATATTGAAAGGTGGGAGAGTTAAGCAAATATCACATCTACACTGATAAACATATTGCAAGGATTGGACAGTTCTCCCTCTACCAGCCTACTAAACCTTTTGCTCAATTTGATGTATTGGTTTGATGCTAAGTTTTCTGCCATTTCATATGTGCTAGACTTTCTTTTACAAAGTCTATATCAAAAAGACTGCTACCCATTTCACCGAAGTGTCACTATTCCCCATCCGCACATGTTATGTAAATGTCCGGGAGAAATGTTATGAAAACAGACCACATAAGACAGAATACCAGGCCTGGTTCTGTGGGAGTCAACAAAGGGAGAGGGTGGGTGTTCCCTTCTGCCTCCATTTTCTAACATGTTGTTACTTTACTTTTCCCAGAGACAAAGGGATGAGAATGAGGCCTCTACATTTTTTTTATGTGAAATAAAGGAAATGTGAATGCTTTGGAGTATGTTTGATTCATATTTAAATGCAAGACGATTCTCTCGCTCTCTCTTTCTCTCTGTGCGAGTGATAACAGCCCAAGCTCCACACTTTAATTATCTCGCATCGCAGATTACAAAGTGAAAACAACCCCAAAAATGTGATACGCCTTCATTTTGCATTCTTTTTGGTCCCACTCCCTCCTTACTCATGCCCAAAATGGCTTTCAGCTCCTCCAAAGGAACCAGTGTCTTGCATGCGTTGTCTTTGTGTGCAGTCATGAATTTCTCTCAGTTTGCTATGTGAGGCGTGAGGCGTGATACGAGCAAGTTTCCCGACACTCTATTGTGTGAGGATGGGTAGTTAGTCTGCTGACTTTCTTTTGATACGTCATGAGCTCTACTCAGTAAAATGAAAATAATGAAAAACAGGAGAAAAGATGGAGGGTTTGTTTTTGCCAGCAGAGAAGAGGGTGAGAATGACCGTAGACAAGGATAGGACTACTCTTTATCAGATTCCCCTAAGAGAGGCAGGGACACTGAAACATGGTCCCCTTTAAAACACCATTCTTATACCTACACTCAAACACATTACTGCCTTTCTGGATCGGCTTCAAATACTGAGGAAAATCTATGACAAAACCACACATATATAAATCCATTTCTATGTGCTTTCTTCCTCCAGAAAGAGCTTCGTTACATATGGAAATGAGATTCTCCTCTCCTCTTCAGCGATCCCCCCAAGCCAAGTGCTTTGGCTCCTACCCATGCAAATGTAGGCCAGGGCGATGATGCATTTACAAAGACTGTACTATAAAGAACAGAGACAGAGAAGATAATATGGAGAAAAAGAGAGAGAGAGTGAAAGAGACACGGGAGAACCAGAGAAGGAGGGATGATAGATGCCAAGAAGAGAGGGGAAAGACAAAGACAATGATGGAGAGGGTGAGACTAGCAGATAGACAGACAGACACAGGAATAGAGAGAAAGAAGATGACAGAGAGTGAGTGACAGATTAGAAGAGGGAGAGAAAAGGGATGACATGGCTACACTGGGGGATGTAGACATGGTAGTCTATAGTTCTGGATGACATGGCTACACTGGGGGATGTAGACATGGTAGTCTATAGTTCTGGATGACATGGTTACACTGGGGGATGTAGACATGGTAGTCTATAGTTCTGGATGACATGGCTACACTGGGGGATGTAGACATGGTAGTCTATAGTTCTGGATGACATGGCTACACTGGGGGATGTAGACATGGTAGTCTATAGTTCTGGATGACATGGCTACACTGGGGGATGTACACATGGTAGTCTATAGTTCTGGATGACATGGTTACACTGGGGGATGTACACATGGTAGTCTATAGTTCTGGATGACATGGCTACACTGGGGGATGTAGACATGGTAGTCTATAGTTCTGGATGACATGGTTACACTGGGGGATGTACACATGGTAGTCTATAGTTCTGGATGATGTGGCTACACTGGGGGATGTAGACATGGTAGTCTATAGTTCTGGATGACATGGTTACACTGGGGGATGTAGACATGGTAGTCTATAGTTCTGGATGACATGGCTACACTGGGGGATGTAGACATGGTAGTCTATAGTTCTGGATGATGTGGCTACACTGGGGGATGTAGACATGGTAGTCTATAGTTCTGGATGACATGGTTACACTGGGGGATGTAGACATGGTAGTCTATAGTTCTGGATGACATGGTTACACTGGGGGATGTAGACATGGTAGTCTATAGTTCTGGATGACATGGCTACACTGGGGGATATACACATGGTAGTCTATAGTTCTGGATGACATGGCTACACTGGGGGATGTAGACATGGTAGACTATAGTTCTGGATGATGTGGCTACACTGGGGGATGTACACATGGTAGTCTATAGTTCTGGATGACATGGTTACACTGGGGGATGTACACATGGTAGTCTATAGTTCTGGATGACATGGTTACACTGGGGGATGTAGACATGGTAGTCTATAGTTCTGGATGACATGGCTACACTGGGGGATATACACATGGTAGTCTATAGTTCTGGATGACATGGTTACACTGGGGGATGTACACATGGTAGACTATAGTTCTGGATGACATGGCTACACTGGGGGATGTACACATGGTAGTCTATAGTTCTGGATGACATGGTTACACTGGGGGATGTACACATGGTAGTCTATAGTTCTGGATGACATGGCTACACTGGGGGATGTACACATGGTAGTCTATAGTTCTGGATGACATGGTTACACTGGGGGATGTAGACATGGTAGTCTATAGTTCTGGATGACATGGCTACACTGGGGGATGTAGACATGGTAGTCTATAGTTCTGGATGACATGGTTACACTGGGGGATGTAGACATGGTAGTCTATAGTTCTGGATGACATGGTTACACTGGGGGATGTACACATGGTAGTCTATAGTTCTGGATGACATGGTTACACTGGGGGATGTAGACATGGTAGTCTATAGTTCTGGATGACATGGCTACACTGGGGGATGTAGACATGGTAGTCTATAGTTCTGGATGACATGGCTACACTGGGGGATGTAGACATGGTAGTCTATAGTTCTGGATGATGTGGCTACACTGGGGGATGTACACATGGTAGTCTATAGTTCTGGATGACATGGCTACACTGGGGGATGTAGACATGGTAGTCTATAGTTCTGGATGACATGGTTACACTGGGGGATGTACACATGGTAGTCTATAGTTCTGGATGATGTGGCTACACTGGGGGATGTAGACATGGTAGTCTATAGTTCTGGATCCTAAAATGGACACCTCCGGAGAACGATGCTGCGCTCCGTGACAGATGCTGCGTTGCTAATTAACAAGTAGGCTAGTCTAGGCGCTAACTAGCAACAGGGTTCTATCCTCTCCTACTGTCTGAACATGTGGTCCCCACCATTGACAGCAGCACTGGTTATGCAGTGCTGCTTGTTAATGCAATTTAGTAGGTCCAGACAAGGACAGACTGAACACTCTTCTACTATACCACACGTTAGGTTTGTCTGCCTGCTTGAATAACTGCTTCCCAAAGTGGGTTTGCAAATTCAAAGACAAAATGGTGGACAAGATCATTGCTGCATTTTTGGGGGGTGGGGATCTGTGTTTATAACATTATTGTCCATTCTTTTCCTCTTCTCTTTCATCCTCTTGTACCTCTCTCGCTCATTCTCCCCTTTAACCAGCCTCTTTCCCGGGGAGAGAGAGAGCCAGAGAAGAAGAGAAGAGAAGAGAGAGCCAGAGTAGAGAAGAGAAGAAAGAGAGAGCCAGAGAAGAAGGTATGATAGAAGCTTTCCTAGGCCTTTGGAAGTCTGACCGTCCCTCTCTCCTCTCCATAGGGATATTCGCCACATAGTCTCACATCTTTGAAAATGAGTCCACTCCGAAGGATTTTGAAGTTCTGCACATTTTCACTCCGAGGGTGTCCGAGCTGACCTAAACTCAGTCAGAGGGTCAAATGTCACTCGGGATGGACCGGATAAGACTTGTGTGTTGTTTGCTGAGTAAGGAGACTGTGGTGGGAACACAGGTCCAATCGAAGCTGAGGGGTGTGTCTGTTGCACCAGGCCCAGGGCAAGCAGCCTAACTGGGGCAGAAGAAGATCCACCCCCTGGCTTATGAGGTCCTCCTCCGAAAATAAAACAAAAAAGGGTGAACACACACACACACACACACACACACAAAGATGCCTGCAGACACACACACTTGCTAAGCGTAGACACACATACACACACACTGATGCATGCAGACACGCAATCACATAGAGCACACAAACTGTATATACATGCTCGCACGCATACACTCACATGGTTGCTAACTAAAACACACACATGCCACTCCGCAAGCATACATGCACACACACACACACACACACACACACACACACACACACACACACACACATACACTAACACACACATGACCACACCGAAACACACATACAGTTCATAGCCCTGCAGACACATACCACACTCTCACAGACCAGCTCTGTGATGCAATGCGATGTGATGTGAGTTACTGGGCCGGATGTACCACTTTTCAGCCCCCGTATTTGAGCGCCATGAAGGCAGAGTGGCGTCAAATATGTGTTTCTGAATGGGACGATAACCCAGCCCCAGGGTATTCCGCAGTAATGACAGTGCTTGTTGGGAATTATGTCTCTGTGTCTGAGCCTGCCTAATGCAGGATACATATTCAGCCCCCCTTTTCTGTCTACCCCGTCACTAACACCCCTGTAACCCCGTCACTAACACCCCTGTAACCCAGTCACTAACACCCCTGTAACCCAGTCACTAACACCCCTGTAACCCCGTCACTAACACCCCTGTAACCCCGTCACTAACACCCCTGTAACCCAGTCACTAACATCCCTGTAACCTTGTCACTAACAGCCCTGTAACCCTGTCACTAACACCCCTGTAACCTTGTCACTAACAGCCCTGTAACCCCGTCACTAACACCCCTGTAACCTAGTCGCTAACACCCCTGTAACCTCATCACTAACACCCCTGTAACCCCATCACTAACACCCCTGTAACCCTGTCACTAACACCCCTGTAACCCCATCACTAACACCCCTGTAACCCTGTCAATAACACCCCTGTAACCCCGTCACTAACCGCCCTGTAACCCCCTCACCAACACCCCTGTAATCTGGTCACTAACAGCCCTGTAACCCCGTCACTAACACGACTGTAAAGCAGTCACTAACACCCCTGTAACCTCGTCACTAACAGCCCTGTAACCCCACCACTAACACCCCTGTAACCCAGTCACTAACACCCCTGCAACCCAGTCACTAACACCCCTGTAACCCCGTCACAAACACCCCTGTAACCCCGTCACTAACACCCCTGTAAATCAGTCACTAACACCCCTGTAACCCAGTCACTAACACCACTGTCACCCCGTCACTAACAAACCCGGTCACCACACACCTTACACTTGTAGTTGTTTTGTTTGGAACACAACCTTCCATCGCCGCAATCACATAATTAATGGTGCTGTTTACCCAATACAAATACAGTACAGTATAAATCACAATCTGGGTCAGGTGGGCATCATTTGAAAGCTTGTTCTACTGCCAAGATGACTAGCTAATTAATTTTTTTAAACGATACTACAGTCTTTCACAATGCAATTCAGGGAAACGGATCATACATTTGGAGCTCATCGAAAGGAGATATGAGTTTTTTCAGTATTCTCTCTCTCTCTCTCTGTGTGTGTGTGTGTGTGTGTGTGTGTGTGTGTGTGTGTGTGTGTGTGTGTGTGTGTGTGTGTGTGTGTGTGTGTGTGCGTGCGTGCGTGCGTGCGTGCGTGCGTGCGTGCGTGCGTGCGTGCGTGTGTGAGTGTGAGTGTGTGTGTGTGTGTGTGTGTGTGTGTGTGTGTGTGTGTGTGTGTGTGTACTGCCTGCTAAGAACTCAGGCAACTGCAGTGTGAGTGTGGAACTTTACAAGCATCACATCCAATGCTGGTCTCTGTGTGTTCCCTGCATAACAAGCACCATCACCACTGCTGGTCTCTGTTGTGCCCTGCATAACAAGCACCATCACCACTGCTGGTCTCTGTGTGTTCCCTGCATAACAAGCACCATCACCACTGCTGGTCTCTGTGTGTTCCCTGCATAACAAGCACCATCACCACTGCTGGTCTCTGTGTGTGCCCTGCATAACAAGCACCATCACCACTGCTGGTCTCTGTGTGTTCCCTGCATAACAAGCACCATCACCACTGCTGGTCTCTGTTGTGCCCTGCATAACAAGCACCATCACCACTGCTGGTCTCTGCTTATTCCCTGCATAACAAGCACCATCACCACTGCTGGTCTCTGTTGTGCCCTGCATAACAAGCACCATCACCACTGCTGGTCTCTGTGTGTGCCCTGCATAACAAGCACCATTACCACTGCTGGTCTCTGTGTGTGCCCTGCATAACAAGCACCATCACCACTGCTGGTCTCTGTGTGTTCCCTTCATAACAAGCACCATCACCACTGCTGGTCTCTGTGTGTTCCCTGCATAACAAGCACCATCACCACTGCTGGTCTCTGTGTGTTCCCAGCATAACAAGCACCATCACCACTGCTGGTCTCTGTGTGTTCCCTGCATAACAAGCACCATCACCTCTGCTGGTCTCTGTGTGTTCCCTGCATAACAAGCACCATCACCACTGCTGGTCTCTGTGTGTGCCCTGCATAACAAGCACCATCACCACTGCTGGTCTCTGTGTGTGCCCTGCATAACAAGCACCATCACCACTGCTGGTCTCTGTGTGTGCCCTGCATAACAAGCACCATCACCACTGCTGGTCTCTGTGTGTGCCCTGCATAACAAGCACCATCACCACTGCTGGTCTCTGTGTGTTCCCTGCATAACAAGCACCATCACCTCTGCTGGTCTCTGTGTGTTCCCTGCATAACAAGCACCATCACCTCTGCTGTGTGTCTGTGCCTGGCATTACAAGAACCACTTTCACCACTGATCCATGTACAGTTGTGTGTGAATGTATTGAGAGTGTGTGACTGGAATCTGAAGTGCAATGTCCACAGCAGGCATGTGTGTTTGTGTGTACGTTTGTGTTTCAAGTTTCATGTTTTATTAGTAGTATGAAACACACATGGTTTACACCTTCTAAATAAATGTTTACTGGCAGGTTTCTTCTTGACAATGCAACAACAGTAAGAAATAAGAAAATATAAGAATATGAACATAAAGTAAATGGCTCAGTAAAATAGAATAAACATTTTAGCATACGTATAATACATGGGGCAAGTTTTTCAATTGTGCAGTATTTAGCAATCATAATAAGAGTCTGGTAGCAGCATGTGTGTGTGTGTGTGTGTGTGTGTGTGTGTGTATGTGTGTGAGTGCATGTGTGCTAAGGTGCTGAGAGTCACTGCAGGTGGTCAGTCCAGTTCAAGTGTTCAGCAGTCTGATGGCTTGTAGATAGAAACTGTCTCTGAGCCTGTTGGTACCAGACTCAGACCTCATGCTCCGATACCATCAGCCGGTAACGGAGAGAACAACTCGTGGATGGGTGTGTGGTGGCCTTGATGATGCGGCGGGTCTGTAACGGTTTTCCTCCTCTTCTGACGAGGAGTATGAAGGATCGGACCAATGTGCAGCGTCGTAGGTGTTCATGTTATTTTTTATTTAAATTGAACACAAAGCAACATAACAAAGAGAACGAACGTAAACGAAACAGTCCTGTCAGATGCAGAAACACAAAACAGAAAACAACTACCCACAACCCATAGTGGGAAAACAGGCTGCCAAAGTATGGTTCTCAATCAGAGACAACAATTGACAGCTGCTTCTGATTGGGACACATACCAGGCCAAAAGCAGAAATACAAAACATAGAACAAAAACATAGAATGCCCACCCCAATTCACGCCCTGACCAAACTAAAATAGCCACATACAAAAGGAACTAAGGTCAGGACGTGACAGTACCCCCTCCCCCCAAAGGTGCGGACTCCGGCGGCAAAACCTAAACCCATAGGGGAGGGTCTGGGTGGGCATCTGTCCGCGGTGGCGGCTCTGGCGCGGGACGTGGACCCCACTCCACTGTAGTCTTGGCCCACTTAAGTGGCGCCTTTGGACCGGCGGGAGACTCTGGCAGCGCCGGACAGGCGGGAGACGCTGGCAGCGCCGGAGTGAAGTGCGTATCTGGCAGCTCCTGACTGACGGGCGGCTCTGGCAGCTCCTGACCGACGGGCGGTTCTGGCAGCTCCTGACTTATGGGCGGCTCTGGCAGCTCCTGACCGACGGACGGTTCTGGCAGCTCCTGACTGATGGGTGGCTCTGGCAGCTCCTGACTGACGGGCGGCTCTGGCAGCTCCTGACTGACGGGCAGCTCTGGCAGCTCCTGACTGACGGACAGCTCTGGCAGCTCCTGACTGACGGGCGGCTCTGGCAGCTCCTGACTGACGGGCGGCTCTGGCAGCTCCTCGGGCGGCTCTGGCAGCTCCTGACTGACGGGCGGCTCTGGCAGCTCCTGACTGACGGACGGCTCTGGCAGTTCCTGACTGACGGGCGGCTCTGGCAGCTCCTGACTGACGGGCGGCTCTTGCGCTCCTGACTGACGGGTGGCTCTGGCAGCTCCTGACTGACGGGCGGCTCTGGCAGCTCCTGACTGACGGGCGGCTCTGACTGTTCCGGACAGGAGGGAGACTCTGTAAGCACCGGACAGGCGGGAGACTCTGACAGCGCAGGACAAGCGGGAGAACCTGGAGGGAGGAGACGGAGAGACAGCCTGGTGCGTGGGGCTGCCACAGGACCCATCAGGCTGGGGAGACCTACAGGAGGCCTGGTGCGTGGAGGAGGCACTGGATGGACCGGGCTGTGGGGGAGCACTGGAGCTCTGGTGCGCAGCCTTGGCACCACTCCTCCAGGCTGGATGACCACTTTAGCCCGGACCCTCCAGAGTGCAGGCACAAGTTGAACAGGGCTGTGGGTGAGCACTGGAGATCTGGTGCATACCACTCGCACCTCTCCCTTAGCCTCAATACCCACCTTCGCCCGGCACAGTTGGAGCGCAGGCATAGGGTGCACTGCACCCTCTCAGCACCCTGGAGACACAGCACGCAGAGCCGGTGCAGGATACCTTGGTCCGAAATGGCAAACACGCTGTGCTGGCACAATAGGCCCTGGCACTTGCGGGGGGCTGGCCTATAGTGCACCGGGCTATGAGCACGTACTGGCGACACCGTGCGTTTGACCGCATAACACGGTGCCTGACCAGTACTGCGCTTCTTCCGGTAAGCACGGGGAGTTGGCTCAGGTCTACCGCTGACTCCGCCAATCTCTCCGTGTGCCTCCCCCAATTTTTTGGGGTCGGGGGCTGCCTCTCGTGCCTGTTGCGCTGCCTTCCCTCATATCGCCACCGCTCAGCTTTCATGCCTCCAGTTCTTCCTTGGGGCGGTGATATTCCCAAGCCTGTGCCCAGGGTCCCTTGCCTTACAGTATCTCCTCCTGAGTCCAGGAGTCTAGAACCCTCTGCTCCTGGTTACCACACTGCTTGGTCCATTGGTGGTGGGTAGATCTGTGACAGTTTTCCTCCTCTTCTGACGAGGAGTATGAAGGATCGGACCAATGTGCAGCATGGTAAGTGTTCATGTTATTTTTTATTTAAACTGAAACCAAAACAAAGAGAATGAACGAAGACGAAACATTCTTGTCAGGTGCAGAAACACAAACAACTACCCACAACCCATAGTGGGAAAACAGGCTGCCTAAGAATGGTTCTCAATCAGAGACAACGATTGACAGCTGCCTCTGATTGGGAACCATACCAGGCCAAAACCAGAAATACAAAACATAAAACAAAAACATAGAATGCCCACCCCAACTCACGCCCTGACCAAACTAAAATAGCGACATACAAAAGGAACTAAGGTCAGGACGTGACAAGGTCTTCCTCAGGCACATTTTCTAGTAGATGTCCTAGATGGGCAGGAGCACGATCCCAGTGATGTTCTGGGCTGTCTTTACCACCTGCTGGGGGCCTTGCGGTTGTGGACAGAGCAATTCCCATACCAGGACAAGACGCAACCAGTGCTCTCGATGGTGCAGCCGTAGTATTGGGAGGACCCGGGGTGGCATGCTGTATTTCTTCAGCCGCCTTAGGAAGTAGAGATGCTGTTGCACCCTCTTGACAAGAGTGCTGGTGTTGTTGGTCCATGTGATATATATGCTCACACTTACCTCCTCCCTATAGGCTGACTCGTCATTGTTGGTTATTGTTGTTGGTTATATCAGTGTGTGTGAGTCCGTCTGTCCGTCTGTGTGTGTGTGTGTGTGTGTGTTTGTGTGTCACTGCTGGTGCACGCATGTGTTATCTATGTGTAAAACGGGTGAATGTTTGACGTGTGTGTGATCAAAGTGTATATGTGCTATCAGTGTGTGTGCTGCGGTGTGCTGATCACGTCCAGGCCTGGCCCTCTGAAGCCCTAAAAAGCCCTATAAAGCCTGAAAAGCCCTGTGAAGCGTGAGTGGCGAGGCAAAAGGTTAATTGAGGGGAGAGGAGCCAGTCAACCTGGGGTCTGGGACGCGCTCCCGTCCTCATTGAGTATTCAGCACCACGCTAAATGCTAACAGAGCTCCAGCTCAGAGGGCCCCTGGCGAGTCACTGTACCCTGTCTCAGAGCGTCCTCGCTGGAGCCCCACCGCTAATGTACTCCCCTCTCTGACCCACGCCTGGTCTAAAACAAAAACACGGCAGGGGAGACAAACAGACGCTAATCCTTACAGTAAACAATGGGCTGTGATGGAGCCTTCTAATAAGAGAGGATTACCCAGCACACACACTCAACCTCCTTCCCTCCACTCTCCCCCTACCTCCCTCCCTCCACCTTCCCCCTCAAACCCTCCCTCCACTCTCTCCCTCTCTCCCTCCACTCCCCCCCTCTCTCTCCATCTTTCCCTTGTCATCCCTCTTATCCTTGTCTTCCAAGATATATCCACCACAGGGCAGCCAGGTTGCCGGTGAATGTTATGTGCTCATGTGTAAACCCGCCTGTCACTTCCCTCCACCCTCCAACTCTTGCTGCCTCCCTCCCTCTTGCCTTTCCCTCATCTCCCCCTTCTCTCCTCTTGCCTGCCATTCTTCCACTTTTCCACCATCCATCCAATGCCTTGTAACCTTTACCTCTCCCTGATTCCAACCCCCTTTCTTCTTCTTCCATCCTCACCCTCTCCATTCCATATCTCTCCTGCAGATGATCTTCCAGTGGGGGCACAGGGAGGAAGGTGGAGGGCAGGGGTATGAGGGTGGGGCGGTATGGGGGGTGCAGAGGGGAGTGGATTATCCTGGAGCTCCATGCACCACAGAGTTGGCAGTGCCAGGGCGCGCTGGCAGCTGAGCACGGGGCTTTAATGAGAACCCTCTGTTTGCCCAGGACTTACTGCGAGAGGCATGCCAGCTTGTGTGGACTGAGGAGAAGCGGGCACACAACACACTAAACACCCCGCTAATGGGATTTGGGAGCAGCTTTTTTTATTACAAATCATGTCCTTAGCCACCTAATTAAGGGCATGAGGCGGGGGGCCTTCCATTCAGGGCCTACAGAGGTGAAATAGGAAGTGCAATGCGATGTCACTGCTGGAATTATACAGTAAGGTCTGATGGATATACTACAGTGTGATGCTGTGTGTGTGGGTGTGTGTGCGAGCGGGCACACTACAGACCCTGATTCGTTCCCGGCTGTATCACAACCGGCAGTGATCGGCAGTCCCATTGGCCTGCACACAATTGGCATAAGTTAGGGGAGGGTTTGGCCGGGGGGCGGTTTACTTGGCTCATCTACCAACTCCTTGTGGCGGGCCGGGCTCCTGCAGGCTGACCTCGGTTGTCAGGTGGATGGTGTTTCCTCCGACACGTGTGTGTGTGTAGTGTGTGTGCGTCTCAGTTGCAGCCTACCATACTGCAGTCTGTTGGTGAACTCTGACAGATGGCAAGAGGCAACTAGGCGTACTACCTGTTACTAACAGAGACGTATAGAGACCCACGTACTCAGGCATACATAAACCTACGTATATACTCTAGAGGTCGACATACACAGGGACACGCTTTACATGGCAGTCCCGGCAATACTTTAAGTAGGCAATAATCAGAGGTGTTGGAGAAGTCACATGGTACGAAACCGAGGCAAAATTAGCACAAATCACTGTGTGAGAGCAGAGAGAGAAAAGGAGAAAGAGAGAGAGAATGAGTGTGAGAACAGTACAGCTGTGCTTCAGGTCCATTGGCCTTGATGTAGCAGCTGGTGCGTCAAAATGGATTTGAGGGAGTCAAACCAGCTTTGGAGCACTGCTATTGTTCATTGACAATACAGACAAACACAACATATCTGTCCTTCTAGCAGCTCCTGGGAAATGTTAGTATGAAGGGAGAGAGAGAGAGAGAGAGAGAACCATGGCCTAACAGTGCTACTTCAGTCTTAACACTTGAACCGCCATAGGCCAACGGCCACTGACGTTTGATTTTGTAAATGTAAAAAATCTGCCCTAAAAAATGTCCTGCTCCTTCCCCGACTTTTCCTAAGTGTTTTGTATTGCCAGACTTTTGAAATCACAAACAGAAAAGTATTCTGAACCTTTTTGCCCAAAACGATTCTCACACCTATTCCCAATTAAACCAGCCAAGACAATGTGCTGTAGGATGTCGGTAGCCAGTCAGGCGCTAACGCGTCTCTCTCTCCTCACTGAATGAATGACAAATGGATGAATGGGGGATAGTTGTGCACCTTACCTCACAATTTCATTTAAATTAGACCTAACTGAATGATAAAGAGGGTGAAGAGGTTGATTTAATTTAGAAAGACAATAGTGTAATGAGGAGTCTGTGTTATGCCTATTGATCAACAGCAAATACCTTGACCGCGCGCATTGGGGGTTGATACCATTCTATTTTACATTTTACTTCGTAAAAAGAAACTGTTACAGGACTGTTTTATTTACTGTAACTATCAATAATCAAATTTATTGTAAGGAAAATGAAAACATGCTATGTGTTGCAGTAGGCTTTTAGTATAATGCATTGAGGCTCATGAGTGCATCGCAGTACTAGAGGCGTCACTACAGACCCTGGTTCGTTCCCAGCCATATCACAACCGACCGTGATCGGAGTCCCAAAGCGTGGCACACAATTGGCCAGGGTTAGGAGACGGTTTGGCCGGGGGGGTTGGGGGGCTTTACTTGGCTCACTGCGCTCTAGCGACTCCTTGTGACGGGCCGGGCGCCTGCAGGCTGACCTCGGTCGTCAGGTGAACAGTGTTTACTCTGACACATTGGTGCGGCTGGCTTCCGGCTTAAGCAGGCGTGTGTTAAGAAGCGCGGTTTGGCGGGTTATGTTTCAGAGGACGCATGACTCAGCCTTCGCCTCCCGAACCCATTGGGGAGTTGCAGCGATGAGACAAGATTGAAATTGGAGAGAGAAAAGAGTCATGCAAAATATATCCTTCACTCTATCCATGTTGATGAGAGGGGAAACAAACAACGCCATTCAGTCTGCACAGCCGGTCCATCAAAAATACACCTAAACTACACCTCAACTAATTTCACACATAATAAGAGTTGGCCCATAGACAATATTACATTCACAATAATCTGATGAGTGACAATATTAGGCCTATCAGTTTGTACATTTTGTCAAATTGTACATGAAAAGATGGGTGCATCTTGTAATTGACAGATGCAGGGAAAGGATCATCACTTTATCAAATCCTCCTTCAGAGTCACATGCTAGTAAAACATTATGATTTCGATATAGTATCTGAAAGAGCATATTCTGCAGTTTGTACTACACTTACCTTTGTCAAATAGCTCTCATAATTCAAGAGGTGCAGCTCTATTTCCATGCATATTTCCATGCATTAAGCACATGAACCCTTGACTGGCAGCATTGCTCTGCCTAACTAGTAACATAATGAAATTAAAATATGCTATTTCTTTATGCACTTCATCCTTCACAATTGTTCATGCACTGGTGCTTTTGTTTAGGAATACAGCAAACAATTTCACTTGTCACCTGGCTGGTTATATTATTTTTATCCTCTTGGTTTCTACAATGTCAAAAGAAGCTGAACTGGACTTAATTCATTACTATAACGCTATTACTAATCGAATCTACAAATAAAGTTGATGAAATGGATTCCACTACAATGTTTTTATTATTAGGGAACTTGACTCTATCTAAACAAATAACTATTGATGCTTTTTTATATATATATATATATTTCCACAAATATCTCATCATGCAAATAATCCTTTATAATAGTTTAGGCACTTTTTATCAAGCGTTGGTGCTTATGTTTGCGGCACCTTGTGGGTTGATATGCATCTGATGCATATGTTAAAGGAGACATCCGGCAAACTTCTCTAGTGGGTACTTTTAGGCAGAAAGGTCAGGCGGTTCTAGTGTTAACCCAATTCATGAGGCGTGACAATAAGACAGACAGACTGACACACATAGACAATCACTGCAAATGCACACACGTGTACACACACACACACACACACACACACCAGACTCTAAATGTGTTTGTGGGTGTTAATAAAAAAACATGGCCCCAGCCCCCTTCAGCTCCCAGAATCCCACTGCTAATCAGTTTTTGGGTCTGGCCTGCGACCAGCTTGTGTTTGTGTGTGTGTGTGTGTGTGTGTGTGTGTGTGTGTGTGTGTGTGTGTGTGTGTGTGTGTGTGTGTGTGTGTGTGTGTGTGTGTGTGTAGTAGCAGTGAGTGAGTGGGTAAAATCACTGGGGAAGCCAGGCCAAAAAAATATAAAAAGCCATATTACAACCTATGTGTTGTGATTGTTGCATTGCTTGCACTATAACCTGTTAGTTCATATGCCTTGACACCGTGATGTATAGGCCTGAGGCCGAGACAATAAGAAGACAAAGTGGCGGAACAAATTCCACAAATCCGGAGAGCAACCTCTGTCCGGTGAAGTCCACAGAGCATATTGCATGTAACAACAGTTACAAGTTACATCACATAGAGCAGGGTAAAGCAAGGTAATGTTCCCAACATTTTAGGACTACTAAACAACTATTAATTTAGAAACACAGAGAGTTACTGCACGTTACAAAGAAAACATGAGCTGCCTCCACTATTCCAGCACCATTTCAACTTAAAACATTTCAACATCATCAAATCACCTATTCTTAGTCTAATGCAGTGACAACTACAAGATACCAAAAACGATTTAGTCCAATGTGTGTGTGCGTTTGTACATGTGTGTGTTTGTCAGCCTATTTGTTGAGAAAAGCCAATGTCATCCTCCTCTCTTTCATGTTGACGAAGGATCTTTGATCCTTTTACTGTCATACAGTACACACTTTTATTTTTGTCCTAGCCACCTTGCTAAAATACTTGCTCAGTAGCTTAACTTCCTTTTATGGGCAATACTGTGCAATGCAAGCTAGTTAACATTAGCCTACTACAATGAACAAATATATAAACACATCATGCAATAATTTCAAAGATTTTGCTGAGTTACAGTTCATATAAGGAAATCAATAAAATGAAATAAATTCATTAGAACCTATTCTATGGATTTCACATGAACAGGCACAGCAATGGGCGGGCCTGGGAGAGCATAGGTCCACCCACTTGGGAGCCAGGCCAACTCACTGGGGAGCCAGGCCCAGCCAATCAGAATTAGTTTTTCCCCACAAAAGGGGTTTATTACAGACAGAAATACTTCTCTGCACCCCCCTCCCCCTCTGCCGATCCACACACACAATTTCGGGGGAAGCCTGTCTTCTCCTGGCATCCATGAATGTGTGTGTGTGTGTGTGTGTGTGTGTGTGTGTGTGTGTGTGTGTGTGTGTGCGCGTGTGTGTGTGTGTGTGCGTGTGCGTGTGTGTGTATGTGTGTGTGTGTCTGTGTGTGTGCGTGTGTGTGTGTGTGCGTGTGTGTGTGCGTGCGTGCGAGTGATCAGTGGCTTGGGGAGGTATTTTCAGTGGTGTAAAGGACATAAGTAAAAAAAAACGTAAAGTACTACTTAAGTAGTTCTTTGGGGGAATCTGTGCTTTACTATTTATATTTTTGACAACTTTAGCTTTTACTTCACTAGAATCCTAAAGAAAATAAATGTACTTTTTACTCCATACATTTTCTCTGACACCCAAAAGTACTCATTACATTTTGAATGCTTAGCAGGACAGGAATTTACACAGTTATCAAGAAAACCTGCCTCTGATCTGGCGGACTCACTAAAGACACTTGCTTTGTTTGTAAATTATGTCTGAGCGTTGGTGTGCCCCTGGCTATCCATAAATTAAAATAAAGAACAAGAACATTGTGCCATCTGGTTTGCTTAATATAAGTGATTTGAAAAGATTCATACTTTTACTTTTGATACTTAAGTATATTTATAACCAAATACTTTTAGACTTTTACTCAAGTTGTATTTTACTGGGTGACACACTTTTACTTGAGTCATTTTCTATTAAGGTATCTTTACTTTACTCAAGTATGACACACTTGGTACTTTTTCCACCACTGGTGTGTGGTTATGTAGTAGAATATAGAGCAAGGGAGTTGGAAAGAAGGAAAGAGGGCATTTGGCAGCCCCGACCGACGGTGTTGTTTATCATGCCGATAATTAAGCCCATGAGTAAAAATGTAATTAAGACATAAACAGACAGGGGACATACAACATAACACAACATCATACACACACTCCTGAGACCCAAGCAACAACAAAAAAAAGTTTAGGATAAAAAGTTTTTGGTGTGAAAAAAAAAAAAACTTTCGGTTACTAGTCCAACACTAAACTACCTGCTTATTTAGCATGAACAAATCATTGCACTGTTCTGAAGACTCACCAAACTATTCCTGAGATATTTACTTACTAGAAGAAATGTAAATATCAAACTCACAAAAATTATAATTATACAATTTTGCTAATTGTGTTTGGCAGCCATTTTGAAAAGCAAGGAAGAGAAAGTTACCTCAGTGAAGCTTTAAAAGTTGTACATTGTAATGTCACTGTCACGCCCTGGCCTCTTTGTTTTCTTTATTATTTTGGTTAGGCCAGGGTGTGACATGGGTAATTTATGTGTTTTGTCTTGTCTAGGGTTTTTTTGTAGATTTATGGGGTTGTGTTCTTTTAGGTGTCTAGGTAAGTCTATGGTTGCCTGGATTGGTTCTCAATCAGAGGCAGGTGTTTATCGTTGTCTCTGATTGGGAGCCATATTTAGGCAGCCATATTCTTTGGGTATTTTGTTGGTGATTGTTTCCTGTGTCAGTGTTTGTGCCACACGGGACTCTTTTCGGTTTTCACGTTTCTTGTTTTGTAGTTGGGTTCATGTTTAGGGTCTCTTATTAAAGAACCATGAACTATAACCACGCTGCGTTTTGGTCTGCCTCTCCTTCCCAGGAAGAAAGCCGTGACAGTCACAGGCATAAGTACAGCGAATGCCTTTCTTAAAAGTTCTTTATTAACAAAATGCAGTGATCAATTTCAGTAGTACTATAACATGAAGTAGATATCAATATCAGTAGTACTATACCATAAAGTAGATATCAATATCACTAGTACTGTACCATGATGTAAATATGAAATCAATTCAAATCAAATTGTATTAGTCAAATGCTCCGAATACAACAGGTAGACCTTACAGTGAAATGCTTACTTACCAGCCCTTAACCAACAAAGCAGTTTAAAAAATACAAATAAGAATAAGAAATTAAAGGAGCAAGTATTTAAAGAACAGCAGTAAAATAATAATAGTGAGACTGTATACAGGGGGTACTGGTACAGAGTCAATGTGTTACCGATTAGTTCGAGGTAATTGAGGTGATGTGTACATTGAGGTGATGTGTACATACACTTATTAAAATGACTATGCATAGATAATAACAGAGAGTAGCATTAGCGTAAAAGAGGGGGGCTTTGCAAATAGTCTGGGTAGCCATCTGATTAGATATTCAGGAGTCTTATGGCATGGGGGTAGAAGCTGTTTAGAAATCTTTTGGACCTAGACTTGGCGCTCTGGTACCACTTGTCGTGTGGTAGCAGAGAGAGCAGTTTATGACTAGGGTGCCTGGAGTCTTTGAACATTTTTCGGGTTTTCCTCAGACACAGCCCGGTATAGAGGTCCTGGATGGCAGGAATCTTGGCCCCAGTGACGTAACTGGGCTGTACGCACTACCCTCTGTAGTGCCTTGCGGTTGGAGGCCGAGCAGTTGCCAAACCAGGCAGTGATGCAACCAATGCTCTCGATGGTGCAGCTGTAGAACCTTTTGAGGAGCTGAGGACCCATTCCAAATCTTTTCAGTCTTCTGAGGGGGAATAGATTTTGTCGTGCCCTCTTCACGACTGTCTTGGTGTGCTTGGACCATGTTAGTTTGTTGGTGATGTGGACACCAAGGAATTTGAAGCTCTCAACCTGCTCCACTACAGCCCCGTCGATGAGAATGGGGCGTGCTCGGTCCTGTAGTCCACAATCATCTCCTTTGTCTTGATCACATTAAGGGAAAGGTTCTTGTTCAGGCACCACACTGCCAGGTCTCTCACCTCCCTATTGGCTGTCTCGTCGTTGTCTGTGATCAATATCAGTAGTACTATAACATAAAGTAAAGTCGATATCAATATCAGTAGTACTATAGAATGAAGTAAAGTAGGCATCAATATCAGTAGTACTAATGAATAACATTAGGTAGAACAAAACCCACAATAAATAAAAATAAGAAATAAGAACAGTCCCACACATGTTATCACTGAAAAACCCAGAATGTCCTCTCAAAGGTACAACAGGTCTGAGAACAGTGTATAGATATAGACTTAAAACCAATGTCCATTAGAGTGGACAAAAATGAATTGTTGGGTCCCAGGCTGATAAATACTGTACACACACACACACCTTTCTCTTCTCCTCCTAAATCACTGAGGTAAAACAACAACCTCAGAGGTGTGTGTGAAAAACAGAGGAAGAAAAGGGACAGAAAAAACACGTCTTTCATCTTGTCATCGCCATCATCCGCCCAATGCCAGAATTAGAAAGTGAAAATGGAGATGCAGTATCTGTGTGCCACTGTGGTTTTCACAACCCCACCTCCAACCCCACACCCCCTTCCCTCCACAGCATCCAACCCCTCCCCTACCTCCAACCCCACACCCCCTTCCCTCCACAGTCTCCTCCCACGGCCTCCCTCCCCCACCACTTCCTCAAACACCACACCTCCTGCCCAGACCCCCACCAACCCCCTCCACAGCCTCCAAACCCCTCGCCTACCTCCAACCCCACCCCCTTTTCTCCACTGCCTCCAACCCCTCCCCTCCACTGCCCGCAACCCCCTCAACCCCCTCCAGCGCTGAGTTGGAGACTGTCATTGAAGACATGTTATTTGGGGCTAAATGAAATGTGAAATGCGGAGTGGAGAAAATAATTGTAATGCTGCTTTTTTCCACCTCAATAGAAATGTCAATATCAATGAAGCCTTGGACACTCTAGATATGGATATATGCAAACCTCTCAGTAGTTTCCCCTGCCTAACATAGCAAATAAGACATTTACAGATGTTCAACCCAGCCCCACAAACATGAGAAAGTAACAATTGTAAAATGTATGTTAATGGTCAATCTTCTGTGCTTGAAGGTGTAAATGTATGTCGATGGTCAACCGTGTGCGTGAAGGAGCAACATGTTAAATAAAGTTTTATACGAGTGGTGGAGGCCTGGTTCGTCAAGAGAAATAAAGCACTACTTTAAATGCAAATATTTTGGGAAACTCAAACCTGAGAGTGAGTTTGACTGATTTGGACTGCGGTGTTGCTAATGGGGGAGTGTGTGTTAAAATGAATATAATAGCAAAGTTATATGGACAGAATTGTCTCAAAGGTAAACTGCGGAGAAAGGTCAGAACATTTGAGTGAAAATGTATTCATACATATTGTTCAGTCATTGAGTTATAATGTCCTGAATGCAAAAAGGAGAGTATGTACTGAAGTAGTGCTGAATAGGGCCTATGTTAGAATATTACTATAACTAACAAAACAAATAGAAGTGTACAGTTTAACCCAACAGAATGGCCTCGGTCAGTGTGTACCTATTGTCCATCATTACAACACAGAATGTAGCATTGTTAGAGATAGAGCAGAACTGTAGCCCTAGTGTGGCGCTAGGTCAGTATGGGTCTGTGTTTGTGTGTGTGACAGGCTCTAACCAGAGCACTTAGCCACCCACCAGTACACTAGATTGAGCTGGTCATCACCCATGGCTGTAATGAGAGGGACCCAGCACACTTCTGCCTGGCCTTTCATTATAGACTGTGTTGATCCACTTAACTCCTGTTACTGCCCAAGTTCAACCAAACAGAGTTGGACAGGCTCACCAGTTCTGTTCTTGTCCTACCTGTACCTATTATATGCAGTGGTGCAACAGTGTTGGCTTTTAGGTGAGTCTCAAGGGAATGTACACACACACACACACACACACACACACACACACACACACACACACACACACACACACACACACACATCATGTCATCAAAATCAATTCAAATTATATTTGTCACGTTACATATACAACAGGTGTAGACTTCACTGTGAAATGCTTACTTACAAGGCCTTTCCCAACAATGCACAGTTAAAAAGTAAGAACATTTGCAAGTAAAAATAGACAATAGTAACACAATAAATAACTTTAACACGGCTATATACAAGGAGTACCGGTACCGAGTCAAGGTGCTGGGGTGCGAGGTAGTTGAAGTAATAGCTAATATGTGACTCATTTACGGAAGCTAGGCGTACAGTATGTAAGTTAAATTGTACTGTTCGCTAGCTAGCAAACATTAGCTTGCTGGCTCGCTAGCTAACGTTACGTGTATGATCTGTGTAGTAATATGATTTGTATCAGAAATCTATTTGCATTGCTAGTTATAGCCTAATGTTAGCTAGTAAGCTAACATTTAACCTAGTTGGTTAGCTTTAGCTACCTGCAGATTCATACTACAGCTGTGACAAACCGTTTTTAATGGTAGTAGTATGAATTGGGATTATGCTGATTCATTGTCTTAACAAAAGACTCCACTTTGCCAGATGATTACATTACCCATCAAGTTAGCCAGGTGTGTCTGAGGGTGATTACGGCCATCTATTGCATTTCATGAACATCTCTAGACAATAGTGACCCATCCACTTAGCTAGATGTGGCTGGGGGGAGGTTATAGCATTTCTTTCACATGACCCATCAATTTAGACAAGTGTGTCTGGGAAAGCGGTCATCTAATTATTATAAAGTATTTATTAAACATTTTCATCTGGACACTTTCTGTTTTTGATATTGCTACTATTTCACTGTACGTTTACACCTTCTGTATCCTGTGCATGTGGCAAATAAACTTAGATTTGATATAGTGTGTGTTTACCAGAGATAGTAATGTGAAGAACAACATGACCTGCACCAAAGACAGATTAGGATACAGGCCAAGGACGAGATGAAGTCTATTTTTACCTGGAGTTTTTCCTTATGGTATGCTACTACTTTTACCACTTTTACACTTGCAATCTTTGGTTGTTTACTATCTTACTCACTCTGTTTAGCACATGGCCTCATCCCATGTGGGTCCTTAAAGAGATGGGTGGGGCTAAGACTTAAGAGGGTGAGAATATTGATGAATGAGTGTAGACAAATAAGAGTTCTACAGTAGCTGTACCAAAACATTCAAATGGGGTTAAGTTTATCAACATTCAAAGCATAATTACTTTCCCATTGTTCCTCATCTGTGGTGTATGATATGTTCTAGCTCAGAGTCTTTATGTTATTCAATGTAAAAAACACTATTTCACATTCTCCTACATAGGACCGAATCCAGGTTTTGGGTCACCTATGCACATGTAGGTAGGGGTAAAATTGGCTAGGCAATCAGGATAGATATTAAAGAGAGTATTTGTGTGTGTGTGTGTGTGTGTGTGTGTGTGTGTGTGTGTGTGTCAATATGCATACCACCTGGTATAGAGGTCCTGGATGGCAGGGAGCTCGGTCCCAGTGATGTACTGGGACATCTGCACCACCCTCTGTAGAGCCTTCCGGTGCGGTGCAGTTGTCATACCAAGCAGTGATGCAGCCAGTGAAGATTCTCTCAATGGCGTAGCTGTTGAACTTGATCTTAATGGCCATGACAAATATTATCAACCTCCTGACTGTGCTGGTGTAAGAGGAACATGTTAAGTAATTGGTGATTTGGACAAAGAGGAACTGAGTCCAAATCAGAGCAAACTTGATGATGGTGTTGGAATTGTGCATGGCCAGACAGTTGTGGGTGAACAGGCGGTACAGGAGGGGACTAAGCACACGCCCCTGAGGGGCCCCCATATTGAGGGTCAGCGTGGTAGATGTGTTGTTACCTACCCTCACCACCTAGGGATGGCCAATCAGAAAGTCCAGGATCCAGTTGCAGAGGGAGGTGTTCAGTCCCAGGGTTCTGAGCAAGTCATGTCAGCTTTCTAAACATCATCCTTACCAATATCATCCCACTGCTTCCTCCATTGATCATGTTCATGATTATGGTTGTATAGAAGAGTTCATAGAGTAACCTAATACTACACAAGCACATTCAGCCTGTCTGCGTAAAGACCTGTTCCTGAGGTACTAGCCACCCAAGATTACACAAAACAGAAACAAGGACAGACGTTTTACTTTATTATAATAAAAGTATCTGAATACAAAGTACATTCACAGGTACTGTACTTCATACGGACTGCCCACAGACTCACCACATGGACTGCCCAGACTCACAGGGACTGACCAGACTCTAGCACCAGTTATCATACAGACACAAGAGACTAGGTTCTGCTAGATGCTCCCACTACAGTTATTGTCATTGCATTACTCGACCATCAACTATTCAAAAAACAGGAAAATCATCAGATATTAATGAATATGTCTTAAAAGCAAATGTGTCTTTACACCATTACCCCATGTCCCATAAACACACCATATACTATAATAAATACTGTTTACAATAGTTACATAAATACACATTTCTGGTCGAAAGAGGTGCAACATGGAGAACTAAGAAGCTGCTTTCCATGTAGGATTATTCTTTTGAACCAGTTGACTTTCCTTCAGTTGACTTTCCGTCTGTATATGTTTTATTTCATGATTACATGAGCTGGTTCTGTCTAATGGAACAGAAGGACTGGTGTCAGCATGTTAGATAAAGCTGCACTGGCCCACTGTGTCTGTGCAAGTGAGTTTCGGTATAGCCAGAGAATCTAATTACTGAATTTAGGATTTTATACATTTTTTCCCCATTATGGAGCTGCTCTCCATTTGGGTGTGTGAATGCAGTCTGCCAGCCCGACCAAGGTCTCAGTCACAATAATGTTCTCATTTCAAAACAATTTTCACTTTCACTGCTTCTCACTTAGGAGAGGTGCTTTGAAAGGAGAGACTTGGCAGAAAGAAACTAGAAAAAAAGGGAGTTGATTTGGTTGAAATGTGTCTCCTCCTCTTTGAGATTATAATGTTTCACTTGCAGGAGGTGAGGAGGGTGGACGAGGGGGGTTAGAGGAGGAGGGAGAGGTGAGGAGGAGAGGAGAGGAGAAGGGCAATAAGAGGAGGAGGGAGAGGAGAGGAGAAGGGAAGGAGGGGGAGGTGGGGAAGGAAGGGAGGTGAGGAGGAAGGGGATTAGAGGAAGAGGGAGAGGAGGAGGAGGGGAGGTGAGGAGGAGGGGGATTAGAGGAGGAGGGGAAGGAAGGGAGGTGAGGAGGAAGGGGATTAGAGGAGGGAGAGGAGGAGAGGAGGTGAGGAGGTGAGGAGGAGAGGAGGTGAGCGATTAGAGGAGGACGGAGAGGAGAAAAGGAGGGGGAGGTGAGGAGGAGGGGGTGGAGAGGAGGATGGAGAGGAGAGGGGGAGGTGAGGAGGAGGGGGAGGTGAGGAGTAGTGGGAGGAGAGGAGGAGGAGGTGATGAGGAGGGGGAGGTGATGAGGAGTGGGAGGAGAGGAGGAGTGGAAGGAGAGGAGAGGAGAAGAGGGAGGTGAAGAGGCGGAGGGATAGGAAGGATAGGAGGGACAGATAGAAAACTCAAAGCAGGACTGATAGAAGGGAAGGTGACTGAGACTGAGAGTCTGTCAGGTGTTCACTGTCAGGTGTTAACTAACCTTATTGGCTGATCCAAAGCAATCTGTCCCTCTCTATCTGCTTATGGGAGTAGGTTTTAGGACGGGGTCAGGGAAGGGGAGGGGTTAGCCAGCCAGGAGAAGAGAAGGATGGGATGGGACCTACCTGCCAAACCCTGTCCTGATTACTCTGACTGTCAATCACAGATGATGAACAGACGGACAGTCACCAGGGGTAAGACGGGGCAGAGAGGAGTGGGGCTGGTAGGATGGGTTGCCCCCACCCCACCCCCCAACACATGTAAGTGGAACCAGTCCAAATAAGACAAAGAAGGAGATAGCACAGTGACCGCAAAAAGACAGCCCAAAAAATAATCCAGTTATAACGTAATGGATCCATTAGATATTGATCCGTATGAAGAAGGCCGCAGTATCCACAGAGTATGAGTTCCGCTCCAAAAATATTTAAAAAAAGAAGAGAAGGGAAATCTTAGGGAGGATGACTCAACTGCCAGTCTTGTCCTCCAAAAAGACAAAAGTTCCAGTTTTTATTTGGAGTTATCAATAACTTTTGTCAGAGTTTTTCTCCTTCTTTCGTTACTCCACAAAGGAGACTTGTACCAAGTTTCTATTTGACAGACATCAAGCGATAAAAGCAGTTCACGACCACAGGCAAATGATGGAAAGGAAAAGATCCTTTGAACTGCAGCAGAGAAAAAGCGAGTGCACTCAATCTTTTTGAAAATTTGAAGAAAAAAATATTGTGTCTTAAGGCAGTCTTTTTTGGCTGGCCCCCATCTCTTGATCAGCGCCCGATACTGCACCTATAAGAGGACAGATACGTCTTACCACTCACATAATGGAACGCATCACATTCCATGCAAAATTTCTCAAAAATGTGAGAATTCAATGAAAAAAAAATTGAGAAATGAATAAAAAGAAATGCACTTACTTATAAACAAAAAAGTATGCTACTTAACTTAAAACAGAATTCAGATACGAAAAACGGTTTAAGTTAACCAATTTACGCGTCAAAAAAATATCTACTTACAATACTTTACATTATTTATGAATTGTTTCAGTTTAATGTTACCACGATACTATGCATGCCCTATAACGATCATTAAGCCTTACAGTATGTCTGGCAATAACACAAAGTTAATACCTAAATAATGCAATATGCTCAAAATGACTGGTGCTGGTTAATATGAATCCCAGTACTGACATTTTGCCCATAACCCAACTTCATTCAAAGATCTAGAATAGTAGTGAGTCTAAATGACAACAACGGGAGACCACTTAACCTTGCATCAATAGAAAGATTACGGTGATCAACATTCAAAACCACATGCTTTCTGGGAATAGCCCATTTGTGAAGATGGCCTTTCCATTTAAGTGGGACTCGGGTGGCGTGGTTAAATTGGAGTGATTCAAACCCTCAAAGAAGACAAAGACCCCCACTCATTCTCCATGTAATTGGTCCAGCTAGCTTGTCCTCAGGATGCACTTATGTGAGACCAATGCTTCTGACACCTTCTCTAATCGCAGACCAATGGACCTATCCAGAGAGTAAGTCATGGCTGCGTAAATACTGCAGGCACAAACCGGTGGACTACTGTTGTGTGTGTGTTCAACTGCATGTGTACCTTGACCAGTTGGGCAAATATGTATGCTGATTAATTGTTGAAATTAGTCATTTTCAAGTAATATCAACATGATAGAGTGAAAGTGTACAGGGGTAGTATCTCTTTGTAACTCTGCAATTCTTAATCTGGTTATATTTAGGTCAGCTGCAGCACTGTTAGGGTGTTTGCATGTGTTTGTGATTGTGTGGGCGAGACGCCACAATTTAATTCTAGGTAGGCTAAGGAAGCCAGTTCACATGCAAACACACATGCTCACACCAGCCAGGTCAGACCATATACACAGGATTGTATGTTTGTTCAGGTCCCTAAGACGTATGGAGACGTATGCTGGCAGCTTGGTGTTGTGGATGGCGATAGAGGAAGTATTTAAACCGCATGCTCAGCTCAAATGATCACTCATTATATATTTTTTGTTTGAACTTTATCCCAAAACGTAACCCTTACCTTAACCAGTCAGACCGAATGCCTAAACTTAACCCTTACCTTAACCAGTCAGACCGAATGCCTACACTTAACCCTTACCTTAACCAGTCAGACCAAATGCCTAAACTTAACCCTTACCTTAACCAGTCAGACCGAATGCCTAAACATAACCCTTACCTTAACCAGTCAGACCGAATGCCTAAACTTAACCCTTACCTTAACCAGTCAGACCGAATGCCTAAACTTAACCCTTACCTTAACCAGTCAGACCGAATGCCTAAACTTAACCCTTACCTTAACCAGTCAGACCAAATGCCTAAACTTAACCCTTACCTTAACAAGTCAGACAAAATGCCTAAACTTAACCCTTACCTTAACCAGTCAGACCGAATGCCTACACTTAACCCTTACCTTAACCAGTCAGACCGAATGCCTAAACTTAACCCTTACCTTAACCAGTCAGACCAAATGCCTAAACTTAACCCTTACCTTAACCAGTCAGACCGAATGCCTAAACATAACCCTTACCTTAACCAGTCAGACCGAATGCCTAAACTTAACCCTTACCTTAACCAGTCAGACCGAATGCCTAAACTTAACCCTTACCTTAACCAGTCAGACCGAATGCCTAAACTTAACCCTTACCTTAACCAGTCAGACCAAATGCCTAAACTTAACCCTTACCTTAACAAGTCAGACAAAATGCCTAAACTTAACCCTTACCTTAACCAGTCAGACCGAATGCCTACACTTAACCCTTACCTTAACCAGTCAGACCGAATGCCTAAACTTAACCCTTACCTTAACCAGTCAGACCAAATGCCTAAACTTAACCCTTACCTTAACCAGTCAGACCGAATGCCTAAACTTAACCCTTACCTTAACCAGTCAGACCGAATGGCTAAACTTAACCCTTACCTTAACCAGTCAGACCGAATGCCTAAACTTAACCGTCAGGTTTTTTCTGTTTTAACCCTATCCCAAACCTTAACCCACAATTGGAATTAAGGCTTAAGTTTAGCAGTTGAAAATGTATGTTTATCCCACCCTGAAAACTGTAGTGAGACTGTGAGATCTTCTTTCTTTCACACCATCACACACACACACACACACACACACACACACACACACACACACACACACACACACACACACACACACACACACACACACACACACACACAAGCGGGTGGTGAAACTGTGATGGATCCACAGGGGCCAGTAGTGGCCACGCTCAATCTGTTTTTCTTATTTCTAATCACTGGGAGATGAGCCCTTCCATAATCCTGCTCCTCACCTCTAACACGACAACAGCTGTTGGGGAGAGAGGACCCAGCCACTTCCCTCCCTCCCTCCCTCTCCACCATCTCTCTCCTCTCTCTAGCATCTGGGCGTAATGAGACACACAGCCTGACGCCGTCCCCGTTTAGCGCCTCCTCTGCAGTACCTGACTCCAAAGGTTACCTCCTGCCGGGCGGGTTTGTATGACAACATCTACACTTCCATAACCTCCCATAACCCCACCAACACCTACAGATTGTGCTAGTTGTTGATCTTGCAGCTGGGTCACTGTGCAGAGTCAAAGCTCAGATAGACAGAGGTAGGAGGAGGGTAAGGATTGCCAATTTTGTGTGATATGAAGACACTTTGAGATTCTGAGATTCCTGAGATTCTTTGTCATTGTGGGTTCACTACAGATATATGGAAGCTGCTGACTTGGTAGGGTATATCCAGTGCTTTCGGAAAGCACCCCTTGACTTTTTCCACATTTTGTTACATTACAGCCTTCTAAAATTCTAAAATGGATTAAATTGTTTTCTCCCCTCATCAATCTACACACATAACCCATCACTAATGACAAAGCAAAAACAGATTTTTAGATATGTTTGCAAATGTATAAAAACATACAAAACTTAAATATGACATTTACGTAAGTATTCAGACCCTTTACTCAGTACTTTGTTAAAGCATCTTTGGCACCGATTACAGCCTTGAGTCTTATTGGGTATGACGGTACAAGCTTGGCACACCTGTATTTGGATTCATCAGATCAGAGAATCTTGTTTCTCATGGTCTGAGAGTCTTTAGGTGCCTTTTGGAAAACTCCAAGCGGGCTGTCATGTGCCTTTTACTGAGGAATGGCTTCCGTCTGACCACACTACCATAAATGCTGATTGGTGGAGTGCTGCAGAGATGGTTGTCCTTCTGGAAGGTTCTCCCATTTCTACAAAGAAATTCTGGAGCTCTGACAGAGCGACCATCGGGTTCTTGGTCACCTCCCAGACCAAGGCCCTTCTCTCCCAATTTCTCAGTTTGGCCGGGCGGCCAGCTCTAGGAGGAGTCTTGGGGGTTCCAAACTTCTTCCATTGTGTTTTTGGGGACCTTCAATGCTACAGAAATGTTTTGGTACCCTTTCCCAGATCTGTGCCTCGACACAATCCTATCTCGGAGCTCTACGGACAATTCCTTCGACCTCATGGCTTGATTTTGCTCTGACATGCGCTGTCAACCTTATTTATGCAGGTGTGTGCCTTTCGAATCATGTCCAATCAATTGAATTTACGACAGGTGGACTCCAATCAAATTGTAGAACGATCGGAAGGATGGTCAATGGAGACAGGATGCACTTGAGCTCAATATTGAGTCTCGTAGCAAAGTGTCTGAAAAGTTATGTAAATAAGCTATTTCAGTTTTATATTTGTAATAAATGTGTAAACATTTAAAAAAATCTGTTTTCACTTTGTGGTTATGGGGTGTTGTGTATAGATTGATGAGGGAAAAATGTATTAATCCGTTTTAGAATAAGGCTGTAACGTAACAAAATGTGAAAAAAGTGAAATGGTCTGAATACTTTCCGAATTTGAATTGAAATAAATTGCTTCTCCAATTTAAATTCACTCCAACCCTGATCTATGTACGGTGCGGTGCGTACATAGATCAGGGTTGGAGTGAATTTAAATTGGAGAAGCAATTTATTTCAATTCAAATTGGAGAAGTGATTTATTTCAAATTCAAATTACTTCCTGAATTGAGTCTTGAATGTGAATTGACCCCCACCCAAATATAGGTAAATGTATGGTCATACAAATATAACTTAGCGTCCTGTCTGCTTTCATTCACTGAACAATAAAGTTGACTTTGTCTATCCTGATTCAGTATCCATGGCTACCTGCTTTGACTGAGCTTTCACCTCAGAATTGAGACAGCAATCAAAAACCTTGCTGAGTAGTAAACAAGAACATATTGGGCTCTAGACACAGATGTTTTGGCAAAAAATCAATCAAGTCTTCTCAGAACTGATTTGATGTAGAAATTGGTTTTGATGGAAACCCTGTGAAAATAACCCTCTGGCAATATCTAAAAATGATGCTCTCAAGAGTTATTACATTTGCCATTACTTTGATAAAGTTATCTTGTGCCCGATCTCTCTCTCTCTCACACACACACACACACACACACACACACACACACACACACACACACACACACGCACACACACACACACACACACACACCCTTAATTGCGTAGGCTGAAGATGACGCACACAGTTAGCACTAAATGCTAAATATTGACTAGTATATAACAAAATACATTTACAGAGAATGTCTGAGTCAAAACATACAAACAACAAAGACATGACGTTATAACACCTCCAACAACTACATACTGCTGAGATAACACGGTCAACGATGATAAACTGCTAGAACTTTTCCAACAATATCATACTGCTATAACACCTCCAACAATATCCTACTGCTATAACTCCTCCAACAATATCACACTGCTATAACACCTCCAACAATATCACACTGCTATAACTCCTCCAACAATATCATACTGCTATAAAACCTCCAACAATATCATACTGCTATAAAACCTCCAACAATATCATACTGCTATAACAACTCCAACAATATCATACTGCTATAACTCCTCCAACAATATCACACTGCTATAACTCCTCCAACAATATCACACTGCTATAACTCCTCCAACAATATCACACTGCTATAACTCCTCCAACAATATCACACTGCTATAACTCCTCCAACAATATCACACTGCTATAACACCTCCAACAATATCACACTGCTATAACTCCTCCAACAATATCACACTGCTATAACACCTCCAACAATAACACTGCTATAACTCCTCCAACAATACTGCTATAACACCTCCAACAATATCACACTGCTATAACTCCTCCAACAATATCATACTGCTATAAAACCTCCAACAATATCACACTGCTATAACACCTCCAACAATATCATACTGCTATAACACCTCCAACAATATCCTACTGCTATAACTCCTCCAACAATATCACACTGCTATAACACCTCCAACAATATCACACTGCTATAACTCCTCCAACAATATCACACTGCTATAACACCTCCAACAATATCACACTGCTATAACTGCTCTAACAAATACCTACTGCTATAACTGCTCTAACAAATACCTACTGCTATAACTCCTCCAACAATATCACACTGCTATAACACCTCCAACAATATCACACTGCTATAACTCCTCCAACGATATCATACTGCTATAAAACCTCCAACAATATCATACTGCTATAACACCTCCAACAATATCACACTGCTATAACTCCTCCAACAATATCATACTGCTATAAAACCTCCAACAATATCATACTGCTATAAAACAACAATATCATACTGCTATAACAACTCCAACAATATCATACTGCTATAACTCCTCCAACAATATCATACTATAACATCCAACAATATCATACTGCTAAAAACCTCCAACAATATCAACTGCTATCTCCAACAATATCACACTCTATAACACTCCAACAATATCACACTGCTATAACTCCTCCAACAATATCATACTGCTATAAAACCTCCAACAATATCACACTGCTATAACACCTCCAACAATATACTGCTATAACTCCTCCAACAATATCATACTGCTATAACACCTCCAACAACTGCTATAACACCTCCAACAATATACTGCTATAACTCCTCCAACAATATCACACTGCTATAACACCTCCAACAATATCACACTGCTATAACTCCTCCAACAATATCACACTGCTATAACACCTCCAACAATATCACACTGCTATAACTCCTCCAACAATATCATACTGCTATAACACCTCAACAATATCATACTGCTAAAAACCTCCAACAATATCATACTGCTATAACACCTCCAACAATATCACACTGCTATAACACCTCCAACAATATCACACTGCTATAACTCCTCCAACAATATCATACTGCTATAAAACCTCCAACAATATCACACTGCTATAACACCTCCAACAATATCACACTGCTATAACTCCTCCAACAATATCATACTGCTATAACACCTCCAACAATATCACACTATAACACCTCCAACAATATCACACTGCTATAACTCCTCCAACAATATCACACTGCTATAACACCTCCAACAATATCCTACTGCTATAACTCCTCCAACAATATCACACTGCTATAACACCTCCAACAATATCACACTGCTATAACTCCTCCAACAATATCATACTGCTATAAAACCTCCAACAATATCATACTGCTATAAAACCTCCAACAATATCATACTGCTATAACAACTCCAACAATATCATACTGCTATAACTCCTCCAACAATATCATACTGCTATAACACCTCCAACAATATCATACTGCTAAAAACCTCCAACAATATCATACTGCTATAAAACCTCCAACAATATCATACTGCTAAAAACAACAATATCATACTGCTCCAACAATAACTGCTATAACCTCCAACAATATCATACTGCTATAAAACCTCCAACAATATCATACTGCTATAAAACCTCCAACAATATCATACTGCTATAACAACTCCAACAATATCATACTGCTATAACTCCTCCAACAATATCATACTGCTATAACACCTCCAACAATATCATACTGCTAAAAACCTCCAACAATATCATACTGCTATAACTGCTCTAACAATATCATACTGCTATAACTGCTCTAACAAATACCTACTGCTATAACTCCTCCAACAATATCATACTGCTATAACACCTCCAATAATATCATACTGCTATAAAACCTCCAACAATATCATACTGTATTAACACCTCCAACAATATCATACTGCTATAACTCCTCCAACAACATCATACTGCTATAACACCTCCAACAATATCATACTGCTATAACTCCTCCAACAACATCATACTGCTATAACACCTCCAACAACATCATACTGCTATAACTGCTCTAACAACATCATACTGCTATAAAACCTCCAACAATATCATACTGCTATAACAACTTCAACAATAAAATACTGCTAAAACACCTCCAACAATATCATACTGCTATAACACCTCCAACAACAACATACTGCTATAACACCTCCAACAATAAAATACTGCTAAAACACCTCCAACAATAAAATACTGCTAAAACACCTCCAACAATATCATACTGCTATAACACCTCCAACAACAACATACTGCTATAACACCTCCAACAATAAAATACTGCTAAAACACCTCCAAAAATGACATACTGCTATAACACCTCCAACAAAGACATACTGCTATAACACCTCCAACAAAGACATACTGCTATAACACCTCCAACAAAGACATACAGCTGCTATAACACACCTCCAACAAAGACATACTGCTATAACACCTCCAACAAAGACATACTGCTATAACACCTCCAACAAAGACATACTGCTATAACTCTCCAACAAAGACATCCTGCTATAGCACCTCCAATAAAGAAATACTGCTATAGCACCTCCAACAAAGAAATACTGCTATAGCACCTCCAATAAAGACATACTGCTATAACACCTTCAACAATGACATACTACTATAACACAGGTGCTATAACACCTCCAACAACTACATACTATAACACCTCAAACAAAGGCATACTGCTATAGTACCTCCAACAAAGACATACTACTATAACACACCTCCAACAAAGACATACTGCTATAACACCTCCAACCACGACATGCTGCTGCTAAATCACCTCCAAGAATAATGCGTAATGTAAGTCACAAAAATAATTTCCTTTTCAAAATTGTGATGAATTATACAATTTTGATTAAAATGTATCCCAATACACTCCATGACCAAAATATGTGGACACCCATGAAATTAGTCAATTTGACTATTTCAGCCACACCCGTTGCTGAACGGTGTTTACATTTGAGCACACAGCCATGCAATCTCCTTATACAAACATTGTTAGTAGAATGGCCCGTACTGAAGAGCTCAGTGACATTCACTGTGGCACCGTCATAGGATGACACATCTCCAACAAGTCAGTTCATCAGATTTCTGTCCTGCTAGAGCTGCCCCGGTCAATTGTAAGTGCTTTTATTGTAATGTGAAAACATCTAGGTGACACAACGGCTCAGCTATGAAGAGGTAGGCCACACAAGCTCACAGTACGAGACCGCGAGTGCTGAAGCTCATAACGGGTAAACATTGTCTGTTCTCGGTTGCAACAGTCACTGCCCAGTTCCAAACTGCCTCTGGAAGCAACGTCGGAATAAGAACTGGTCGTCGGGAGCTTCATGAAATGGGTTTCCGTGGCCGAGCAGCCGCAGACAAGCATAAGATCACCATGTGTAATGCCAAGCATCTGCTGGAGTGGTGTAAAGCTTGCTGCCATTGGACTCTGGAGCAGTGGATCACGCTTCACCATCTGGCAGTCTGAAAGACAAATCTGGGTTTGGCGGATGCCAGGAGAACGCGATCGGTGTGGAAGAACGTGCCTGGCCTGCACAGAGCCCTGACCTCAACCCCATCGACAATCTTTGGGATGAATTGGAACACCGTCTGCTAGCCAGGCCTAATCACCTAAATTCAGTGCCCGACCTCACTAATGCTCTTGTGTAGTCCCCACATCAATGTTCCAACATATAATGGAAAGTCTTCCCAGAAGAGTACAAGCTGTTATAGCAGCAAAAGGGGGAGCAACTCCATATTATTGCCCATGATTTTGGAATGAGACGTTTGACGAGCATGTGTCCACATACAATTGCCCATGTAGTGTAGGTAGATAGATAGATAAACAGATTACTCTAGATAGCTCTATGTCTACCAAGTGGAGCTGTACACTGTAGCAAGCATTTGTTATCAAAAACACATTCGCCGCCATGAAATGGGGGCGAGCCACAGCACTAGATGCTTAACTCAATAATCCTGCTATGTTTCTAAAAGGCAAAGGTATCAGGGAAGAGACAAGGAAGGATTCACATGCCTGTCGGTGTCTCCATGGCAAGCTGATTGCTACCCAGTCAAGCTCAAGTTTCCGGCGCATTCAAGATATCAATTTCTCTTATGTTAGCTCTTGAAATGATCTGCTGAGGACAGTATACATTTACATAAACATCTCTCAACACACTATCCCAAGTGCTTTAATTCCTACAAAAGAAAAGGAGAAGGAAAACCAATGATGGTCAGGTTATTTCACAGTGTACATTGTGTTTCCTAGCGAGGTTCAATAGCACGGAGAAGCAGATGAAGTTCCTCTCCTGCATTTTCATATCAGTTTGTTGTTTGCCTTGACAAAGAAAGACGCTATGCTAAGTGAAGCGAACCAATGCTTTGAGGACCACCGCTCACTGTTAATATCGAGACAATACGATTTTCCTCCATGCTATCTTTTATTTAGGCTTTTCTTTGGTCTATATAAATCAAATCAAATGTATTTGTCACATACACATGGTTAGCAGATGTTAATGCGAGTGTAGCGAAATGCTTGTGCTTCTAGTTCCGACAATGCAGTAATAACCAACAAGTAATCTAACCTAACAATTCCAAAACTACTACCTTATACACACAAGTGTAAAGAGATAAAGAATATGTACATAAAGATATATGAATGAGTGATGGTACAGAACGGCATAGGCAAGATGCTGTAGATGGTATCGAGTACAGTATATACATATGAGATGAGTAATGTAGGGTATGTAAACAAAGTGGCATAGTTTAATTAAAGTGGCTAGTGATACATGTATTACATAAAGATGCAGTAGCTGATATAGAGTACAGTATATACATATACATATAAGATGAATAATGTAGGGTATGTAAACATTATATTAGGTAGCATTGTTTAAAGTGGCTAGTGATATATTTTACATCAATTTCCATCAATTCCCATTATTAAAGTGGCTGGAGTTGAGTCAGTGTGTTGGCAGCAGCCACTCAATGTTAGTGGTGGCTGTTTAACAGTCTGATAGAAGCTGTTTTTCAGTCTCTCGGTCCCAGCTTTGATGCACCTGTACTGACCTCGCCTTCTGGATGATATCGGGATGAACAGGCAGTGGCTCGGGTGGTTGTTGTCCTTGATGATCTTTATGGACTTCCTGTGACATCGGGGGGTGTAGGTGTCCTGGAGGGCAGGTAGTTTGCCCCTGGTGATGCGTTGTGCAGACCTCACTACCCTCTGGAGAGCCTTACGGTTGTGGGCGGAGCAGTTGCCGTACCAGGCGGTGATACAGCCCAACAGGATGCTCTCGATTGTGCATCTGTAGAAGTTTGTGAGTGTTTTTGGTGACAAGCCAAATTTCTTCAGGCTCCTGGGGTTGAAGAGGCACTGCTGCGCCTTCTTCACGATGCTGTCTGTGTGGGTGGACCAATTCAGTTTGTCTGTGATGTGTACACCGAGGAACTTAATACTTACTACCCTCTCAGCTACTGTCTCATCGATGTGAATAGGGGGGTGCTCCCTCTACTGTTTCCCGAAGTCCACAATCATCTCCTTAGTTTTGTTGACGTTGAGTGTGAGGTTATTTTCCTGACACCACACTCCGAGGGCCTTCACCTCCTCCCTGTAGGCAGTCTCGTCGTTGTTGGTAATCAAGTCTACCACTGTAGTGTCGTCCACAAACTTGATGATTGAGTTGGAGGCGTGCGTGGCCACGCAGTCGTGGGTGAACAGGGAGTACAGGAGAGGGCTCAGAGTTGAGGATCAGCGGGGTGGAGATGTTGTTACCTACCCTCACCACCTGGGGGCGGCCCGTCAGGAAGTCCAGTACCCAGTTGCACAGGGCGGGGTCAAGACCCAGGGTCTCGAGCTTGATGAAGAGTTTGGAGGGTACTATGGTGTTAAATGCTGAGCTGTAGTCGATGAACAGCATTCTCACATAGGTATTCCTCTTGTCCAGATCGGTTAGGGCAGTGTGCAGTGTGGTTGAGATTGCATCGTCTGTGGACCTATTTGGGCGGTAAGCAAATTGGAGTGGGTCTAGGGTGTCAGGTAGGGTGGAGGTGATATGGTCCTTGACTAGTCTCTCAAAGCACTTCATGATGACGGAAGTGAGTGCTATGGCGCGGTAGTCATTTAGCTCAGTTACCTTAGCTTTCTTGGGAACAGGAACAATGGTGGCCCTCTTGAAGCATGTGGGAACAGCAGACTGGGATAAGAATTGATTGAATATGTCCGTAAACACACCAGCCAGCTGGTCTGCGCATGCTCTGAGGGCGCGGCTGGGGATGCCGTCTGGGCCTGCAGCCCCGCGAGGGTTAACACGTTTAAATGTTTTACTCACATCGGCTGCAGTGAAGGAGAGTCCGCAGGTTTTGGTAGCGGGGCGTGTCAGTGGCACTGTATTGTCTTCAAAGCGGGCAAAAAAGTTATTTAGTCTGCCTGGGAGCAAAACATCCTGGTCCGTGATGGGGCTGGTTTTCTTTTTGTCATTCGTGATTGACAGTAGACCCTGCCACATACCTCTTGTGTCTGAGCCGTTGAATTGAGATTCTACTTTGTCTCTATACTGACGGTTAGCTTGTTTGATTGCCTTGCGGAGGGAATAGTTACACTGTTTGTATTCGGTCATGTTTCTGGTCACCTTGCCCTGATTAAAAGCAGTGGTTCTCGCTTTCAGTTTCACGCGAATGCTGCCATCAATCCACAGTTTCTGGTTTGGGAAAATTTAAATTGTTGCTATGGGAACGACATCTTCAATGCACGTTCTAATGAACTCGCACACCGAATGAGCGTATTCGTCAATGTTGTTGTTCGCCGCAATGCGGAACATATCCCAGTCCACGTGATGGAAGCAGTCTTGGAGCGTGGAATCAGTTTGGTCGGACCAGCGTTGAACAGACCTCAGCGCGGGAGCTTCTTGTTTTAGCTTCTGTCTGTAGGCAGTGAGCAAGAAAATGGAGTCGTGGTCAGCTTTTCCGAAAGGAGGGCGGGGGAGGGCCTTATATGCGTCGCGGAAGTTAGAATAGCAATGATCCAAAGTTTTACCAGCCCTGGTTGAGCAATCGATATGCTGATACAATTTAGGGAGTCTTGTTTTCAGATTAGCCTTGTTAAAATCCCCAGCTACAATGAATGCAGCCTCAGGATATGTGGTTTCCAGTTTGCAAAGAGTCAAATAAATTTTTTTCAGAGCCATCAATGTGTCTGCTTGGGGGGGAATATATACGGCTGTGATTATAATCGAAGAGAATTCCCTTGGTAGATAATGCGGTCGACATTTGATTGTGAGGAATTCTAAATCAGGTGAACAGAAGGACTTGAGTTCCTGTATGTTGTTGTGACCACACCACGTCTCGTTAACCATAAGACAAACGCCCCCGCCCCTCTCCTTATCAGAAAGATGTTTGTTTCTGTCGGCGCGATGCGTGGAGAAACCAGCTGGCTGCACCGATTCCGATAGCGTCTCTCGAGTGAGCCATGTTTCCGTGAAGCAAAGAACGTTACAGTCTCTGATGTCCCTCTGGAATGCTACCCTTGCTCGGATTTCATCAACCTTGTTGTCAAGAGACGGGACATTGGCGAGAAGTATGCTAGGGAGTGGTGCGCGATGTCCCGTCTCTGGAGTCTGACCAGGAGACCGCTTCGTTTCCCTCTTTTACGACGTCTTTGTTTTGGGTCGCAGGCTGGGATCCAATCCATTGTCCTGGGTGAAAGGCAGAACACAGGATCCGCTTCGGGAAAGTCATATTCCTGGTCGTACTGATGGTGAGTTGACGTTGCTCTTATATTCAGTAGTTCTTCCCGACTGTATGTAATGAAACCTAAGATGACCTGGGGTACCAATGTAAGAAATAACACCTAAAAAAAACTAAAAACTGCATAGTTTCCTAGGAACGCGAAGCGAGGCGGCCATCTCTCTCGGCGCCCTTCAGTGGCGGGGATGAGAAGCATGACGACTGTAAGGGTGGTGAAATAGATGTTGATCACCCTGTACTGTAGCTTCTATCCTAAAAGTTTTTAAACAAACCATAATTCATCTTGCTGAATCTATTCATCCCTTGCATGTTTTATGATAGTGGGTTACAGACATAATCCCAGCTATAGACATATTTTAGATGTATGACTCCATATCACTGTCAGGCTTTCTGGATCAAACATGCCCGTTGCTATATAGAGTGGTCGTTCTCGAGTGAATTGCTTTAAAGATGAGGCAGTTTAGAAAATGTGCACAAGAGCAATACAGAGTAGGTCTCCATTTGGAGAATTAAAGTGCTGTACCAACGGTAATGGAAAAAGAAAAGCAGCCGTTTATATGAGTTGTTCATACTATCTTCATCCTGTCTCTCTCTTTCTGCACACCTACTGTATCCTTGAAACTCTTTTTTACTTTTTTTTTTGCCAAACCCTGACACTCTTTCTCTCCATCTTTTCTAAACACATCTCTCTGGTGGTTCTATGTCTATATCTGTGCCCTCAAACGTATCTTTCCCTTTCTGTCCATCTTTCAGTGTCTCTCTCTCTCAGTGTCTCTCTCTCTCTCTCTCAGTCTCTCTCTCTCAGTCTCTCTCTCTCTCTCTCTCTCTCTCTGGGCTCTGCTGGTAAGCAAGGCATATTGTGTGCACAGTGGGGTCTGAGCTAGTGTTTCTCTGAACAGTGGGAGTGATGGCAGCCGGCGGGAGCTGCCTTTGTTATTATCTCTCTGAGGTGAGAGAACACGACGGGGACACCCTAAGGAAAGATGCTTCTGCCCAAACCTACCTTTTCCCCCTTTCTACCAGTGCCCAGAGCACCCCGTTAGGCCTCACTGCATTGCTGTGTCATCACCGCAGGACCAGTGAGACACACCAGACAGGACCCACAATGACCGCTGTCTAGCTATCTGCCTGATCATTTGAAGACAGGAGAGGTAGACATTTTTAAATCTTTTATCGTACTTGGACTTTTCATTTTGTCCAAAAAAACAAGATGGAGACACAATTACAAGTAAATGGAGACACCACAAATCCCCATATACGAATAATTTGAATGTGTAAATCTGCCCGACTACCAACCAGATATACTGAACATCCCTGATTCCTGAATGTGTCTGTCCACGACTAAAGTATAGATTTGGTCGAATAACACTATAGCTACAACAAAACAAAGCGAAGTCGCATTTCTCACTAAAATGTGCCTCACAATGTAGTTTCAAGTGCAGTGACGTGCACAAGGCCATGGTGTCAAGCAATTCATACAAACAAAGCCCACAATAGGTTGGAGTGACCTCATCTCTGAAATGGCTACACACAGACAAAGAAACAGAGGTGTGACTGTCACTGTTGTGTGTATGGCTGAGGGCGTCTGGATAAAAGACGAAGCTTAAGACTCGTCTGACTGCTTTTGCTCAGACACAATTACTTGGTCCTTCCTCTGTAAAATCACGTTGACTCATTCCTCTCTTTCTCAACTTTCTCAACAGTCCACAAGTTTGAATGAAAAGAAAAGTGTGATCTTTTCACAGAGACATAATAACAGCTTGGGGGTTGTTTGGCAGTACGGTCATGTCTCCATGCCTACCTCTCAGGATTCCTGCTCATTGTTTTCTTTTGGCGAGCCTCAGTACTAATTTGAAATGTGAGATTCTAGTACTTTACTGCTTTAATACCAAGGTTTGAGACTCTAGTGTATGTGTTCATCTGTGTGTGTGTGTGTGTGTGTGTGTGTGTGTGTGTGTGTGTGTGTGTGTGTGTGTGTGTGTGTGTTTGTGGTGTGTGTGTGTGTGTGTGTGTGTGTGTGTGTGTGTGCATGAGCAGGTCTGTACAGTGCGTTTGTGTGTGAGATGTTTGTGTTACATGAGCATAAACATGCTTATTGTGTAAGTGTGCACCTGCGTGCATGTGTGTGCATGTGTCCATGCATGTATGCAAATGTGTGTGTGCCCGTCCCATGTGCGTGTGTATTACATTATGCTTCCAAAAATAGCCCTGGACTCTAAGCCACTGCAATTAGACCAGCCATGGAGAAAATGGCAACTGCATTGTTGAATTCATTTTAACTCCACATTGATTTGGAGTTTAGCTTTGTGAAATTGGAGACAGCTGCAAAAAACATTTATGCCGCTTGCTGCAATGTATTTATAAGTGACAAATTGCTATTACTCTTTTGAAGGAATCAAATGATAATGATTATGGCAGGGTGCTTGGTTCAAACCACTCTGGACACATAGCGTAAGAAGGCAGCATAACTCCACACCTAGTTTGAGAAAAATTTGGTTAGTGCACAGTGCACCCTCAATCAGTGCTCCAAATTCAACCAAGAACACTCGGTTATGTGCAAGTTGGAAGTAGCTTTACGTGTTTTTTGTTGCCGTTTGTTTTCTGATGAATGTAATCTGTTATAAAGTACAGAGTGAAGCAGGGCTATATTGGCAGGGAAATATTCATTGAAATGGTGTGTATCGATTCACTGCATGAGAGAGCTAGACTGACGCAGCACGAGCACAAACAAGCACCAACGCAAGCACACGTACACACACACACACACACACACACACACACACACACACACACACACACACACACACACACACACACACACAGGCTGTGCTCTCCTTTCTCTGGATAAGTGCATCTGCTTGACAGTTCATGATCTGTGATGTTCCTCCCTGTAGGATTGTCAGCCACTGTAGAGACACACCTTCCTGACCCTGACCCTCTCCTCATCTCCCCCTCCTGGAGTTCTCCTTCCCACTGACCCTCTCTATATCTCCCCTCCTGGAGTTCTCCTTCCCCCTAACCCCTCCTTATCTCCCCCTCCTGGAGTAATCCTTCCCCTGACCCTCTCCTTATCTCCCCCACCTGGAGTTCTCCTTCCCCTGACCCTCTCTTCATCTCCCTCTCCCGGAGATCTCCTTCCCCCTGACCCTCTCCTTATCTGCCCCCTCCTGGAGTTCTCCTTCCCCTGACCCCCCTCCTTCTCTGCCCCCTCCTGGAGTTCTCCTTCTCCCTGACCCCCTCCTTATCTGCCCCCTCCTGGAGTTCTCCTTCCCCCTGACTCTCTCCTTATCTCATCCCTCCTGGAGTTCTCCTTCCCCTGACCCTCTCCTTAACTCCCCCTGGAGTTCTCCTTCCCCCTGACCCTCTCCTTATCTCCTCCCTCCTGGAGTTCTCCTTCCCCGTCACCCACTCCTTATCTCCCCCTCCTGGAGTTCTCCTTCCCCTGACCCTCTCCTTATCTCCCCCTCGTGGAGTTTTCCTTCTCCCTGACCCTCTCCTTATCTCCCCCACCTGGAGTTCTCCTTGCCCCTGAACATCTCCTTATCTCCCCCTCCTGGAGTTCTCCTTCCCCCTGACCCTCTCCTTATCTCCCCTCCTGGAGTTCTCCTTCGCCCTGACCCCATCCTTATCTGCCCCCTCCTGGAGTTCTCCTTCCCCCTGACTCTCTCCTTATCTCATCCCTACTGGAGTTCTCCTTCCCCCTGAACCACTCCTTATCTCCCCCTCCTGGAGTTCTCCCTCCCCCTGACCCTCTCCTTATCTCCCCCTCCTGGAGTTCTCCTTCCCCTGACCCCCTCCTTATCTGCCCCCTCCTGGAGTTCTCCTTCCCCCTGACCCTCTCCTCAACTCCCCCTCCTGGAGTTCTCCTTGCCCCTGAACATCTCCTTATCTGCCCCCTCCTGGAGTTCTCCTTCCCCTGACCCCCTCCGTATCGGCCCCCTCCTGGAGTTCTCCTTCCCCTGACCCTCTCCTTATCTCCCCCTCCTGGAGTTCTCCTTCCCCCTTACCCTCTCCTTATCTGCCCCCTCCTGGAGTTCTCCTTCCCCTGACCCTCTCCTTATCTCCGCCTCGTGGAGTTCTCCTTCTCCCTGACCCTCTCCTTATCTCAACCTCCTGGAGTTCTCCTTCACCCTGACCCCCTCCTTATCTGCCCCCTCCTGGAGTTCTCCTTCCCCTGACCCCTCCGTATCGGCCCCCTCCTGGAGTTCTCCTTCCCCTGACCCTCTCCTTATCTCCCCCTCCTGGAGTTCTCCTTCCCCCTCACCCACTCCTTATCTTCCCCTCCTGGAATTCTCCTTCCCCCTCACCCACTCCTTATCTCCCCCTCCTGGAGTTCTCCTTCCCCCTGACCCTCTCCTTATCTCCCCCTCCTGGAGTTCTCCTTCCCCTGACGCACTCCTTATCTCCCCCCCTGGAGTTCTCCTTCTCCCTGACCCTCTCCTTATCTCCCCCTCCTGGAGTTCTCCTTCCCCCTGACTCTATCCTTATCACCCCCTCCTGGAGTTCTCCTTCCCTCTGACCCTCTACTTATCTCCTCGCTCCTGGAGTTCTCCTTCCCCCTGACCCTCTCCTTATCTGCCCCCCTGCAGTTCTCCTTCCCCCTGACCCTCTCCTTATCTCCCCCCCTGGAGTTCTCCTTCCCCCTGACCCCCTCCTTATCTGCCCCCTCCTGGAGTTCTCCTTCTCCCTGACCCTCTCCTTATCTCCCCTCCTGGAGGTCTCCTTCCCCCTGACCCCCTCCTTATCTGCCCCCTCCTGGATTTCTCCTTCCCCTGACCCTCTCCTTATCTCCCCCTTCCTGGAGTTCTCCTTCCCCCTGACCCCCTCCTTATCTGCCCCCTCCTGGAGTTCTCCTTTCCCCTGACCCCCTCCTTATCTGCCCCTCCTGGAGTTCTCCTTCCCCCTGACCCTCTCCTTATCTCCCCCTCCTGGAGTTCTCCTTCCCCTGACCCACTCCTTATCTCCCCCTGGAGTTCTCCTTCTCCCTGACCCTCTCCTTATCTCCCCCTCCTGGAGTTCTCCTTCCCCTGACCCTTTCCTTATCTGCCCCCTCCTGGAGTTCCCCTTCCCCTGACCCTCTCCTTATCTCCCCCTCCTGGAGTTCTCCTTCCCCTGACCCCCTCCTTATCTGCCCCCTCCTGGAGTTCTCCTTCCCCTGACCCCATCCTTATCTGCCCCCTCCTGGAGTTCTCCTTCCCCCTGACCCACTCCTTATCTCCCCCTGGAGTTCTCCTTCTCCCTGACCCTCTCCTTATCACCCCCTCCTGGAGTTCTCCTTCTCCCTGACCCTCTCCTTATCTCCCCTCCTGGAGGTCTCCTTCCCCCTCACTCTATCCTTATCTCATTCCTCCTGGAGTTCTCCTTCCCGCTGACCCTCTCCTTATCTCCCCCTCCTGGAGTTCTCCTTCCCTCTGACCCTCTCCTTATCTGCCCCATCCTGGAGTTCTCCTTCCCCTGACCCTCTCCTTATCTCCTCCCTCCTGGAATTCTCCTTCCCCTGACCCTCTCCTTATCTCCCCTCCTGGAGATCTCCTTCCCCCTGACCCTCTCCTTATCTCCCCCTCCTGGTGTTCTCCTTCCCCTGATCCACTCCTTATCTCCCCCTCCTGGAGTTCTCCTTCCCCCTGACCCTCTCCTTATCTCTCCCTCCTGGAGTTCTCCTTCCCCCTGACCCTCTCCTTATCTCCCCCTCCTGGAGTTCTCCTTCCCCTGACCCTCTCCTTATCTCCCCCTCCTGGAGTTCTCCTTCCCCTTGACCCTCTCCTTATCTCCCGCCTCCTGGAATTCTCCTTCCCCCTCACCCACTCCTTATCTCCCCCTCCTGGAGTTCTCCTTCCCCCTGACTCTCTCCTTATCTCATTCCTCCTGGAGTTCTCCTTCCCGCTGACCCTCTCCTTATCTCCCCCTGGAGTTCTCCTTCCCCCTGACCATCTCCTTATCTGCCCCCTCCTGGAGTTCTCCTTCCCCCTGCCCCCTCCTTATCTGCCCCCTCCTGGAGTTCTCCTTCCCCCTGACCCTCTCCTTATCTCCCCCTCCTGGAATTCTCCTTCCCCCTCACCCACTCCTTATCTCCCCCTCCTGGAGTTCTCCTTCCCCCTGACTCTATCCTTATCACCCCCTCCTGGAGTTCTCCTTCCCTCTGACCCTCTCCTTATCTGCCCCATCCTGGAGTTCTCCTTCCCCCTGACCCTCTCCTTATCTCCTCCCTCCTGGAATTCTCCTTCCCCCTCACCCACTCCTTATCTCCCCCTCCTGGAGTTCTCCTTCCCCTGACTCTCTCCTTATCTTCCCCTCCTGGAGTTCTCCTTCCCCTGACCCTCTCCTTATCTCCCCCTCCTGGAGTTCTCCTTCCCCCTGACCCTCTCCTTATCTCCCCCTCCTGGAGTTCTCCTTCCCCTGATCCCTCCTTATCTCCCCTCCTGGAGTTCTCCTTCCCCTGACCCTCTCCTTATCTCCCCCTCCTGGAGTTCTCCTTCCCCCTGACCCTCTCCTTATCTCCCCCTCCTGGAGTTCTCCTTCCCCCTGACCCTCTCCTTATCTCCCCCCTCCTGGAGTTCTCCTTCCCCCTGACCCTCTCCTTATCTCCCCTCCTGGAGTTCTCCTTCCCCCTGACCCTCTCCTTATCTCCCCCTCCTGGAGTTCTCCTTCCCCCTGACCCCCTCCTTATCTGCCCCCTCCTGGAGTTCTCCTTCCCCCTGACCCTCTCCTTATCTCCCCCTCCTGGAATTCTCCTTCCCCCTCACCCACTCCTTATCTCCCCCTCCTGGAGTTCTCCTTCCCCTGACTCTCTCCTTATCTCATCCCTCCTGGAGTTCTCCTTCCCCCTGACTCTATCCTTATCACCCCCTCCTGGAGTTCTCCTTCCCTCTGACCCTGTCCTTATCTGCCCCATCCTGGAGTTCTCCTTCCCCCTGACCCTCTCCTTATCTCCTCCCTCCTGGAATTCTCCTTCCCCTCACCCACTCCTTATCTCCCCCTCCTGGAGTTCTCCTTCCCCCTGACTCTCTCCTTATCTCCCCCTCCTGGAGTTCTCCTTCCCCCTGACCCTCTCCTTATCTCCCCCTCCTGGAGATCTCCTTCCCCTGACCCTCTCCTTATCTCCCCCTCCTGGTGTTCTCCTTCCCCTGATCCACTCCTTATCTCCCCTCCTGGAGTTCTCCTTCCCCCTGACCCTCTCCTTATCTCCCCCTCCTGGAGTTCTCCTTCCCCTTGACCCTCTCCTTATCTCCCGCCTCCTGGAATTCTCCTTCCCCCTCACCCACTCCTTATCTCCCCCTCCTGGAGTTCTCCTTCCCCCTGACTCTCTCCTTATCTCATTCCTCCTGGAGTTCTCCTTCCCGCTGACCCTCTCCTTATCTCCCCCCTGGAGTTCTCCTTCCCCCTGACCATCTCCTTATCTGCCCCCTCCTGGAGTTCTCCTTCCCCCTGCCCCCTCCTTATCTGCCCCCTCCTGGAGTTCTCCTTCCCCCTGACCCTCTCCTTATCTCCCCCTCCTGGAATTCTCCTTCCCCCTCACCCACTCCTTATATCCCCCTCCTGGAGTTCTCCTTCCCCCTGACTCTCTCCTTATCTCATCCCTCCTGGAGTTCTCCTTCCCCTGACTCTATCCTTATCACCCCCTCCTGGAGTTCTCCTTCCCTCTGACCCTCTCCTTATCTGCCCCATCCTGGAGTTCTCCTTCCCCCTGACCCTCTCCTTATCTCCTCCCTCCTGGAATTCTCCTTCCCCTCACCCACTCCTTATCTCCCCCTCCTGGAGTTCTCCTTCCCCCTGACTCTCTCCTTATCTTCCCCTCCTGGAGTTCTCCTTCCCCTGACCCTCTCCTTATCTCCCCCTCCTGGAGTTCTCCTTCCCCCTGACCCTCTCCTTATCTCCCCCTCCTGGAGTTCTCCTTCCCCCTGATCCACTCCTTATCTCCCCTCCTGGAGTTCTCCTTCCCCCTGACCCTCTCCTTATCTCCCCCTCCTGGAGTTCTCCTTACCCCTGACCCTCTCCTTATCTCCCCCTCCTGGAGTTCTCCTTCCCCTGACCCTCTCCTTATCTCCCCCCGCCTGGAGTTCTCCTTCCCCCTGACCCTCTCCTTATCTCCCCCTCCTGGAGTTCTCCTTCCCTCTGACCCTCTCCTTATCTGCCCCATCCTGGAGTTCTCCTTCCCCCTGACCCTCTCCTTATCTCCTCCCTCCTGGAATTCTCATTCCCCCTCACCCACTCCTTATCTCCCCCTCCTGGAGTTCTCCTTCCCCCTGACTCTCTCCTTATCTCCCCCTCCTGGAGTTCTCCTTCCCCCTGACCCTCTCCTTATCTCCCCCTCCTGGAGTTCTCCTTCCCCCTGACCCTCTCCTTATCTCCCCCCCTCCTGGAGTTCTCCTTCCCCCTGATCCACTCCTTATCTCCCCTCCTGGAGTTCTCCTTCCCCCTGACCCTCTCCTTATCTCCCCCTCCTGGAGTTCTCCTTCCCCCTGACCCTCTCCTTATCTCCCCCTCCTGGAGTTCTCCTTCCCCCTGACCCCACTCCTTATCTCCCCCTCCTGGAGTTCTCCTTCCCCCTGACTCTCTCCTTATCTCCCCCTCCTGGAGTTCTCCTTCCCCCTGACCCTCTCCTTATCTCCCCCTCCTGGAGTTCTCCTTCCCCCTGACCCTCTCCTTATCTCCCCCTCCTGGAGTTCTCCTTCCCCTGATCCACTCCTTATCTCCCCTCCTGGAGTTCTCCTTCCCCTGACCCTCTCCTTATCTCCCCCTCCTGGAGTTCTCCTTCCCCTGATCCACTCCTTATCCTACCTCCTGGAGTTCTGTAGCCTTCCCACTGACTCTCTCCAGTTGTTCTGTAGCCTTCCCACTGACTCTCTCCAGTTGTTATGTAGCCTTCCCACTGACTCTCTCCAGTTGTTCTGTAGCCTTCCCACTGACTCTCTCCAGTTGTTCTGTAGCCTTCCCACTGACTCTCTCCAGTTGTTATGTAGCCTTCCCACTGACTCTCTCCAGTTGTTCTGTAGCCTTCCCACTGACTCTCTCCAGTTGATCTGTAGCCTTCCCACTGACTCTCTCCAGTTGTTCTGTAGCCTTCCCACTGACTCTCTCCAATTGTTCTGTAGTCCATTGAATTTCACCTTCTGATATGCCTCTGACTTTTAGCTATGTTTTAGTCAGGTAAAAGCAGGGTTGTGGGTTGTTTTAGTCCGGTAAAAGCACGTTTGGGGCTTTTAAAACCAGTGGTTGTGGTTCAGGGGTCAGCTGAGAACAATGGGAACAATGTTGAAGGAAAAACATTCCCACTGTCAGTCTGTCTTTTAATAATTGTTTTACCTTTACTTAACTAGGCCAAATAATTCTTATTTACAATGACGGCCTACCCTGGACGTTGCTGGGCCAATTGTGCACCGCCCTATGGGACTCCCAATCACGGCCGGATGTGACACAGCCTGGATTCAAACCAGGGACTGTAGTGATGCCTCTTGTACTGAGATGCAGTGCCTTACACTGCTGTGCCACTCTGGAGCCTCCCTACATGCCTGCCTCCCGCCTGTGTGTTCGTTTACTCAACTGTCTTTGTCCGTCAACATGCCTGCCTGTCTGGCTGTCTCTGTGTGGGTGTGTAGGTCAGGGAAACAGAGCCCAGTGTGAGAGGGGCTTGGCAGGGCAGTGGAGGCCTGCAGGTAGCCAGACACCACACAGCATGGCTCAGGGCAAACCACAGAGAGATATTCAGAGATGTGCCAATGCAGCAAGTCAGAGGCAGTCAGAAGCAGCCAGAGGCAGGGACATATGACTGATGGGAGTTGGTACTGGAGTGAACTATCATGTCTTGTAAAAAACTTTTATCATAGAGTCACTGCAAATCTGCTCCTCAGTCACAAAACAACCACTTCACTACCTCTTAAAAGCAGCAGGATAGGTATAAGCCTTGTTGTCCTTTAGGTTTAGTGGAGCTTCCACCATTTTTTGTATACTCATTAATTTCCTTAATATTTACCAACACAGAACGGGGTAGGGGACAGAGAAGAAATCTTGGGATTGTTTTTGTACTGAGCTATGGCTCTGTTTATTATCTGAGCTAGACAACCTGTATACCATTGTCCAACACTTCCTCTTTATCTTACTTCCTGTCCAACTGTTCTGTGCTTCCTGCATTGTAAAGTAAATTGACATGTTATAGATAAAGCAAAAAAAAGTAGGATACTGATAACTTAAATAAACGCAATAAAAAATGGCATTCAGCTGTTGCTTTTAAAGGTGATGTCACAACTTCTTGAGTGACCATTCCATTTTATTAGCTGCATTTTTTTCTGTGCAGATGGCTCAACTCATCCTCGCCTACACTTATCAGCACTGCTTCCTGTGACTGGCCTGCATGTTGCACAGAGTGACAGACTCACACTAGAACTCTGCCACACTACGCTTCACCACACCTACCGCACGGTCATTAGGGTCGCTGGGGTCGTGCATGGAACAGCCTGCAGTCCCTGTCCGTGCCTTCCCCCACAATCCCCTACAGTGGCGTAACTCAGTGCAAAAAGGACCTGCGGGCCGCTGACTGACAGGATGAATGATGCCAAGCTCTGTCACCGTGTCCCCGCTACAGAGGAGCCCTACGTCCGCATGACTGACTACTAACACAACAGCCCCTTACGACCGAGGGAGAAGAGAGCGAGGGAGAAAAAGACACAAAGAGAAATTAGGGATAGAAAGATAGAGAGTACTGGGCAGAGAGAGAGAGAGAGAGAGAGAGAGAGAGAGGGAGAGTCTTAAGGGGACACATCTGGTGAGGTAGGTGGTGTTATGCTCGGATGCATGGTGTCCTGCTCTCTCTCGTCGGTAGATATAAAGAGATGACGTTGGGAGGCATGCTCCATCTGTAATGCCCAATTAGCAATGTGCTATGCTATAAATACACACACATCTGTTTGTGTATGAGGCCCACACAAATAACCATGTGTTTAGGGGACACAGAGAAAAGACAGAGACAGAGACAGAGAGAGAGAGAGAGAGAGAGAGAGCGAGCGAGAGAGACAGAGAAAGAAAGAAACGCATATGAACATGGAATAGTAAGGGAAAGATGGGTAAAAAAGGAAAAAAAGAATTAAATGGAGAAAATCTGAAAGATTTGAGGGAGACTGGAAGCACAGAAAGAGGGATCCTAAAAAGGAGCATAATGAGTGATGGGAGAGATCTTTGTGACCTCTGATGGAAAGTATGGAGTGGTACTGTAATGTTGGGAATGTTTGGCATTGGCCTACTCTTGGGGACAGGAACAGGGGAGGAGGAAGGGGGATGTGGGCCAATGTGACTACTCTTGCTCCAGGGGAGGTGAGGGCTACATAAGGGTATGAGTGGAGGGGGAGATGGGACGGGACGTGGGGGCTGGATAGAAGAGGCCAGAGGCAGCCTGGTCTTCCCCTTGTCTCCCACCCTGACCCCTGGGACCTCACACAATACACCCTGAATCTCTGGCCCCTGCCAGCCACATGAGTGATGTTCCAGCCAACTGACTGTCCAACCCTGTCACTGCAGGGTTGGGTTAGTGTGTGTCTCTGTCTGTGTAAGTGTGTTTGTCTCTAAATGAGTCTGTGTATGTGTGGGTTAACCATGTTCATAATCAGACAGTACGGGGACGTATGTAGTCTGGCATCAAACACTTGACAAAGATTTCTGTTTACTGTGTCCTACAAGAGAAGGCCTGTAAGTGTGTGTTCCCTGTCACGCAATTAGTGGAGATAATCGATTTTCTTTGCGTCCAAAAATATTGTTAACAGCCTGAGTTACACTGAATGTAGAAACCATTAAGAACAGCTTCCTAATATTGAGTTGCACCCCCTTTTGCCCTCAAAACAGCCTCAAGTAGTCATTCGGGGCATGGACTACACAAGGTGTCGAAGCGTTCCACAGGGATGCTGACCCATGTTGACTCCAAATGCTTCCAAACGTTGTGACAAGTTGACTTGATGTCCTTTCGGTGGTGGACCATTCTTGATACACATGGGAAACGTTTAAGAGTGAAAAACCCAGCAGCGCTGCAGTTCTTGACACACTCAAATCGGTGCGCCTGGCACCTCCTACCATAACTCATTCAAAGAAACTTGAATACTTTGTCTTGACCAGTCACCCTCTAAATTGCACACATACAAAATCCATGTCTCAATTGTCTCAAAGCCTAAAATTCCTTCTTTAACCCTTCTCCTCCCCTCCATCTACACTGATTGATGTGGATTTTATAGGTGACCTCAATAAGGGATCATAGATTTCACCTGGATTCAGCTGGTCAGCCGATGTCATGAAAGGAGCAGGTGTTCTTTATGTATTGTACACTCAGTGTATACTGCATTTGGGAAATTACCATTTGTGATATGACAGGCCATGGCAGTGGTCCCATGTTCTCCCCTTCTCCCCTCTTTTTTTTCTTCCAAGATGGTGTAGCCGTTGGACGTCTGTTTGTCTTGTCCCGTCCCATCCCATGTATATATATTTTTCTTCGTATATATTTAGAATATATTTTTTTATCTCAATTTCTATCTACAGATAGAAAACTCTCCTGCAACCCAACTCACCCAAACGTGGTACGGATCTGCAACTTTTTTTACACTTTAGAACCGGAACCCACATCAGAAGCTAGCCAGCTAACTAGCTAGTAGTCAGTTAGCCACTGCTAGCGGTAATCAACGTTAACTTGGGACATCAGCCAGCCTCAGCCTGGTCAGTTCCTGCCAGTCTGCACAGCTCATTATCATCCATCCCAGAGCATTTCGGACAGCTTTTTCTCTACCACATCTCTGGATTCCTACCGCAAGCTCTGAAGCTTTACACCGGATCATTGCAGTTAGCTAGCTGCTATCCGAGTGGCTACTCCTGGTTAACGTCTCTGTACCGAAGCAAGCACCAGTTAGCCTGGAGCTAGCCCCCCCCCCCCGGCTAGCTGAAGAGGTCCATCAGCCAATTCTTGGGCTACAATACCTATTTTCCCAATTGTCCTGGACCCTCTTATGCCGACACAGAGCCCCGCCATTCGATCACCAGTGGTCTGCCGACATAACCGTCCGAGGAGGTTTCAACCGGCTTTCTGTTGCAACGTCCCCCGAAGGTCTATCTGATAGCCTGCTAGCCCCGGCCCTTCGCCTAGCTGCTCACTGGACCCTATGATCACTCAGACACATATGCCTCTCCCTAATGTCAATATGCCTTGTTTATTGCAGTTTTGGTAAGTGATTTACTTTTGAGGTCACTCTCTGTTCATTGCGTTCTCATGGGGAAACAATATTTCTTAGGCACTTGTTTGCAGTTCCTACCACTTCCACTGGATGTCACCAGTCTTTGGAATTTGGTTGAGGTTATTCCTTTGTGCAATGAAGAAGTACGGCCATCTTGGAAAAGGGTAGCGCTGTTGAGAGTTGGGCAAGACTTGAAGAGTAGCATTAGTTTCCTCTCGTCCTCTATTGAAAACAGATAGAACCGTCTTCAATTTGATCGATTATTAACGTTTAAAAATACCTAAAGTTGTATTACAAAAGTATTTTGAAATGTTTTGGCAAAGTTTACAGGTAACTTTTGAGATATTTTGTTGACTTTGCGCAAATTGGAAGCTGTTTTTTTCTGGATCAAACAAGCCAAATAAATGTACATTTTGGATATATATCAAATCAAATCAAATCAAATTTATTTATATAGCCCTTCGTACATCAGCTGATATCTCAAAGTGCTGTACAGAAACCCAGCCTAAAACCCCAAACAGCAAGCAATGCAGGTGTAGAAGCACGGTGGCTAGGAAAAACTCCCTAGAAAGGCCAAAACCTAGGAAGAAACCTAGAGAGGAACCAGGCTATGTGGGGTGGCCAGTCCTCTTCTGGCTGTGCCGGGTGGAGATTATAACAGAACATGGCCAAGATGTTCAAATGTTCATAAATGACCAGCATGGTCGAATAATAATAAGGCAGAACAGTTGAAACTGGAGCAGCAGCACAGTCAGGTGGAAGTTGAAACTGGAGCAGCAGCATGGCTATATATGGACGGAATTAATCGAACAAAAGGACCATTTGTGAAGTTTATGGGACATATTGGAGTGCCAACAAAAGAAGCTTGTCAATGGTAAGGCATGATATATATTTTATTTCTGCGTTTTGTGTAGCGCCTGCAGGGTTGAAATATGCTACTCTCTTTGTTTGCTGTTGTGCTATCATCAGATAGTAGCATCTTATGCTTTCACCGAAAAGCCTTTTTAAAATTTGACATGTTGGCTGGATTCACGAGTGTAGCTCGTAATTTAGTATCTTACATGTGTGATTTAATGAAAGTTCAAATCAAATCAAATCAAATTTTATTTGTCACATACACATGGTTAGCAGATGTTAATGCGAGTGTAGCGAAATGCTTGTGCTTCTAGTTCCGACAATGCAGTAATAACCAACAAGTAATCTAACTAACAATTCCAAAACTACTGTCTTATACACAGTGTAAGGGGATAAAGAATATGTACATAAGGATATATGAATGAGTGATGGTACAGAGCAGCATAGGCAAGATACAGTAGCTAATATCGAGTACAGTATATACATATGAGATGAGTATGTAAACAAAGTGGCATAGTTAAAGTGGCTAGTGATACATGTATTACATAAGGATGCAGTCGATGATATAGAGTACAGTATATACGTATGCATATGAGATGAATAATGTAGGGTAAGTAACATTATATAAGGTAGCATTGTTTACATATTTACATCTTTTCCCATCAATTCCCATTATTAAAGTGGCTGGAGTTGAGTCAGTGTCATTGTCAGTGTGTTGGCAGCAGCCACTCAATGTTAGTGGTGGCTGTTTAACAGTCTGATGGCCTTGAGATAGAAGCTGTTTTTCAGTCTCTCGGTCCCAGCTTTGATGCACCTGTACTGACCTCACCTTCTGGATGATAGCGGGGTGAACAGGCAGTGGCTCGGGTGGTTGATGTCCTTGATGATCTTTATGGCCTTCCTGTAACATCGGGTGGTGTAGGTGTCCTGGAGGGCAGGTAGTTTGCCCCCGGTGATGCGTTGTGCAGACCTCACTACCCTCTGGAGAGCCTTACGGTTGAGGACGGAGCAGTTGCCGTACCAGGCGGTGATACAGCCTGCCAGGATGCTCTCGATTGTGCATCTGTAGAAGTTTGTGAGTGCTTTTGGTGACAAGCCGAATTTCTTCAGCCTCCTGAGGTTGAAGAGGCGCTGCTGCGCCTTCTTCACGATGCTGTCTGTGTGAGTGGACCAATTCAGTTTGTCTGTGATGTGTATGCCGAGGAACTTAAAACTTGCTACCCTCTCCACTACTGTTCCATCGATGTGGATAGGGGGGTGTTCCCTCTGCTGTTTCCTGAAGTCCACAATCATCTCCTTAGTTTTGTTGACGTTGAGTGTGAGGTTATTTTCCTGACACCACACTCCGAGGGCCCTCACCTCCTCCCTGTAGGCCGTCTCGTCATTGTTGGTAATCAAGCCTACCACTGTTGTGTCGTCCGCAAACTTGTTAGATTTTTATATAATTTTATTTGAATCTGGCGCTCTGCATTTTCCCTGGCTTTTGGCCAAGTGAGACGCGACTCTCCCCCTATCCTGAAGAGGTTAAATAAGCATGCCCCATTCAAAAAATGTCAAACAAAGAACAGATATAGCCCTTGGTTCACCCTTGACTTGACTGCCCTTGACCAGCACAAAAACATCCTGTGGCGTTCTGCATTAGTATCGAATAGCCCCGCGATATGCAACTTTTTAGGGAAGTCAGGAACCAATATACTCAGTCAGTTTGAAAAAGCTAGCCTTAGCTTTCCTATCAGAAATGTCCATCCTGTAGCACTAATTCCAAAACGTTTTGGGGCACTGTAAAGTCCATGGAGAATAAGAGCACCTCCACCCAGCTGCCCAACGCACTGAGGATAGGAAACATTGTCACAACCGATAAATCTACGATAATCAATAATTTCAAGAAGCATTTTTCTATGGCTGGCCATGCTTTCCACCTGGCTACCCTTACCCCGGCCAACATCTCAGCACCCCCTGCAGCAACTTGCCTAAGCCCCCCACGCTTCTCCTTCACCCAATTCCAGACAGCTGAGGTTCTGAAAGGGCTGCAAAATCTGGATCCCTACAAATCAGCTGGGCTAGACAATCTGCACCCTCTCTTTCTAAAATGATCCACCAAATTGTTGCAATCCCTATTACTAGCCTATTTGACCTATCTTTCTTATCGTCTGAGATCCCCAAAGATTGGAAAGCTGCTGCGGTCATCCCCATCTTCAAAGGAGGACCCAAACTGTTATAGACCTATATCCATCCTGCCCTGCCTTTCTAAAATATTCGAAAGCCAAGTTAACAAACAGATCACCAACCATTTCAAATCCCACCGTACCTTCTCCGCTATGCAATCAGGTTTCTGAGCTGGTCATGGGTGCACCTCAACCAGACTCAAGGTCCTAAACAATATCAAAACTGCCATCGATAAAAGACAGTACTGTGCAGCCGTCTTCATCGAGCTGGCCAAGGCTTTCGACTCTGTCAATCACCGCATTCTTATCGGCAGACTCTATAGCCTTGGCTTCTCAAATGACTGCCTCGCCTGCTTCACCAACTACTTCTCAGATAGAGTTCAGTGTGTCAAATCGGAGGGCCTGTTGTCCGGACCTCTGGCAGTGTCTATGGGGGTGCCACAGGGTTAAATTCTCGGGCTGACTCTTTTCTCTGTATGTATTAATGATGTCGATCTTGTTTCTGGTTATTCTCCGATCAACCTCTACGTAGATGACACCATTCTGTATACATCTGGCCCTTCTTTGGACACTGTGCTTACAAATCTCCAAGCGAGCTTCAATGCCATACAACACTCCTTCCGAGGCCTCCAACTGCTTTTAAGTGCAAGTAAATCTAAGTACATGCTCTTCAACTGATTGCTGCCCGCACCCTCCCACCTGACTAGAATCACAACTCTGGAATCTAGAATCACAACACAGTTCTGACTTAGAATATGTGGACAACTACAAATGCATAGGTGTCTGGTTAGACTGTAAACTCTCCTTCCAGACTCACATTAAACATCTCCAATCCAAAATTGAATCTAGAATCGGCTTCCTATTTCACAACAAAGCCTCCTTCACTCATGCTGCCAAACATACCTTCGTAAAATTGACTATCCTACTGACTATGCATTGACTTCGGCGATGTCATTTACAAATAAGTCTCCAACACTCTACTCAGCAAACTGGATGTAGTCTATCACAGTGACATCTGTTTTGTCACCAAAGCCCCATATACTACCCACCACTGTGACCTGTATGCTCTCGTCGGCTGGCCCTCACTACATATTCGTCGCCAAACCCACTGGCTACAGGGCATCTATAAGTCTATGCTTGGTAATGCCCCACCTTATCTCAGCTCACTGGTCACCATAGCAACACCACCCGTAGCACGCGCTCCAGCAGGTATATTTCGCTGGTCACCTCCAAAGCCTTTGGTCGCCTTACTTTCCAGTTCTCTGCTGCCAATGACTGGAACGAATTGTAAAAATCACTGAAGCTGGAGTCTTAAATCTCCCTCTGTAACTTTAAGCATCAGCTATCAGAGCAGCTTACCAATAACTGTACATGTACACAGCCCATCTGTAAATAGTACACCCAAATACCTCATCCCCATATTGTTACCTATCTTCTTGCTCTTTTGCACCCCATTTTTTTTAAACATGTACAGTCATTCAATACTCAAACCAATCAATCCAATGCTTATGAATCCATTTTAATGAGTGGAGACGTCTGTTTGGTAGCAGAAGGCGGTTTAGGGATGATCTGAGATTGTTTGGAGATCTGGCTGTTTTGTTGTGGGTCCCTCCTGTGATCCATCATAAGCCTTGCCCCTGCTGTGTAAAGAGATATGAAACAAAGGATGGAGAAACCACTCATGCCCCCTCTCCAGAACCCCTTCCCCCAAAACCCTCCACCCCCTAGCCCCCCAAACTCCTCTGCCTTGTTCCTGAGCCCATAAGCAGCTCTGTTTCAGCCTTCCCATCCCTCCCTTTGGGGAAGGATGGGCCCTACCTTAATCTCTTCGCTGGCAGCAAAGATTTGATAGAGCTAAACCCCATGAAGAACTCAGAGGTGGTAGTAGGTTCGGTGAAAGACGCCTGCAGAACTGCTGTGCTCCACACAAAAAAACAAAGATGGCACAGGGGTAGGGATATGGAGCGGGACTTCTGGTGTGCATTGGGAAAAGCCAAGTGATCTTGAATAGAAGGTTAACTTGCACCATGTGATTCTAATGGCATGGTGCTGGCTACAGAACAGTGGTGACTTAATCTAACTGTGGTCACCAATTATTTTTTTTACCCTTTATTTAACTAGGCAAGTCAGTTAAGAACAAATTCATATTTTCAGTGACAGCCTAGGAACAGTGGGTTAACTGCCTTGTTCAGGGGCAGAACAACATATATTTTACCTTGTTAGTTCTCGGATTTGATCTTGCAACCTTTCGGGTACTAGTCCAACGCTCTAACCACTAGGCTACCTACCGCCCCTAAAGACCTGTAGTTGTTAAAAAACTAGTACACTGATCACCATTTTTCTTTAAAATCAGTAGGGCAGCAATTCAGATATTGAATGGAGCCATATTTCCACAATGAAAAGTCATAATCTCCACCCAGCACAGCCAGAAGTGGACTGGCCACCCCTTGTAGCCTGGTTCCTCTCCAGGTTTCTTCCTTGGTTCCGGCCTTACTAGGGAGTTTTTCCTAGCCACCCTGCTTCTACACCTGCATTGTGTGTTGTTTGGGGTTTTAGGCTGGGGTTCCGTACAGCACTTTGGGACCTCAGCTGATGTAAGAAGGGCTTTATAAATACATTTGATTGATTGATTGCTGAGAAACCTTGTCAATTCTCAGAGACAGCTTACTCTGAGCCAATCACAGGTCTGATCAGCATCATCCTTCCACTATTCAATCTACATAGAGCGTGATCTCCTTCTGATTGGATTATGCAGTCATCTGGCAGCCCCCAAACATAGGATCTATAGACAGATCTATGTCATTGCACTGATCCAATGATCTCTAAGAGGATTTGACAGCAGACAAAAGCTACATGTCTTTGGCCATATGTGTCTGATTAATAAAATGTTGGTTGAGACTGCTAGGAGACTGCTGTTGCGTCAAACTGAGCTAATGAGACTATCTTCTCACCTCATCTGCACTTTGGCTCGACCAAGTTGAAATAAATCTAGAAATGAATCCAAATGTAATTTACCTTAACTGCTAAACAATCAATAAGAATATGGTTTTCTTCCAAGAGCTGGAGGGAAGTTCATGGAGGAGCAGGTGCAGAATCAATCTCGAGACTTGGAGAACGTCAGCATTGACTATGCCCAGACCGGCCAGTTAAGCTCCGTTCTTTTGGGTTTCATTTCCAGATTTCCACTAGAAGTAAAGTCCCTGATAACAGACTTAACATTTTCTTTCTACGCCATTGCTGTCTCTTACAATATCAATTCCCCATTTCTCTTCTTCAGGAGTTTTTTTTTAAATGTGGATTCGAGATTGAGTGGGCACTCATATCCTGTTATCTTGCGCTATCAAGTCAAATTTACCTCCAGTCAAATATAGCAGGGCTGCCAGCACATAGCCTTTCCTAACAGACCTCTTTTGAAAGGACACAGCACCCGTTCAATATTGTGCTCAGCTAGAGAAGAGCTTAACCCTTTACACTCGTAACCATATACGGGTTGAAAATTGCAGATTTGGGCACTGATAAAGGCCTAAATTGGAACGCAGTGGCTGTACTGTAACATTGTATAAATGACGTCAGAGCTCAGGCTCTGTGCTTCAGAACGCTGTATGGATTTTGACTGACAGCTGTTCTGAACATGAGCACTTCACGCGACAGAACACAGGAACCACATGGAGACAAGCATTACTGTGTTCTAGTCAAGGCTCATGCTGTACTGTATATCCTATATAACTATTTCTGTACATGTATTTTCTATTCATATACTGTCCATACGGTCTATACCCACCATCTTATACAAATATATTTATTTTCCGTAATATTTTTAACTACCATTTTATACACATATATTTATATTCCATAATGTCTATACACACCATTTTAATAATTATTCAAATCAAATTGTTATTGGTCACATACACATATTTAGCATATGTTATTGTGTGTGTAGAAAAATGCTTGTTTTCCCAACAGTGCAGTAATATCTAACAATTCACATCAATATACACAAATCTAAAAGCAAAATAAAGGAATTAAGAAATATATAAATATTAGAACGAGCAATGTCGTAGTGGCATTAACTAAAATACAGGAGAATAGAATACAGTATATACATATGAAATGAGGAAAGCAGTATGTAAACATTATTAAAGTGATTAGTGTTCCATTATTAAAGTGACCAGTGATTCCATGTCTACGGATATAGGGCAGCAGCCTCTCTATGTTAGTGATGGCTATATAACAGTCTGATGGCCTTTTTCAGTCTCTCGATCTGAACTTTGATGCGCCTGTACTGACCTTGCCTTCTGGATGATAGAGGGGTTAACAGGCAGTGGCTCGGATGGATGATGTCCTTGATGATCTTTTTGGCCATCCTGTGACATTGGGTGCTGTAGGTGTCCTGAGGGCAGGCAGTGTGCCTCTGGTGATACGTTGAGCAGACCGCACCACCCTCTGGAGAATCCTGCGGTTGCAGGTGGTGCAGTTGCCGTACGAGACGGTGATACAGCCCGACAGGATGTTCTCAAATGTGCATCTGTAAAAGTTTGTGAGGGTCTTAGGGACCAAGCCACATATCTTTAGCCTCCTGGGGTTGAAGAGGGACTGTTGCACCTTCTACACCAAGCTGTCTGTGTGGGTGGACACTTTCAGATTGTCAGTGATGTGTACACCGATGAACTTGAAGCTTTCCACCTTCACCACTGCGGTACCATCGATGTGGATAGGGGCGTGATTCCTCTGCTGTTTCCTGAAGTCCACAATCAGCTCCTTCATTTTGCTGATGTTGAGGTTATTTTCCTGGCACCACTCCACCAGGGCCCTCATCTCCTAGCTGTAGGCATTCAAGTCATTGTTGGTGATCAGGCATACTATGGTTGTGTCGTCCGCAAACTTGATGATTGAGTTAGAGGCGTGTTCAAGCAGGTATGGGTGAACAGGGAGTACAGGACGGGGATGAGCACTCACCGTTGTGGGGCCCCTGTGGTGAGGATCAGTGAAGTCGAGGCATTCGTTGTTTCCTTCCTTCACCACCTGGGAGCGGCCCATCAGAAATTCCAGGACCCTGTTGCACAGGGCAGGGTTCAGACCCAAGGCCCCGAGCTTGATGATATGCTTGCAGGTTACTATGGTGTTGAAGGCTGAGCTATAGTCAATGAACAGCAATCTTACATAGGTATTCCTCTTGTCCAGGTGGGATAGGGCAGTGTGCAGTGCAATGGCGATTGAATCGTTTCTGGATCTATTGGGCCATTATAGAAATTGAAGTGGGTCTAGGGTGTCAGGTAAGGTACAGGTGATATGATCCTTAACTATCCTCTCAAAGCACTTCATTATGACAGAAGTGAATGCTACTGGGCAACATTTAGTTCAGTTACCTTTGCTTTCTTGGGTACAGGAACATTGGTGGACATCTTGAAGCAAGTGGGGACAGCAGATTGGTATAGGGAGAGATAGGGAGAGTAATATACTCGGAAGCGGTGGGTGGTGTGGCCGCCTCCTGAGTTGGAAAGGAAGTCCACTCCGAATACCTCTTCTCCGCCTCTCTGTCTTGAAACAGCCTCTGGGATATGTTAAAATACCCTGGGGGGTGCGAACAAAGGATCCAATTCGGGAACGTTGTATTTATGGTCGTAATGCTGGTGAGTTACCGCCGCTCTGATATCCAAAAGTTATTTCCAGTTGTATGTAATAACATAAAAAACATTCTGGGCTAATAGTGTAAGAAATAACCCTAAAAACTAAAAAAACACTGCAAAGTTGCTTAGGAGCTAGAAGCAGAGTTGCCATGTCTGTCGGCGCCATGTTACTGTCTGTCGGCCCCATATTAATGTATATTCTGGATTCTGACTTTGCTTGTTCTAATATTTCACAATTTTTTTCTAAACATTTTGGGTGTATTGTTTTGTATTGTTAGGTATTACTGCACTGTTGAAGCTAGAAAAATAAGCATTTCGCTACACCTGCGACAACATCTGCAAAATATTTGTATGCACCAATAATATATATATATATATATATATATTTTTTTTTTTTTTTTGATTGGTCATAAAAAACAGACACACCCACTCCATACTGTTCTGCAATGTGTGTATCTGAACCTATAGCCCGAGACATGTATGAATACATATTGCATAACGCTTTACTTTAAGGTACTCTTTATAAAGGCAATCATAAAGTGCTACATATTCTACATACAGTACACATATATATATATATATATATATATATATATATATATTTATGTAAGCTTCTATACCATTTTTATACTCATAATAATCTGTTGACATTGACTATCACTCCCTCCTAATCCATGATGGTTGAAAATGGCAGATTTGGGCCCTAAATTGAAACACAGTGGCTGTACAGTGACATGCTATACATGATGTCAGAGCTCTGGCTCTGCGCTTCACAGCACTGTGTGGGTTTTGACTGGCAGCCGCCCTGAACGTGAGCACCTCGCGCGACAAGAAATTGCCCAACATTTGTTGTTATGTGAGTGAGGGAAATGCTGTAAATGAAGAGGACTCTAAGTATTTTAAAAGATAAGACGCTGAGCATTATAATAAATATCCTAAAACTCATGTCATATACATTGTCAACGTTTATGATCACTATGTTTGATGTACAGTTGCAAGATGACATTGCGTCATACCCTGGGTTGTTCTGAACAGAACAAGCCTACTTTGGAATATTGATGCGGCAGGCGTACATGAATGCACTCATGACTCTTTTCTATGCGCACCAAAATTATGATCCTTTTCCCTGAATTGCATTGTAAAAGCTTAACCCTGTAATATCATATTTTCTGTCTTAGCTAGTCATGTTGGCAGTAGAACAAGCTTTGTTTGAAATGATGCCCACCTGACCCAGATTGTGATTTATAATGGACCGTATTTGGAATGGTCAAACAACAACAGTAATTGTGTGATGTAGGGATGCAGGATTGTGTTCTAAACAAAACAACTACAAGTGTGCTTGCTCTCATTCCTAGGAGAGCTCAAAAAATAACCTTATAGTTGAAGACTCTTCTTTGAGTCATAAAAGTGCACTGAAATTACTTTGGAGGTGTGTGTCCACTTGGAGACACCACTTAGTCCTCTCACTCAAACCCTTGTAATTGTTTTGTCTCATGTTTCACCTAGAACACATCTTCCAGAAATATTCCTATCATGTTACTTAATGTATCCAGATCCGTATTTAAAAAAAAATAATTTCGTAATAAGAAACATGTATCTATCTATATCTATCGATATAGGACAATTCCCACAAGTGTAAGGGTTAAGGAGAGTGTTGGAAGCAGTAGGACTTAAAGAGCATGGATCCTAGACTCCAGCCTTGCAGCTGCTCTGGACTCGGTTGAAGGAGTCGACCCTCACAGGATCTTTTGAAGTTAGCATTAGCATTTTCCCTACAGATTCCCAGCGAAAATCTGCCTCAGAGAAGCACACACACACACACGCACGATCACACACACGTGCACACACACGCACGTGGACACACATGCACGAACGCACATGCACTAATGCACACACATCTAGCAGCAAGTTGTGACAAAGCAGACAAAAACATGAAGTCACACAGGCCGAGAGTCTATTTGTCTCAAAGGGCACATATAATCCTTCATTTAGTGACAGGCTAAAACACCTATCCACTGTTTCCCTGTCTCCATCACTCATAGGCCACAGAGTGCCTGTGGATACTAAGGCCAGTCTTTAAGTGAATCCATGCCTGGGCTAGATCAATAGGTCAGGGACTTGAGAGGATAGAGGCATCAGCAACATCTAATAGTACCTTTGTTTCCCCTTTGTCTCATCAACCAATTGATCTACTCTGGATTGGAAAATCATGGTGTATTAATCCAATAACATGGTTAAATCATCACCTTGTATGAAAATGCCTTTCTGACAATGATCTTACACCATAGCCCTAAGCAGCTAATGCACAACCTTCAACAGAGAAAGCCAAAGCCTCACAGCCAATGACAGAGTAACATGCCATCTCCATAGACTATAATGTGTCCATTATCATGAAAAACAATTAAGCATGTAGAGACTGCTTGGTAGAGAAGCTGGCTATAACCTCCAGTTTCAGTCCAGGTGGCTAGCGCAGGGTTTAGCCGCCCATTTAAACCCTTAGTCATATCTCCGTTTCTGCTGTTGTAAGGCTGACTGACAAAGCTCGGTCTTCACACTTCTCCGCCTGTCAATCATCTTGGCACCCACACAGAAAACTCCCCGTTGGAAAAGGAGTAAGAGAGTAAGAAAAAAGACACTCGCTGCAACCGATGGCAGTTGAGCTTTTTGAGGATTCACTTTTTTTCTTCCATGGCTCTTAAAATGCGGTCCCGCTACATAAGCTCCTTGTAGTGCAAATCACATTTTAATTAGGTCTATCCCTGGCTAACAATTTTCTCCTTCCTGCTCCAGGCCCCCACCCCCAAGATTACCTTCTGAGGTTGTGTCCACCTAAGCCGATCAGACTCCCTCCTGCCTGGCCTTTTTAACCCTGCACTTCCTGGTGGCTCTCTCTGTGGGTCAAGTCACCCTCTTCCAACGCTCTCTCATTCTCCCCTCCTCTCCGGTCATCTCCTTGTGTGACCTGTTCTCTCTTCTCCTCTTTCCATAATCTCTGGTAGACCTTCCACTCACTGCTTTTTCCTCATTTGTATTCCTCTCTTCCACTTCCTGTCCTCCTCTTTTTGTCCATCTGCTCCTATAATATTACTGTACACCTCGGTTCCAAAAAAAGCCTCCAATTATAGCATTTTTGCTCCAGCAGGCAACAAACAGAGTATTGGTTTGGGCTCATAAAACGTCAGCAAAACCTCCTTAACCTCTCCACACCCTGGCACACAGCCCGGTTAACACTTGCCCTGCTGCATATTCCTTTCTTTCTTTCAAAGGGAGGTGGTTTACATGTTCCTACTCTATGCAAGATTGTGATAGAATACAGACATTATGTGGTGGTGGTGGGTGGGTGAGGGAGATGGTTGAGGGAAGGTGGGATGGAGATGGGTGGTGGGTGGTGGGTGAGGGAAAGAGGGAGGGAGATAGGATTGGTGGGTGAGGGAAAGAGGGAGGGAGATAGGGTTGGTGGCTGAGGGAAGGAGGGATGGAGATGGGTGGTGGGTAAGGGAAGGAAGGAGGGAGATAGGGTTGGTGGCTGAGGGAAGGAGGGATGGAGATGGGTGGTGGGTAAGGGAAGGAGGGAGGGAGATAGGGTTGGTGGCTGAGGGAAGGAGGGATGGAGATGGGTTGGTGGGTGAGGGAAGGAGGGATGGAGATGGGTGGTGGGTAAGGGAAGGAGGGAGATAGGGAGATAGGGTTGGTGGCTGAGGAAAGGAGGGATGGAGATGGATGGTGGGTAAGGGAAGGAAGGAGGGAGATAGGGTTGGTGGCGGAGGGAAGGAGGGATGGAGATGGGTGGTGGGTAAGGGAAGGGGGAGGGAGATAGGGTTGGTGGGTGAGGGAAAGAGGGAGGGAGATAGGGTTGGTGGCTGAGGGAAGGAGGGATGGAGATGGGTGGTGGGTAAGGGAAGGAGGGAGGGAGATAGGGTTGGTGGCTGAGGGAAGGAGGGAGGGAAATAGGGTTGGTGGCTGAGGGAAGGAGGGATGGAGATGGGTGGTGGGTAAGGGAAGGGGGAGGGAGATAGGGTTGGTGGGTGAGGGAAAGAGGGAGGGAGATAGGGTTGGTGGCTGAGGGAAGGAGGGATGGAGATGAGTGGTGGGTAAGGGAAGGAGGGAGGGAGATAGGGTTGGTGGCTGAGGGAAGGAGGGAGGGAGATGGGTGGTGGGGAGGTTGTATAAAACAAATCTATCATGGAAGGATTCTCAGCTCAGGCGTACCAGGCCTTGGTGTTGCTGGTGAAATCAGGCGCTGGATACATGGATATGACATTTGATTATCGAATGTAACCATGCACTTTGTCTGGTGAAAATATGTGCAGATGAAAGGTGGATCCCGCGTGGAGGTTGACAGGTATAAGAAAGCCATCGGATCTTCCCGTGAGGAACACAGGCGCCTGGGCCCCCACCATGAAAGGCAGGTGGTGCGATCTGACCTGTCAGCCGCCATCTCTCCTACCACCCACCCGCTCCCCTCCCCTGGCCTGCTCCCAACCCTGTGCCTGAGCTCTGTGGAGTCCCTGGGGTCCTGCGCCTTAGCCCCCTGCCTGCACCACAAAACACCCCACCTGTCCGCTCGTCTGGCTGTCAGTCTGCTTATCTGTCAGTTCTTCCACAGACCATGGGACAACTTCTTGGAATATAAAGAAATTGTATGTGTGCGTGTGAAAGAGAGAAAGAGAGAGAGAGGGAAAGAAAGAAACAAAGAGAGAGAGAAAAAAAAGAAAGAAAGAAGGAAAGAGAGAGCAAGGGAAAGAAAGAAAGAGGGAGAGAGAGAGTTAGGAAAGAAAGAAAGAAAGAAAGAAAGAAAGAAAGAAAGAAAGAAAGAAAGAAAGAGAATGTAGGCATATTCAAAGGACTGCAAAGCCTTGAAGTAGATTCAATGTTTAAGGTAACATTTGTTCTGTTTTCTCTACACCCGACTACATCAGCTCCAAGGACCCCAGCTGGAGTCTGCCTCTAAATGCAGTGCACTTATATATACACACCCACTATATTTAACCTTCGTCCCTCAAACAGTTCCGTGAGTCACTGCTTACAGCAGGGGATCCTCCGTCCCTCTCATTAGGCAACTTTTTGCCAGTTTGTAACAAACACGTCTTACCTGTTCCAGACAAATGCCTCTAATCACAAGGATACAATGACGGTATTATATCTGGATAATGCTTGAAGTACTTACAGTAAACTCTAACTAGTGCTAGCATATGTTAGTGGCCATCTGTGTTTTTGGTTTATGCAGACAATTATGGGTGGTTGTGGTTTACAATGACTTCTGAGTGGGGGGCGTAAGCCATGTCCCGGACTGGAAAAGGATCATGCATTAACTCAGGAAGGATTGCTATGCTAATACCTGGCGAACAAGTGGATTACTGTGGGTCAAAATGGATTAGCTATCGGCTCTTTGTTCAATTCCGAGATCGCCTGCTGAAACCTCATCTCATAAAAATCAACCAAAAGCTTAGGGCCAAATTAAGACCTGTCTGACACAGGTGATGCCCCAATCTTCCAAACTCTGCCCTGAACTAGATAGGCTTACAAAGAGCATATTACAACTGATAAAGACTATAGTTCCCCCATCAAACACATTTCTGTGTAAGTTTGAAAGGTCATTTCTGAGATTGTCTCTTTTTCTGTCTCTCTGTTTTTCAATATTTCTCTCTCATGATATCTGTCATTGTTTATCATTTTTCCCCCCAAACTCCCCATCTTTCATTTTATCCCTTGTAGATCTCTCTGCTATCTCTGCCCTGTTCTAAGTGTTTCTGACAGTCTCTAGCCTTGTAATACTGTTTCTGATTATCACTAGCCTTGTAATACTGTATTGAACTGTATCCAGCCTTGTAATACTGTTTCTGACTGTATCCAGCCTTGTAATACTGCTACTGACTGTCCCCAGCTTTGTAATACTGCTTCTGACTGTATCCAGCCGTGTAATACTGTTTCTGACTGTATCCAACCTTGTAATACTGTTTCTGACTGTATCTAGCCTTGTACTACTGTTTATGACTGTATCCAGCCTTGTAAAACTGTTTCTGACTGTATCCAGCCTTGTAATACTATTTCTGAATGTATCAAGCCTTGTCATACTGTTTCTGACTCTCTCTCCAGCCTTGTAATACTGTTTCTAACTGTATCTAGCCTTGTACTAATGTATCTGACTATTTTACAGCCTTGCAATACTGTTTCTGACTGTATCCAGCCTTGTAATACTGTTTCTGACTGTCTACAGACTTGTACAACCCTTTTTTGACTGTATCTAGCCTTGTACTACTGTTTATGACTGTATCCAGCCTTGTAATACTGTTTCTGACTGTATCCAGCCTTGTAATACTGTTTCTGACTGTATCCAGCCTTGTAATACTGTTTATGACTGTATCCAGCTTTGTAATACTGTTTCTGACATGGTGTTGCTGTTTCTGACTGTATCCAGCCTTGTACTACTGTTTCGGACTGTATCCAGCCTTGTAATACTGTTTCTGACTGTATCCAGCCTTGTAATACTGTTTCTGACTCTGTCTCCAACCTTGTAATACTCTTTCTGACTGTATCCAGCCTTGTAATACTGTTTCTGACTGTATCCAGCCCTGTAATACTGTTTCGGACTGTATCCAGCCTTGTAATACAGTTTCTAACTGTATCCAGCTTTGTACTACTGTTTCTGACTTTCTCCAGACTTGTACTACTGTGTCTGACTGTATCCAGCCTTGTAATACTGTTTCTGACTCTGTCTTCAACCTTGTAATACTGTTTCTGACTGTATCCAGCCTTGTAATACTGTTTCTGACTGTATCCAGCCTTGTAATACTGTTTCTGACTGTATCCAGCCTTGTAATACTGTTTCTAACTGTATCCAGCCTTGTAATACTGTTTCTGACTGTATCTAGCCTTGTACTACTGTTTCTGACTCTTTCTGAGCCTTGTAATACTGTTTCTGACTGTATCCAGCCTTGTACTACTGTTTCTGACTGTTTCCAGCATTGTACTACTGTTTCTGACTGTATCCAGCCTTGTAATACTGTTTCTGACTCTGTCTTCAACCTTGTAATACTGTTTCTGACTGTATCCGGCCTTGTAATACTGTTTCTGACTGTATCCAGCGTTGTAATACTGTTTCTGACTGTATCCAGCCTTGTAATACTGTTTCTGACTGTAACCAGCCTTGTACTACTGTTTATGACTGTATCCAGCCTTGTAATATTGTTTCTGACTGTTTCTAGCCTTGTACTACTGTTTATGACTGTATCCAGCCTTGTAATATTGTTTCTGACTGTTTCTAGCCTTGTACTACTGTTTATGACTGTATGCAGCCTTGTACTACTGTTTCTGACTGTTTCCAGCATTGTACTACTGTTTCTGACTGTATCCAGCCTTGTAATACTGTTTCTGACTCTGTCTTCAACCTTGTAATACTGTTTCTGACTGTATCCAGCGTTGTAATACTGTTTCTGACTTTCTCCAGCCTTGTAATACTGTTTCTGACTGTATCCAGCCTTGTAATACTGTTTCTGACTGTATCCGGCCTTGTAATACTGTTTCTGACTGTATCTAGCCTTGTACTACTGTTTCTGACTCTTTCTGAGCCTTGGAATACTGTTTCTGACTGTATCCAGCCTTGTAATACTGTTTCTGACTGTATCTAGCCTTGTACTACTGTTTCTGACTCTTTCTGAGCCTTGTAATACTGTTTCTGACTGTATCCAGCCTTGTACTACTGTTTCTGACTGTTTCCAGCATTGTACTACTGTTTCTGACTGTATCCAGCGTTGTACTACTGTTTCTGACTGTATCCAGTCCTGTAATACTGTTTCGGACTATATCCAGCCTTGTAACACTGTTTCTGACTGTATCCAGCCTTGTAATACTGTTTCTGACTGTATCCAGCTTTGTAATACTGTTTCTGACTTTCTCCAGCCTTGTAATACTGTTTCTGACTGTATCCAGCCTTGTAATACTGTGCCTGACTGTATCTAGCCTTGTAATATTGTTTCTGACTGTTTCTAGCTTTGTACTACTGTTTATGACTGTATCCAGCCTTGTAATATTGTTTCTGACTGTTTCTAGCCTTGTACTACTGTTTATGACTGTATGCAGCCTTGTACTACTGTTTCTGACTGTTTCCAGCATTGTACTACTGTTTCTGACTGTATCCAGCCTTGTAATACTGTTTCTGACTCTGTCTTCAACCTTGTAATACTGTTTCTGACTGTATCCAGCCTTGTAATACTGTTTCTGACTGTATCCGGCCTTGTAATACTGTTTCGGACTGTATCCAGCGTTGTAATACTGTTTCTGACTTTTTCCAGACTTGTACTAGTGTTTCTGACTATCACTTCAGCCTTGTAATACTTTCTCTGACTGTATCCAGCCTTGTAATACTGTTTCTGACTGTAACCAGCCTTGTACTACTGTTTATGACTGTATCCAACCTCGTAATATTGTTTCTGACTGTTTCTAGCCTTGTACTACTGTTTATGACTGTATGCAGCCTTGTACTACTGTTTCGGACTATATCCAGCCTTGTAATACTGTTTCTGACTGTATCCAGCCTTGTAATACTTTTTCTGACTGTATCCAGCCTTGTAATACTGTTTCTGACTGTCTCCAGCTTTGTAATACTGTTTCTCACTGTATCCAGCCCTGTAATACTGTTTCTGACTGAATTCAGCCTTGTAATACTGTTTCTGACTGTATCCAGCCTTGTAATACTGTTTCTGACTGTATACAGCCTTGTAATACTGTTTTTGTCTGTCTCCAGCCTTGTAATACTTTTTCTGACTGTATCCAGCATTGTAATACTGTTTCTGACTGTATCCAGCCTTGTAATACCGTTTCTGACTGCCTCTATACTTGTACTACTGAGTCTGACTGTATCTAGCCTTGTACTATTGTTTCTGACTCTTTCTGAGCCTTGTAATACTGTTTCTGACTGTATCCAGACTTGTAATACTGTTTCTGACTGTATCCAGCCTTGTAATACCGTTTCTGACTGCCTCTATACTTGTACTACTGAGTCTGACTGTATCTAGCCTTGTACTATTGTTTCTGACTCTTTCTGAGCCTTGTAATACTGTTTCTGACTGTCTCCAGCTTTGTAATACTGTTTCTGACTGTATCCAGTCCTGTAATACTGTTTCGGACTATATCCAGCCTTGTAACACTGTTTCTGACTGTATCCAGCCTTGTAATACTGTTTCTGACTGTATCCAGCTTTGTAATACTGTTTCTGACTTTCTCCAGCCTTGTAATACTGTTTCTGACTGTATCCAGCCTTGTAATACTGTTTCTGACTGTATCCAGCCTTGTAATACTGTTTCTGACTGTATCCAGCCTTGTAATACTGTTTCTGACTGTATCCAGACTTGTAATATTGTATCTGACTGTATCCGGCCTTGTAATACTGTTTCTGACTGTATCCAGCTTTGTAATAGTGTCTCTGACTTTCTCCAGCGTTGTACTACTGTTTCTGACTGTATCCAGCCTTGTAATACTGTTTCTGACTGTATCCAGCCTTGTAATACTGTTTCTGACTGTATCCAGCCTTGTAATACTGTTTCTAACTGTATCCAGCGTTGTAATACTGTTTCTGACTTTATCCAGCCTTGTAATACTGTTTCTGACTGTATCCAGCCTTGTAATACTGTTTCTGACTGTATCCAGCCTTGTAATACTGTTTCTGACTGTATCCAGCCTTGTACTACTGTTTCTGACTGTTTCAGCCTTGTAATACTGTTTCTGACTGTATCCAGCCTTGTAATACTGTTTCTGACTGTATCTAGCCTTGTACTACTGTTTCTGACTCTTTCCAGCCTTGTAATACTGTTTCTGACTGTATCCAGCCTTGTACTACTGTTTCTGACTGTTTCCAGCATTGTACTACTGTTTCTGACTGTATCCAGCGTTGTACTACTGTTTCTGACTGTATCCAGCCTTGTAATACTGTTTCTGACTGTATCCAGCCTTGTAATACTGTTTCTGACTGTATCCAGCCTTGTAATACTGTTTCTAACTGTATCCAGCGTTGTAATACTGTTTCTGACTGTATCCAGCCTTGTAATACTGTTTCTGACTGTATCCAGCCTTGTAATACTGTTTCTGACTGTATCCAGCCTTGTAATACTGTTTCTGACTGTATCCAGCCTTGTAATACTGTTTCTGACTGTATCCAGACTTGTAATATTGTATCTGACTGTATCCGGCCTTGTAATACTGTTTCTGACTGTATCCAGCTTTGTAATAGTGTCTCTGACTTTCTCCAGACTTGTACTACTGTGTCTGACTGTATCCAGCCTTGTACTACTGTTTCTGACTGTTTCCAGCGTTGTACTACTGTTTCTGACTGTATCCAGCCTTGTAATACTGTTTCTGACTGTATCCAGCCTTGTAATACTGTTTCTGACTGTATCCAGCCTTGTAATACTGTTTCTAACTGTATCCAGCGTTGTAATACTGTTTCTGACTGTATCCAGCCTTGTAATACTGTTTCTGACTGTATCCAGCCTTGTAATACTGTTTCTGACTGTATCCAGCCTTGTAATACTGTTTCTGACTGTATCTAGCCTTGTACTACTGTTTCTGACTTTATCCAGCCTTGGAATACTGTTTCTGACTGTATCCAGCCTTGTAATACTGTTTCTGACTGTATCTAGCCTTGTACTACTGTTTCTGACTCTTTCTGAGCCTTGTAATACTGTTTCTGACTGTATCCAGCCTTGTACTACTGTTTCTGACTGTTTACAGCATTGTACTACTGTTTCTGACTGTATCCAGCCTTGTAATACTGTTTCTGACTGTATCCAGACTTGTAATATTGTATCTGACTGTATCCGGCCTTGTAATACTGTTTCTGACTGTATCCAGCTTTGTAATAGTGTCTCTGACTTTCTCCAGACTTGTACTACTGTGTCTGACTGTATCCAGCCTTGTACTACTGTTTCTGACTGTTTCCAGCGTTGTACTACTGTTTCTGACTGTATCCAGCCTTGTAATACTGTTTCTGACTGTATCCAGCCTTGTAATACTGTTTCTGACTGTATCCAGCCTTGTAATACTGTTTCTGACTGTATCCAGCCTTGTAATACTGTTTCTGACTGTATCCAGCCTTGTAATACTGTTTCTGACTGTATCCAGCCTTGTAATACTGTTTCTGACTGTATCCAGCCTTGTAATACTGTTTCTGACTGTATCTAGCCTTGTACTACCTTGTTTCTGACTCTTTCTGAGCCTTGTAATACTGTTTCTGACTGTATCCAGCCTTGTAATACTGTTTCTGACTGTATCCAGCCTTGTACTACTGTTTCTGACTCTTTCAGCCTTGTAATACTGTTTCTGACTGTATCCAGCCTTGTACTACTGTTTCTGACTGTTTCCAGCTTGTAATACTGTTTCTGACTGTATCCAGCATTGTACTACTGTTTCTGACTGTATCCAGCGTTGTACTACTGTTTCTGACTGTATCCAGTCCTGTAATACTGTTTCGGACTATATCCAGCCTTGTAACACTGTTTCTGACTTTCTCCAGCCTTGTAATACTGTTTCTGACTGTATCCAGCTTTGTAATACTGTTTCTGACTTTCTCCAACCTTGTAATACTGTTTCTGACTGTATCCAGCCTTGTAATACTGTTTCTGACTGTATCCAGCCTTGTAATACGGTTTCTGTCTGTATCCAGCCTTGTAATACTGTTTCTGACTGTATCCAGACTTGTAATATTGTATCTGACTGTATCCGGCCTTGTAATACTGTTTCTGACTGTATCCAGCTTTGTAATAGTGTCTCTGACTTTCTCCAGAGTTGTACTACTGTGTCTGACTGTATCCAGCCTTGTACTACTGTTTCTGACTGTTTCCAGCGTTGTACTACTGTTTCTGACTGTATCCAGCCTTGTAATACTGTTTCTGACTGTATCCAGCCTTGTAATACTGTTTCTGACTGTATCCAGCCTTGTAATACTGTTTCTAACTGTATCCAGCGTTGTAATACTGTTTCTGACTTTCTCCAGCCTTGTAATACTGTTTCTGACTGTATCCAGCCTTGTAATACTGTTTCTGACTGTATCCAGCCTTGTAATACTGTTTCTGACTGTATCCAGCCTTGTAATACTGTTTCTGACTGTATCCAGCCTTGTAATACTGTTTCTAACTGTATCCAGCGTTGTAATACTGTTTCTGACTTTCTCCAGCCTTGTAATACTGTTTCTGACTGTATCCAGCCTTGTAATACTGTTTCTGACTGTATCCGGCCTTGTAATACTGTTTCTGACTGTATCTAGCCTTGTACTACTGTTTCTGACTCTTTCTGAGCCTTGGAATACTGTTTCTGACTGTATCCAGCCTTGTAATACTGTTTCTGACTGTATCTAGCCTTGTACTACTGTTTCTGACTGTTTACAGCATTGTACTGCTGTTTCTGACTGTATCCAGCGTTGTACTACTGTTTCTGACTGTATCCAGCCTTGTAATACTGTTTCTGACTGTATCCAGCCTTGTAATACTGTTTCTGACTGTATCCAGCCTTGTAATACTGTTTCTAACTGTATCCAGCGTTGTAATACTGTTTCTGACTTTCTCCAGACTTGTTCTACTGTTTCTGACTATCACTTCAGCCCTGTAATACTGTTTCTGACTGTCTCCAGCTTTGTAATACTGTTTCTGACTTTCTCCAGCCTTGTACTACTGTTTATGAATGTATCCAGCCTTGTAATATTGTTTCTGACTGTTTCTAGCCTTGTACTACTGTTTATGACTGTATGCAGCCTTGTACTACTGTTTCGGACTATATCCAGCCTTGTAATACTGTTTCTGACTGTATCCAGCCTTGTAATACTGTTTATGACTGTATCCAGCCTTGTAATACTGTTTCTGACTGTATCTAGCCTTGTACTACTGTTTCTGACTCTTTCTGAGCCTTGTAATACTGTTTCTGACTGTATCCAGCCTTGTACTACTGTTTATGACTGTATCCAGCCTTGTAATATTGTTTCTGACTGTTTCTAGCCTTGTACTACTGTTTCTGACTCTTTCCAGCCTTGTAATACTGTTTCTGACTGTATCCAGCCTTGTAATACTGTTTCTGACTGTATCCAGCCTTGTACTACTGTTTCTGACTCTTTCTAGGCCTTGTAATACTGTTTCTGACTGTATCCAGCCTTGTACTACTGTTTCTGACTGTTTCCAGCATTGTACTACTGTTTCTGACTGTATCCAGCGTTGTACTACTGTTTCTGACTGTATCCAGCCTTGTAATACTGTTTCTGACTGTATCCAGCCTTGTAATACTGTTTCTAACTGTATTCAGCGTTGTAATACTGTTTCTGACTTTCTCCAGACTTGTACTACTGTTTCTGACTATCACTTCAGCCTTGTAATACTGTTTCTGACTGTCTCCAGCTTTGTAATACTGTTTCTGACTTTCTCCAGCCTTGTACTACTGTTTATGAATGTATCCAGCCTTGTAATATTGTTTCTGACTGTTTCTAGCCTTGTACTACTGTTTATGACTGTATGCAGCCTTGTACTACTGTTTCGGACTATATCCAGCCTTGTAATACTGTTTCTGACTGTATCCAGCCTTGTAATACTGTTTATGACTGTATGCAGCCTTGTACTACTGTTTCTGACTGTATCCGGCCTTGTAATACTGTTTCTGACTGTATCTAGCCTTGTACTACTGTTTCTGACTCTTTCTGAGCCTTGTAATACTGGTTCTGACTGTATCCAGCCTTGTAATACTGTTTCTGACTGTATCTAGCCTTGTACTACTATTTCTGACTCTTTCTGAGCCTTGTAATACTGTTTCTGACTGTATCCAGCCTTGTACTACTGTTTCTGACTGTTTCCAGCATTGTACTACTGTTTCTGACTGTATCCAGACTTGTAATACTGTTTCTGACTCTGTCTTCAACCTTGTAATACTGTTTCTGACTGTATCCGGCCTTGTAATACTGTTTCTGACTGTATCCAGCGTTGTAATACTGTTTCTGACTGTATCCAGCCTTGTAATACTGTTTCTGACTGTCACTTCAGCCTTGTAATACTGTTTCTCTGAGCCTTGTACTACTGTTTATGACTGTATGCAGCCTTGTAATACTGTTTCTGACTATATCCAGCCTTGTAATACTGTTTCTGACTGTATCCAGCCTTGTAATACTGTTTCTGACTGTATCCAGCCTTGTACTACTGTTTTGACTGTACTACTGTTTCTGACTGTATCCAGCCTTGTAATACTGTTTCTGACCAGCCTTGTAATACTGTTTTTGTCTGTTCCAGCCTTGTAATACTTTTTCTGACTGTATCCAGCATTGTAATACTGTTTCTGACTGTATCCAGCCTTGTAATACCGTTTCTGACTGCCTCTATACTTGTACTACTGAGTCTGACTGTATCTAGCCTTGTACTATTGTTTCTGACTCTTTCTGAGCCTTGTAATACTGTTTCTGACTGTATCCAGACTTGTAATACCGTTTCTGACTGCCTCTATACTTGTACTACTGAGTCTGACTGTATCTAGCCTTGTACTATTGTTTCTGACTCTTTCTGAGCCTTGTAATACTGTTTCTGACTGTATCCAGACTTGTAATACTGTTTCTGACTTTCTCCAGACTTGTACTACTGTGCCTGACTGTATCTAGCCTTGTACTACTGTTTCTGACTCTTTTCCCAGCCTTGTAATACTGTTTCTGACTGTATCCAGCCTTGTACTACTGTTTCTGACTGTATCCAGCGATGTACTACTGTTTCTGCCTCTGTTTCCATCCTTGTACTACTGTTTATGAATGTATCCAGCCTTGTAATATTGTTTCTGACTGTTTCTGACTTGTACTACTGTTTATGACTGTATGCAGCCTTGTACTACTGTTTCTGACTGTATCCAGCTTTGTAATACTGTTTCTGACTTTCTCCAGACTTGTACTACTGTGTCTGACTGTATCCAGCGATGTACTACTGTTTCTGCCTCTGTTTCCAGCCTTGTAAAACTGTTTCTGACTGTATCCAGCCTTGTAATACTGTTTCTAACTGTATCCAGCTTTGTAATACTGTTTCTGACTGTCTCCAGCTTTGTAATACTGTTTCTGACTGTATCCAGCCTTGTAATACTGTTTCGGACTATATCCAGCCTTGTAACACTGTTTCTGACTGTATCCAGCCTTGTAATACTGTTTCTGACTGTATCCAGCTTTGTAATACTGTTTCTGACTTTCTCCAGCCTTGTAATACTGTTTCTGACTGTATCCAGCCTTGTAATACTGTTTCTGACTGTATCCAGCCTTGTAATACTGTTTCTGACTGTATCCAGCCTTGTAATACTGTTTCTGACTGTATCCAGACTTGTAATATTGTATCTGACTGTATCCGGCCTTGTAATACTGTTTCTGACTGTATCCAGCTTTGTAATACTGTTTCTGACTGTATCCAGCGTTGTAATACTGTTTCTAACTGTATCCAGCGTTGTAATACTGTTTCTGACTTTCTCCAGCCTTGTAATACTGTTTCTGACTGTATCCAGCCTTGTAATACTGTTTCTGACTGTATCCGGCCTTGTAATACTGTTTCTGACTGTATCTAGCCTTGTACTACTGTTTCTGACTGTATCTAGCCTTGTACTACTGTTTCTGACTCTTTCTGAGCCTTGGAATACTGTTTCTGACTGTATCCAGCCTTGTACTACTGTTTATGACTGTATCCAGCCTTGTAATATTGTTTCTGACTGTTTCTAGCCTTGTACTACTGTTTCTGACTCTTTCTGAGCCTTGGAATACTGTTTCTGACTGCATCCAGCCTTGTAATACTGTTTCTGACTGTATCTAGCCTTGTACTACTGTTTCTGACTCTTTCTAGGCCTTGTAATACTGTTTCTGACTGTATCCAGCCTTGTACTACTGTTTCTGACTGTTTCCAGCATTGTACTACTGTTTCTGACTGTATCCAGCCTTGTAATACTGTTTCTGACTGTATCCAGCCTTGTAATACTGTTTCTGACTGTATCCAGCCTTGTAATACTGTTTCTAACTGTATTCAGCGTTGTAATACTGTTTCTGACTTTCTCCAGACTTGTACTACTGTTTCTGACTATCAATTCAGCCTTGTAATACTGTTTCTGACTGTATCCAGCCTTGTAATACTGTTTCTGACTGTCTCCAGCTTTGTAATACTGTTTCTGACTTTCTCCAGCCTTGTACTACAGTTTATGAATGTATCCAGCCTTGTAATATTGTTTCTGACTGTTTCTAGCCTTGTACTACTGTTTATGACTGTATGCAGCCTTGTACTACTGTTTCGGACTATATCCAGCCTTGTAATACTGTTTCTGACTGTATCCAGCCTTGTAATACTGTTTATGACTGTATGCAGCCTTGTACTACTGTTTCTGACTGTATCCAGCCTTGTAATACTGTTTCTGACTGTATCCAGCCTTGTACTACTGTTTCTGACTGTTTCCAGCCTTGTAATACTGTTTCTGACTGTATCCAGCCTTGTAATACTGTTTCTGACTGTATCTAGCCTTGTACTACTATTTCTGACTCTTTCTGAGCCTTGTAATACTGTTTCTGACTGTATCCAGCCTTGTACTACTGTTTCTGACTGTTTCCAGCATTGTACTACTGTTTCTGACTGTATCCAGACTTGTAATACTGTTTCTGACTCTGTCTTCAACCTTGTAATACTGTTTCTGACTGTATCCGGCCTTGTAATACTGTTTCTGACTGTATCCAGCGTTGTAATACTGTTTCTGACTTTTTCCAGACTTGTACTACTGTTTCTGACTATCACTTCAGCCTTGTAATACTGTTTCTGACTGTTTCTAGCCTTGTACTACTGTTTATGACTGTATGCAGCCTTGTACTACTGTTTCGGACTATATCCAGCCTTGTAATACTGTTTCTGACTGTATCCAGCCTTGTAATACTTTTTCTGACTGTTTCTAGCCTTGTACTACTGTTTATGACTGTATGCAGCCTTGTACTACTGTTTCTGACTGTATCCAGCCTTGTAATACTGTTTCTGACTGTATACATCCTTGTAATACTGTTTTTGTCTGTCTCCAGCCTTGTAATACTTTTTCTGACTGTATCCAGCATTGTAATACTGTTTCTGACTGTATCCAGCCTTGTAATACCGTTTCTGACTGCCTCTATACTTGTACTACTGAGTCTGACTGTATCTAGCCTTGTACTATTGTTTCTGACTCTTTCTCAGCCTTGTAATACTGTTTCTGACTGTATCCAGACTTGTAATACTGTTTCTGACTGCCTCTATACTTGTACTACTGAGTCCTGTATCTAGCCTTGTACTATTGTTTCTGACTCTTTCTGAGCCTTGTAATACTGTTTCTGACTGTATCCAGACTTGTAATACTGTTTCTGACTTTCTCCAGACTTGTACTACTGTGCCTGACTGTATCTAGCCTTGTACTACTGTTTCTGACTCTTTTCCCAGCCTTGTAATACTGTTTCTGACTGTATCCAGCCTTGTACTACTGTTTCTGACTGTATCCAGCGATGTACTACTGTTTCTGCCTCTGTTTCCATCCTTGTACTACTGTTTATGAATGTATCCAGCCTTGTAATATTGTTTCTGACTGTTTCTGACTTGTACTACTGTTTATGACTGTATGCAGCCTTGTACTACTGTTTCTGACTGTATCCAGCTTTGTAATACTGTTTCTGACTTTCTCCAGACTTGTACTACTGTGTCTGACTGTATCCAGCGATGTACTACTGTTTCTGCCTCTGTTTCCAGCCTTGTAAAACTGTTTCTGACTGTATCCAGCTTTGTAATACTGTTTCTGACTGTCTCCAGCTTTGTAATACTGTTTCTGACTGTATCCAGCCTTGTAATACTGTTTCGGACTATATCCAGCCTTGTAATACTGTTTCTGACTGTATCCAGCCTTGTAATACTGTTTCTGACTGTATCCAGCTTTGTAATACTGTTTCTGACTGTATCCAGCCTTGTAATACTGTTTCTCCAGCCTTGTAATACTGTTTCTGACTGTATCCAGCCTTGTAATACTGTTTCTGACTGTATCCAGCCTTGTAATACTGTTTCTGACTGTATCCAGCCTTGTAATACTGTTTCTGACTGTATCCAGACTTGTAATATTGTTTCTGACTGTATCCGGCCTTGTAATACTGTTTCTGACTGTATCCAGCTTTGTAATACTGTTTCTGACTGTATCCAGCGTTGTAATACTGTTTCTGACTGTATCCAGCGTTGTAATACTGTTTCTGACTTTCTCCAGCCTTGTAATACTGTTTCTGACTGTATCCAGCCTTGTAATACTGTTTCTGACTGTATCCAGCCTTGTAATACTGTTTCTGACTGTATCAGCCTTGTACTACTGTTTCTGACTGTATCTAGCCTTGTACTACTGTTTCTGACTCTTTCTGTATCCAGCCTTGTAATACTGTTTCTGACTGTATCCAGCCTTGTAATACTGTTTCTGACTGTATCCAGCCTTGTACTACTGTTTCTGACTCTTTCCAGCCTTGTAATACTGTTTCTGACTGTATCCAGCCTTGTACTACTGTTTCTGACTGTTTCCAGCATTGTACTACTGTTTCTGACTGTATCCAGCGTTGTACTACTGTTTCTGACTGTATCCAGTCCTGTAATACTGTTTCAACCTTGTAATACTGTTTCGGACTATATCCAGCCTTGTAACACTGTTTCTGACTGTATCCAGCTTTGTAATACTGTTTCTGACTTTCTCCAGCCTTGTAATACTGTTTCTGACTGTATCCAGCCTTGCAATACTGTTTCTGACTGTATCCAGCCTTGTAATACTGTTTCTGACTGTATCCAGCCTTGTAATACTGTTTCTGACTGTATCCAGACTTGTAATATTGTATCTGACTGTATCCGGCCTTGTAATACTGTTTCTGACTGTATCCAGCTTTGTAATAGTGTCTCTGACTTTCTCCAGACTTGTACTACTGTGTCTGACTGTATCCAGCCTTGTACTACTGTTTCTGACTGTTTCCAGCGTTGTACTACTGTTTCTGACTGTATCCAGCCTTGTAATACTGTTTCTGACTGTATCCAGCCTTGTAATACTGTTTCTGACTGTATCCAGCCTTGTAATACTGTTTCTAACTGTATCCACTGTATCCAGCCTTGTAATACTGTTTCTGACTGTATCCAGCCTTGTAATACTGTTTCTGACTGTATCCAGCCTTGTACTACTGTTTCTGACTGTTTCCAGCCTTGTACTACTGTTTCTGACTGTATCCAGCCTTGTAATACTGTTTCTGACTGTATCCAGCCTTGTAATACTGTTTCTGACTGTATCCAGCCTTGTAATACTGTTTCTGACTGTATCTAGCCTTGTACTACTGTTTCTGACTCTTTCTGAGCCTTGTAATACTGTTTCTGACTGTATCCAGCCTTGTACTACTGTTTATGACTGTATCCAGCCTTGTAATATTGTTTCTGACTGTTTCTAGCCTTGTACTACTGTTTCTGACTCTTTCTGAGCCTTGGAATACTGTTTCTGACTGTATCCAGCCTTGTAATACTGTTTCTGACTGTATCTAGCCTTGTACTACTGTTTCTGACTCTTTCTAGGCCTTGTAATACTGTTTCTGACTGTATCCAGCCTTGTACTACTGTTTCTGACTGTTTCCAGCATTGTACTACTGTTTCTGACTGTATCCAGCCTTGTAATACTGTTTCTGACTGTATCCAGTCCTTGTAATACTGTTTCTGACTATATCCAGCCTTGTAACACTGTTTCTGACTGTATCCAGCCTTGTAATACTGTTTCTGACTGTATCCAGCTTTGTAATACTGTTTCTGACTGTCTCCAGCCTTGTAATACTGTTTCTGACTGTATCCAGCCTTGTAATACTGTTTCTGACTGTATCCAGCCTTGTAATACTGTTTCCACTGTATCCAGCCTTGTAATACTGTTTCTGACTGTATCCAGCCTTGTAATACTGTTTCTGACTGTATCCGGCCTTGTAATACTGTTTCTGACTGTATCCAGCTTTGTAATACTGTTTCTGACTTTCTCCAGACTTGTACTACTGTGTCTGACTGTATCCAGCCTTGTACTACTGTTTCTGACTGTTTCCAGCGTTGTACTACTGTTTCTGACTGTATCCAGCCTTGTAATACTGACTTTCTGACTGTGATCCAGCCTTGTAATACTGTTTCTGACTGTATCCAGCCTTGTAATACTGTTTCTGACTGTATCCAGCCTTGTAATACTGTTTCTGACTGTATCCAGCCTTGTAATACTGTTTCTAACTGTATCCAGCCTTGTAATACTGTTTCTGACTTTATCCAGACTTGTACTACTGTTTCTGACTTTCTTGTACTACTGTTTCACTGTTTCCAGCCTTGTAATACTGTTTCTGACTGTCTCCAGCTTTGTAATACTGTTTCTGACTTTCTCCAGCCTTGTACTACTGTTTATGAATGTATCCAGCCTTGTAATATTGTTTCTGACTGTTTCTAGCCTTGTACTACTGTTTATGACTGTATGCAGCCTTGTACTATTGTTTCGGACTATATCCAGCCTTGTAATACTGTTTCTGACTGTATCCAGCCTTGTAATACTTTTTCTGACTGTATCCAGCCTTGTAATACTGTTTCTGACTCTGTCTTCAACCTTGTAATACTGTTTCTGACTGTATCCAGCCTTGTAATACTGTTTCTGACTGTATCCAGCCTTGTAATACTGTTTCTGACTGTATCCAGCCTTGTAATACTGTTTCTGACTGTATCCGGCCTTGTAATACTGTTTCTGACTGTATCCAGCGTTGTAATACATTTTCTGACTTTCTCCAGACGTGTACTACTCTTTCTGACTATCACTTCAGCCTTGTAATACTGTTTCTGACTGTATCCAGCCTTGTAATACTGTTTATGACTGTATCCAGCCTTGTAATATTGTTTCTGACTGTTTCTAGCCTTGTACTACTGTTTATGACTGTATGCAGCCTTGTACTACAGTTTCGGACTATATCCAGCCTTGTAATACTGTTTCTGACTGTATCCAGCCTTGTAATACTTTTTCTGACTGTATCCAGCCTTGTAATACCGTTTCTGACTGCCTCTATACTTGTACTACTGAGTCTGACTGTTTCCAGCATTGTACTACTGTTTCTGACTGTATCCAGCCTTGTAATACTGTTTCTGACTTTCTCCAGACTTGTACTACTGTTTCTGACTATCACTTCAGCCTTGTAATACTGTTTATGACTGTATCCAGCCTTGTAATACTGTTTCTGACTGTAACCAGCCTTGTACTACTGTTTATGACTGTATCCAGCCTTGTAATATTGTTTCTGACTGTTTCTAGCCTTGTACTACTGTTTATGACTGTATGCAGCCTTGTACTACTGTTTTGGACTATATCCAGCCTTGTAATACTGTTTCTGACTGTATCCAGCCTTGTAATACTTTTTCTGACTGTATCCCGCCTTGTAATACTGTTTCTGACTGTCTCCAGCTTTGTAATACTGTTTCTCACTGTATCCAGCCCTGTAATACTGTTTCTGACTGTATTCAGCCTTGTAATACTGTTTCTGACTGTATCCAGCCTTGTAATACTGTTTCTGACTGTATCCAGCCTTGTAATACTGTTTCTGACTGTAACCAGCCTTGTACTACTGTTTATGACTGTATCCAGCCTTGTAATATTGTTTCTGACTGTTTCTAGCCTTGTACTACTGTTTATGACTGTATGCAGCCTTGTACTACTGTTTCGGACTATATCCAGCCTTGTAATACTGTTTCTGACTGTATCCAGCCTTGTAATACTTTTTCTGACTGTATCCAGCCCTGTAATACTGTTTGACTGTATTCAGCCTTGTAATACTGTTTTTGACTGTCTCCAGCCTTGTAATACTTTTTCTGACTGTATCCAGCATTGTAATACTGTTTCTGACTGTATCCAGCCTTGTAATACCGTTTCTGACTGCCTCTATACTTGTACTACTGAGTCTGACTGTATCTAGCCTTGTACTATTGTTTCTGACTCTTTCTGAGCCTTGTAATACTGTTTCTGACTGTATCCAGCCTTGTAATACTGTTTCTGACTGTATCCAGCTTTGTAATACTGTTTCTGACTTTCTCCAGACTTGTACTACTGTGTCTGACTGTATCTAGCCTTGTACTACTGTTTCTGACTCTTTTCCCAGCCTTGTAATACTGTTTCTGACTGTATCCAGCCTTGTACTACTGTTTCTGACTGTATCCAGCGTTGTACTACTGTTTCTGACTGTATCCAGCCTTGTAATACTGTTTCTGACTGTCTCCAGCTTTGTAATACTGTTTCTGACTGTATCCAGTCCTGTAATACTGTTTCGGACTATATCCAGCCTTGTAATACTGTTTCTGACTGTATCCAGCCTTGTAATACTGTTTCTGACTGTATCCAGCTTTGTACTACTGTTTATGACTGTATGCAGCCTTGTACTACTGTTTTGGACTATATCCAGCCTTGTAATACTGTTTCTGACTGTATCCAGCCTTGTAATACTTTTTCTGACTGTATCCAGCCTTGTAATACTGTTTCTGACTGTCTCCAGCTTTGTAATACTGTTTCTCACTGTATCCAGCCCTTGTAATACTGTTTCTGACTGTTTCAGCCTTGTAATACTGTTTCTGACTGTATCCAGCCTTGTAATACTGTTTCTGACTGTATCCAGCCTTGTAATACTGTTTCTGACTGTATCCAGCCTTGTACTACTGTTTCTGACTGTATCCAGCCTTGTATATACTGTTTTCTTGTACTACTGTTTATGACCAGCCTTGTAATACTGTTTCTGACTGTATCCAGCCTTGTAATACTGTTTCTGACTGTATCCAGCCTTGTAATACTTTTTCTGACTGTATCCAGCCCTGTAATACTGTTTCTGACTGTATTCAGCCTTGTAATACTGTTTCTGACTGTCTCCAGCCTTGTAATACTGTTTCTGAATGTATTCAGCCTTGTAATATTGTTTCTGAATGTATCCAGCCTTGTAATACTGTTTCTGACTGTCTCCAGCCTTGTACCACTGTTTCTGGCTGTTTCCAGCCTTGTACCACTGTTTCTGACTGTATCCATTCTTGTAATACTAGCCTTGTAATAGAGGGCAACATCAAAGACTGTCCGGCTGCCGTGACAACAACCCAGGATGAGGCATACAGACCAGGCAAACCTCCTAATTGGCCAGTGCACTTGCAGGGCACAGCTTCCTTATCCCCCGACTGACTGAGGCAGACCAGAGAAAAGATCAGCAAATAGCAGATAAATATGAAAGCAGTGAGAGCTTTTCTTTGACATTATTGCCTGGCTCAGGCCGGCACAATAGGAAAGGTATAAAGGGTGCAGAGGTTTAGTCGTGATGGGGGGTTATTGAAAATATTGAAAACCAGAAGCAGGATGATGTAGCAGGCAGCCTTGCTACTTGGCACAGGAAATTGATTCTGGCCCCAGTGAGAGTGAGGCCCTCTATCACGTGTCGTGGCAGCAACAGAAAAGCTGGTTGGTCATGCGGTCAAGCGCTGCCATCGATAAAGTAGACTCTTTTCCCCTAACAACAGCAGCAGAGACCGCGGCATCAACATGATAAGGCCTGGCAAGAGCTGCTTTTGAGCAAATATCATATATGTTTTGTAAATCTTTCAATACTACATTTACTTTTTTGTTATTTAGCAAACACTCTTATTCAAAGTGACTCAAGAAGTCGCAAAACCTAGAATACTAACGTAGAAACTAAAAACAATGTTCAATTGACTTTGTATTAACCAAAATGGCTGCCATTGCTGTGTTGTTTTAAAAGATGCTCACAATAGTAGAGAGAGTCTGTGTGTAGTTTCCAGTAGAACAACACAATTATAGCTGAGCGAGACACTGCAGTTCAAAATGGCCTACGCACAGATTGGAGCCTTCGGGATAGATTTCAAGTCAGTGATTATCCTCGACAAAACTCCTTCGGCTATCAATAGGAGCCAACGAAATTGCCACTCTAGCTATTCCTTCAGCTCTTACGGGTGAAATATGTGTGGATTTTTTTTCTCATTCCATTGTAGTGTCTGGCAGTAGTGGAAGGAGGCATGTCTAGGAGGATTTAGAGAGGAGAAAATACATTAGTAAGTAAAATGAGGATTGGTCTATAGACGATTTGGCTGTATGCTGAATCTACCTCAGGTGAGGATTAAAATAAACTGGCCTGCTCTGCAGAATGGGGATTGCGGTCCATCAAGTTATTCAGCCCCTCATCCTGACTAGAGGTAAGCTAGGTAAGAGGACCTGCTAAATCATGACTCATGCTTGGCTAACAACATTAAGGCAATCACTCCATCGAGGGTATGCTAACATAGCACCTGTGCTAGTTTTATGGACCCAGTAGCACTCTACCTATGCTAATCCAGCTAGCATTCACTGCATTAGGCTTAATAGAATCCTTTCTATGCTAGTCATTGTAATTGAACAAACCTGGGCTGGCTAAAGTACCGTTTAGCCACTAAACTCTTCATTAATTGAGATGAGCACTAATCTGTGTGACTTAAAACATTCAGAGGGGCATAATATTAACCAAAAGTATGTCACTAAAACACCTTTAAAATTATATTAGTTAAAGCACGCCTTTTCAAAAGTATGTATTTCGTTGAAGTCTTAGAGCGGTATTCAATTAGCTGTTCAGTCAGTGTAAATTGAATGCTGATATGTCACACCAAAAACAAGATATCTTTTTAGTAAAAGACTAAAGTGGTGAAGTTCAGTAGGAAGAGACCTTGCAGACATTAATGCTTTCACTGAAGAGTTACACATCAATCTGTTTTATTTAAGAGAGGGTGACACAGGTCCATTTCTGCTTTGTATCGATTTCCAATGTATTTCTTTTCCCGGGCCTTGTTTGAGCCTGCGGGGAACTTATATAATTACATTTAGAGATAGGGTACAGAACTCTCTGAGTAAACTGTAGAATAAAGTGTGTGTGTGTGTGTGTGTGTGTGTGTGTGTGTGTGTGTGTGTGTGTGTGTGTGTGTGTGTGTGTGTGTGTGTGTGTGTGTGTGTGTGTGTGTGTGTGAGATTCTTGCTCTGTCAGGTAACTGGGCAGCAATTCCCCAAACACACCCCACTGCGTACCCCCTACCCGGGCCCCAGTTTCCATGGCAATCCCAGTAGAGCGCCCCAGCGGGACGGCAATATAAACAGAGTCGACTCAAACCACTGGAGATCGGGTGGTGTGTGTGTGTGTGTGCATTATAACAAAGCCCAGAGAACTCCTCCTAGCATCTCCACTCTCAACATTGACCCTCTCGCCTTCTGAGATTCCATAACCCCCTGAGCCCCCAGTCTCTCGCCGCCACGCTGGAGAGAGGGTGGAGTGTGAGGCTCTCTTTTCCTGGACCTCTCTCACAACAACAAAAACAACCCATTCGATTCTTCACTGTCTCCCTGGAGGTGAGCGCTTTCTTAGCAACCGCAGCAGTGGCTAACTCCCTGAACGCTCAGAGATGGCTGGCCCAATGCTCAGGGACAGTGACCCAGAGCTCCGCGAGCTAGCCAGCCATCTGTCCTGTAGATGCTGGAGTAGCCAGCCAGACACCCAGGGACAGCTTCTGGCACTAGGGGAGGTAACTAATGGTATGCCTGGAGATATGGGACACTCCACCTACACCCTTGGAGAAGGCTAGATATGTCCGAGTCTTCTAACAAGTCCATGGGGCTTCTAAAAGTGATATTCACCTGGAAAGATTTTCAGATCCCCATTAGCACATCAACACATCATTTTACATAATAGTCCTATTCAATGTATACTTTACTTGAAGTCGAGGATTCAGTACGTTATAATCAAACAATCTGGAATGCTCTCTTTGAAAGTACAGTTTAATAAATGTATGCATATTTCTTAATCCAACATATTTGAATAAAACTCCTATGTTCCCCTTATAAAAAGCATTGATGGTTAACCTCAAATTTCCTCAGGTAACTCACATTTTAGGCTAATAGTTTTATATCCTAATTCATGCCACAGGGATTTGTTGATCCGTTTGCTACAGATAACTACATTAATGCCGGACTCTCATGTTTCCTTATTCAGACCACAGGAAAATCTAACTCCCATTCCCTTTCTGAGATGCCAATTTAAGCACATTGCACGATAACAACCAGGAGACACAGAAATGTAATACTTATATTTCCCTGCCCTAACGATATTAAAGAGGAGGGCTCGTATTTTTCCTCATCGGTGAGTGTTCTCGCACTGTTTTTCTGACTGGGGACACAGGAGAATTGAATGGACGGCATGTGGTCAGGCTCCGGCGAGGTTGGGGGGGGCCTCAGGAGACGGAAGAGAGACCACAGAGGAATCGATGGACTGAAATAACAATGAGAGCTCAAGGCCAGTGAAGGAGGAACCCAGAGAGAGGCAGAGAGAGGGAGAGAGAGAGAGAGAGAGAGAGAGAGAGAGAGAGAGGCAGAGAGAGAGAGGCAGAGAGAGAGAGCAGGACAACGTCCTAAATAGTAGGCCAGTTGAGTATGCAAAAAAAAAAGGTTTAATTGTATGCAACATTCCGAAAATAGAGTACTTTAAATGCCCAGAATTCATAGTAATTTTGGTTTTGACAACAGCTGATCAATTAGATATGGGATGTGTCTTATTGAAATCAACAGCAGAAAACAACACAATCACGCAAGGCACATTCTTAGCATGTGAAAATCGTATGTTTAATAGTATATGACATTTCAGAGAAGAAGTATGGTAATGATGCCAGGATGCCAGGACTTTTCCACAATGCATTGGAAGAGGTGGGCTGCGAATTAAAGGCCCTAGTTCTCTTCAAGAAGCCAACAACAAGGGAAGTTAATTGGGAAGCTTCTGCGGTGGTGTTCAAATGTAGGCTAAGTCGTTTTTGTTCTCCTTAAAATGATCACTAGTATTGCATCTTTGAACCCATAGTGGATTTCTGTTTTCTCACTGGTGTTTCTTGTTTTCTTGGCCTTCGTCAGGGCTTTTAAACTAAATACTAAACCATCTTTCGATTTCTGCACATGTCGGCACTGGGGACCTGGGATGTGGCTGGTTATTGGTGTTAATCAGGCCTTTTCATTTGAACACATGGATTGTTTTAGTTTTGTAGGCGTGGCTACCTACAACTTTTATTCAAAGTTCAGAGAAATGTATGAAATTGGAATTGAGCATTATCAGGCTGGTGTATGGGATACATGTCTGTTGAATTTGGAAAAATCCACCCGCACTCGGCCCCGCCCCACCTACTCAGCCAATCAGGAGCCAACTGATTTGTGGCCGTGGCATACTGCATACTTTTACCAAACGTGCTAAATGGTATGCAACGATGAGTAAATAAAATGCAGTTTAAGTATCTAGTACGTCAGTATGGATATTTGCACACGGCCAGTGAAGGGCAGCGATATGACATACAATACTGCTTCATCTAGGTAGTATACAGAGAGACATTAAGACAAGAGAGCAAAAGAGAGGACAGAAATAGAGGTAAGGAATAATAGAGAAAGAGAGAGAGAGGGAGACAGAGAGAGAGAGAAATGAAAATAGAGAAAGAAAGAGAGAGAGAGAGAGAGAGAGAGAGAGAGAGGGTGGAGACAGTGAAAGAGAGAAAGAGAAAGAGAGAGAGATAGAGGAGGGAAGGGTGGAGAGATAGAGAGAGGAGGGAAGGGTGGAGAGATAGAGAGAGGGGGAATAGTAGAGAGAGCGGGATAGCGAGATTCTGTCAGACCTGGTCCCTGACAGTAAATCTTAGTAAGACAAAAACAATGGTGTTCCAAAAAAGGTCCAGTTGCCAGGACCACAAATACAAATTCCATCGAGGCACCGTTGCCCTAGAGCACAAAATAAACTATACATACTTTGGCTTAAACATCAGCAACACAGGTAACTTCCACAAAGCTGTGAACATGCTCAGACACAAGACAGGAAGGGCCTTCTATGCTATCAAAGGATCAGAAAATTTGACATACCAATTAGAATCTGGCAAAAAATACTTGAATCAGTTATAGAACCCATTGCCCTTTATGGTTGTGAAGTCTGGGGTCCGCTCACCAACAAATAATTCACAAAATGGGACAAACACCAAATTGAGACTCTGCATGCAGAACTCTGCAAAAACATCCTCTGTGTACAACGTAAAACACCAAATAATGCATGCAGAGCAGAAATAGGTCGATACCCCCTAATTATCAAAATCCAGAAAAGAGCTGTTAAATTCTACAACCACCTAAAAGGAAACGATTCCCAAACCTTACATAACAAAGCCATCACCTACAGAGAGATGAACCTGGAGAAGAGTCCTCTAAGCAAGCTGGTCCTGAGTGTCACGCCCTGGTCTAAGTATTTTGTGTTTTTCTTCATGTATTGGGTCAGGCCTGGGTGTGGCATAGGGTTTTTGTATTGTGGTGTGTTTTGTCTTGGGGTTTTGGTGTGTATGTATTGGGATTGTAGCTAGTGGGGTTATCTAGCAAAGTCTATGGCTGTCTGGAGTGGTTCTCAATCAGATTCAGGTGTTTATCGTTGTCTCTGGTTGGGAACCATATTTAGGCAGCCATATTCTTTGAGTTTGTCGTGGGTGATTGTCCTTATGTTCGTTGTTCCTATTTCTTTATTTATCTACACAAGTATAGGCTGTTTCGGTTTTCGTTACGTTCTTTGTTTTGTAGTGTTTTGTGTTTATTCATGTTTCACGTTGTTCATTAAACATGGATCGCAATCTACACGCTGCATTTTGGTCCGACTATCCTTCACACCTAGAAAACCGTAACAGAATCACCCACCACCAAGGTGAGGAGCCAAGGATGAGACCAGAACCAGAGCCGGTGTTGGAGGAACTGAGGCGCCGGTATGAGGAAACAGAGACTGTCAGAAGGGAGTTAATGGGGAAATTGGAGAGAGATGAGACCAGAACCAATGGAGGGAGTTGCTGTGTTGGTGCTGTGTTGGTGCTTTTTGCATGGAATTCGCCCGACGGAACGTGTCGGGATTTCATGGCACCTGGGTTAGCGCTCCATACTCGTCCTGAGGTGCGTGTTAGTCGGCTGGTGAAGTTGGTGCCAGCCTCACGCACCAGACCTCCTGTGCACATCTCTAGCCTTGCACGTCCTGTGCCAGCACTGCTCTCAAGATCTCCAGTACGCCTTCACGGTCTAGCCCATCCTGTGCCACCTCCACACTCCAGCCCTCCGGTAGCAGCTCCCCGCACCAGGCTTCCTGTGCGTGTTCTCGGTTCAGTACCACCAGTACCAGCACCACGCATCAGGCCTACAGTGCGCCTCGCCTCTCCAGCGCTGCCGGAGCCTTTCTCCTCTCCTGCGCTGCCGGAGTCTCCCGTCTGTTCAGGGCTGCCGGAGCCTTTCTCCTCTACAGCGCTGCTGGAGTCTCCCGCCTGTTCAGCGCAGCCAGAGCCTTTCTCCTCTACAGCGCTGCTGGAGTCTCCTGCCTGTTCAGCGCAGCCAGAGCCTCTCTCCTCTCCTGCGCTGCCGGAGTCTCCCGCCTGTTCGGAGCAGCCAGAGCTGCCAGCCTGCATGGAGAAGCCAGAGCTGCCAGCCGGCATGGAGCAGCCAGAGCTGTCAGTCTGCATAGAGCAGCCAGAGCTGTCAGTCTGCATGGAGCAGCCAGAGCTGCCAGCCTGCATGGAGCAGCCAGAGCTGTCAGTCTGCATGGAGCAGCCAGAGCTGTCAGTCTGCAAGGATCCGCCAGTCGGCCAGACTCTTCCAGATCTGCCAGTCAGCCAGACTCTTCCAGATCCGCCAGTCAGCCAGACTCTTCCAGATCCGCCAGTCAGCCAGACTCTTCCAGATCCGCCAGTCAGCCAGACTCTTCCAGATCTGCCAGTCAACCAGACTCTTCCAGATCTGCCAGTCAACCAGACTCTTCCAGATCTGCCAGTCAACCAGACTCTTCCAGATCCGCCAGTCAGCCGGGATCTGCCAGAACTGCCAGTCGGCAGTGGGTTGGCAGTATACTAATGTTAGTGGTCGGCTGTTTAACAGTCTGATGGCCTTGAGGATCTGCCAGTCTAGTGATATATTTACATCATTTCCCATCAATTCCCATGATTAAAGTGGCTGGAGTAGAGTCAGTGTCATTGACAGTGTGTTGGCAGTAGCCACTCAATGTTAGTGGTGGCTGGCCACCTCGCCTTCTGGATGGATCCGCCAGGTCAAGCCAGGGTGTGGCATGGGATTTTTGTATTGTGGTGTGTTTTGTCTTGGGGTTTTGGTGTGTATGTATTGGGATTGTAGCTAGTGGGGTTATCTAGCAATGTCTATGGCTGTCTGGAGTGGTTCTCAATCAGAGGCAGGTGTTTATCGTTGTCTCTGGTTGGGAACCATATTTAGGCAGCCATATTCTTTGAGTTTGTCGTGGGTGATTGTCCTTAGTGTCGTTGTTCCTATCTCTTTATTTATCTACACAAGTATAGGCTGTTTCGGTTTTCGTTACGTTCTTTGTTTTGTAGTGTTTTGTGTTTATTCGTGTTTCACGTTGTTCATTAAACATGGATCGCAATCTACACGCTGCATTTTGGTCCGACTATCCTTCACACCTAGAAAACCGTAACACTGAGGCTCTGTTCACAAACACAAACAGACTCCAGAGAGCCTCAGGACAGCAACACAATTAGACCCAACCAAATCATGAGAAAACAAAAATATAATTTCTTGACACATTGGAAAGAATTAACAAAAAAAACTGTGGAAACTAGAATGCTATTTAGCCCTAAACAGACAGGACACAGTTGCAGAATACCTGACCACTGTGACTGACCCAAACTTAAGGATGCATTGACTATGTACAGACTCAGTGCACGCTGCCCACAAAATTAGGTGGAAACTGAACTGCACTTCCTAACCTCCTGCCAAATGTATGACCATATTAGAGACACTTATTTCCTTCAGATTACACAGATCCACAAAGAATTTGAAAACAGACCCAATTTTGATCAACTCCTGTCATGACTGGCCTGTTCATGTCAGATTACTGTGGACCATAATCCTGCAGAGACATCTCTCACAACCACCAGCGAGGGAGAGATCCAGAGGTATGGAGGAGGTTTTTTTTATGACACCTCACGCCATTGTACATATTAAAGCAGCAGAAAAAATCCCTTCAGTATGGAGGAATGGAATGTTTGATGGTGTCACGCCCTGACCTTAGAGAGCTTTTTTATTACTCTATTTGGTTAGGTCAGGGTGTGATGTGGGGTGGGCATTCTATGATTTGTTTTCCATGTTTTTTTATTTCTATGTTTTGACCGGGTGTGCTTCTCAATCAGGGACAGCTTTCTATCGTTGTCTCTGATTGGGAATCATACTTAGGTAGCCCTTTTTCCCTCCTTCCAGTGTGGGTAGTTCTCTTTGTTAGTGGCACTATAGCCCTGTAAGCTTCACAGTTGTTTTTTGTTTGTTGTTTTGTGGTGACATTTACTAAAATAAAAGGGAAATGTACGCTCACCACACTGCACTTTGGTCTACTTCTTTCAACGGCCGTGGCAGATGGGCCTATGGAGAACCTACCTCAGAACAACAACATGCAATAAATGGACTGTTGGACAATATGTTTCAACAGCCAAAATGGTAGTAACGACGATAGATGTAATATGAAAATTAATGTTGTTTTTGTTATGTTATAAAAAGATGAATGACGATGTTATAACAAAAACATTGTAACTTGAAGAGTTTTCACAATATGTACCTGATGTTTGCATACTGTATGCTGTGTGGAAAATGTCCAGATCAAAGAGAATGTTTTTGTAAAGATGAAATGTGAAGTTAGTAGTCTAAATTTGATCTGAGTAAAATCCAGACCTTGCCTCATAACTAGTTACGCCCAGAAAACTTGCCCTACAGGCAGAAACGCCCATTTCTGACCCGATGGTATAAAACATGTGAGTTAAGAATTAACATTTCAGACTTGGTGACCAAGCGCTGCAGCCAAAGACTGAGTAGTCAGCAACCCCAAAACACAACACGAGATTGAAGAAGACAAAGGAACCTTTAAACAATCAATGCTACGGATGAGTAGTTGTGTCTAAGAGGATGAATTCAAGCAGGACCACCAGGTTATTCTCTCCAAGGAATCGTGTGTCTACACTGCTTTCATTCCCACGCTGGAACCACCTATATGACTGATTAGCCGTCCTCAGAAGACCCCTCTTTCAGAATAAGGGCGAGGAAACAGACCACTAAGAAAAAGAACACTGACATCGTGTGGACAATCAGAGAGTTACACCCGGTAACAACAGAAGTGTCGCCATCAGAGGAGAAGTGGGAATTCTGTCCTCGAGGAGATATCCCATCGGAGACCTTCGACACGTAATTACATCATTATAGTCTGACCCATAAGAGCGGCAGTTCGGGGCAAGTTTAGGGCTAAACTAAGCATAGTTTACAAATGTACCCAGGAGTGCTTTTCTCTCGTGTACTCTCTCTTTCGAAATCCCTATTTTGTGTAACACGTGTCATATTGTGTTGGCCCGCTAGGGACCAGTTTCATTGTACTAAGTTCAATTGCCTAGACTGTGCTTGTGTATGTGTAGCTTATATTATAAGTTTAACTTGTTAGTAGATACGTAAAATAATCAACTCAATTGGTGTGGTATGGACTTATTTAGTAAGTCTCAGGTTTGAGAAAGAGAGAAAGATGAGGGAAGGGTAGAGAAAGATAGAGTTGAGGAAAGGGTAGAGAGAGAGAGAGAGAAAGGAGGGAAGGGTAGAGAGAGAGATAGAGAGAGAGAGGAGGGAAGGATAGACAGGAAGAGAGAAAGAGAGAGGAAAGAAGTTGTGTAGAGCTAGATTTACTGGGACAGGGGGTGGGGTTTATGGGATAGGGGGTGGGGTTTATGGTCTATTTGGTGGGTTATCTGGGATAGGGGGTGGGGTTTATGCACAAAACTTTACCACCATCTCAAATTGATTGGTTGTTTTCTCAGAGAGAGAAGGGGCAAGTGGGTGAATGGCTCACTAGACCTATGGTAAATAGCCACTATATACTCCTTTCATGCTTTGTTATCACCCTGAGTATGAAACTATGCATCAATCCTAAGGTCTGTAAATTTTCTTATCTCGCCACAAAAGGAGGTGGTAAAACAAAACCAGACTATAAAGCTCTGAAAAAACTCTGGTTACTTCTAACAAATGAGCTGTACAGTATATTCTAACAACGTAATCCATTTCTCCCTTCAACTTGATGCTCTGAGTGATTTATTCAAAGTATCAGATCCATTGGTCTGGTAATCAGCGGATCCAAACTTTTTGCAAGCGGTGAATCAGCATTGGTCTGGCATTGCCAAGTTTGGCTCATTGATTTGTATTGCTTGAGCCAGTGTCCTTGTGCTGGCTAGTGTAGGGTAGACAAGTGTACTTTAATAAAAGAGGCAATCTGCAGTTGCTATATTCATTTTTTGACTTATAAATGAATGATATGTACCCATTGCTTCTTGAAGAATATAACTTCTAAATGCCTCATGAGCTTAGTTCAACTGTCATACCCCATCAGAACTACAAATATAATCTTGTTTTACTCCATTATTTGCAAACAAAGTCACTGTAACAAACACTGCATAGCCTCAACACAAAGCATAAAACTACAATGTTGATATCCTGGATGGTAAGTCTTTGCATCCATAGCTCTGTCTATCAGCCACATCCATATGCTTTTTACCGAAACAGGAGTGGGGATCGTGTTTTATTATTTTTTCAATTGCCGCTTTACGAGTTGGCTCCAACCCTGTCCTCTGTACTCAATTACATTATGCAGCATGTATGACCTTTACCAGAGAACCTGTAGGCCTGTCCATTCCGTCACAGACATGCACCCAGACACAGACATGAAACCAGACACAGACATGCACCCAGACACAGACATGCACCCAGACACAGACATGCACCCAGACACAGACATGAACCCAGACACAGACATGAACCCAGACATGCACCTAGACACAGACATGAACCCAGACACAGACATGAACCCAGACACAGCCATGAACCCAGACACAGACATGCACCCAGACACAGACATGAACCCAGACACAGACATGCACCCAGACACAGACATGAACCCAGACACAGACATATCACCAAAATCAGGTCTATAAGTATTGACTCAGTTGATAAAGAAGAGCAGAAAAGACTGTATAAAATAAAATATAATACAAATACTGAACTATATTGTATTCACAACAAATGAGTGCATTATATTATGTTATTATTTTATACTAAAAACTATTTATAAAAACAAATGTAAAAAAATATGATTATTATCCAGTCTTTTTTGCTCATTTTATCAAAGGCGACAATTATTTTGACCCGACTCTACCCAGACACACACACACGCACACACACACACACACACACACACACACACACACACACACACACACACACACACACACACACACACACACACACACACACACACACACACACACACACACCGTTGTTGTCATTGGCAGAAATGCAGATCTCAGCACTCCTAGCTGTTCTACATCAGTTGTAAGGAGCCTGTCCGCCACGCTGCAATTTACTGCTGCAGCCATGGAACCATTGGGGGGGGCTGACACACACAAGCACAAACACACACTCTGCCTCGACAGGAGTGCAGCAGGCCACCGCAGATAAGCACAAATAAACAAAAGCTCCAGCTAAATAAATCATCCCCTCTCTTTCCCTCTCTTGCTCCATCCCTCTTTCTTCCTTTCCTCTCCCTATGCAGGCAAGCAGGCAGGCAGGCAGCCAGCAGCCCGACCCAGGGCAAGGGGACATGCATCACCCAGGCAGAATTAGGAGACCGGAGGGCAGAGGGGGCTGAAGAGTAGCACAGAATTGTCTTAGCCTGAGACACAGCACTCAATACTGCAGGGCACAGGGCCTTGACACGTCCAATCACCCCCACATGCCCATCCCCCCTGGAGGGTGGCAGGGTGAGATGAGGTCTCGGCTATGGGGAGGGCGGGTGTGTGTAGTTGTGAGTAAAAGTACAGCACAAGGGCCCTCCATAACAGATGGCTATACAGCCACACTATTCCCCAGTGATTGCATGGAGCCTGTAATCCACTGGACTGGAATATACACACAAACACTGTTCATCCAGTGAATATGCAATCATTATAATAAACATTGCTGGCATTGGCAGTACTCACAAGACTGTCTCGACTGGCATTCAGCATTACTGGGTAATTCAATGTCTGCCTAGGTAAGCAGGACGTCCTGAGATTACTTCAAAACTGGCCACTAGGGGCAACGGTGAGCACTATTACCATCAAGTATGCCAGGATGTTGCTAGGGCACTGTGGACGGGGATGATGGATGTTGCAAGGGCTCTGTCGTACAGGGATGGTGGATGTTGCTATGGCGCTATGGAAGGGGGTGGGTGATGTTTCTTGGGCGTTTGGGACGGGGATGGTGGAAGTTGCTAGGGCGTTGTGGACGGGGATGGTGGATGTTGAAAGGGGGCTGTCGTACAGGGATGGTGGATGTTGCTATAGTGCTAAGGATGGGGATGGTGGATGTAGCTAGGACGCTGTGGATGAGGATGGTGGATGGGCATAAACTGGAAGCTCCAACTCTGAGAGTCGCGTGTTCAATCCCAGTTCTAGGCACTTGCATATTTTTGGTTTGTTTTAACCCTATACCAAACATTAACCCTTAGCTTAACGGATTCACCTTAACACGCCTCAACTGGATCTATAACATTTTGAAGAAAAAAAACAACACTTTTTTTAACCATCACAAAATGGACATTGTACGATTTCTCGTAAAGTACTATAGATAAATGTCTGCTTCTATTAAGCCTTACACCCTAGGCTTATGTACTTTGATGTGAGGCGGTCAAATTAGCGCTGTATTACCGTTTTTGACCTTTAATTCCACATGAACTCAAAGAGGGTTGTGGCCTTGACGCCATCTTGTTTTGGGGCTAAAAGTACATTTGGCTACCCCTGTGCTCACTGAATTTCGCCTTCAAAGTCTGTTCCGTTTCCGAGAAATGGCCATGTCCATTTGGTGATGAAATGTCCATTTGCCATATTTAGCCAGTCTCCATCTGGTGGAATTTTCAGGGAACAGCAGGAAAAAGTCCATTTTTAAAAAATGTTATATCGCGGAAACGATGTGTCCTGGAAACTTGTTGACTTCCCAGATGGCCGGGCCCTGAGGGACGACCTGATGCCTTCTGCCTATTTTAACTTCTTGCGACTAGGTGGCGCTATTAAAATTTTGGGATGAAAAACGTTCCCGTTTTAAACAAGATATTTTGTCATGAAAAGATGCTCGACTATGCATATAATTGACAGCTTTGGAAAGAAAACACTCTGACTTTTCCAAAACTGCAAAGATATTGTCTGTGAGTGCAACAGAACTGATGTTACAGCGAAACCCAGATAAAAATCCAATCAAGAAGTGCCGCATTTTTTTAAACCGCCTCATGCCAATGACTCCTTATATGGCTGTGAATGAGCTACGAATGAGCTTACATTTTCCACGCATTCCCCAAGGTGTCTACAGCATTGTGACGTCTTTTTAGGCATTTCTATTGAAGAATGGCTGTAAGGGACCATATATAGCATGTGGTCACATGGTGTCTCCCGCAGAAAATCTTGCGTAAAATACTGAGGTAGCCATTTTTCCAATCGCTTCTTATGAGAAACCAATTGCCTCGACAGATATATTATCGAATATATTTGTGAAAAACACCTTGAGGATGGATCCTAAACAACGTTTGCCGTGTTTCTGTCGATATTATGTAGCTAATTTTGAAAAAAGTTTGGCGTTATAGTAGTAGCATTTTTCGGTCGATTTCTCAGCCAAGCATGATGAAGAAATGGGAGCTATTTCGCCTACAAAAATAATATTTTTGGAAAAAAGGAACATTTGCTATCTAACTGGGAGTCTCCTGAGTGAAAGCATCTGAAGTTCTTCAAAGGTAAATTATTTAATTTGGTTACTTTTCTTATTTTTGTGAAAATGTTGCCTGCTGCCAGCAGAGCCTAGCATAACATTATGCCATAATAAACTGACACAAATGCTTGTCTAGCGTTGGCTGTAATGCATATTTTGAAAATCTGAGATGACAGTGTTGTTAACAAAAGGCTAAGCTTGTGTTTGAATATATTTATTTCATTTCATTTGCGATTTTCATGAATAGGAAAAGTTTCTAGGGGTATTTATGTCCGCTGCGTTATGCTAATGCGTTTGAGGCTATGATTACGCTCCTGGATACGGGTTTGCTCGTCGCAAGAGGTTAAACCTTACCTGAACCCTTACCTTAACCCTTACCTTAAAACCTCTAGTGACACATAAATCTTCCTAGAAAATATTCCTATTCATGAAAATCACAAGTGAAATATATTGGAACACAGCTTAGCCTTTTGTTAATCACCCTGTCATCTCAGATTTTCAAAATATGCTTTACAGCCAAAGCTAGACAAGCATTTTTGTAAGTTTATCGATAGCCTAGCATAGCATTATGGCTTGCTAGCAGCAGGCAACCTTGTCACGAAAATCAGAAAAGCAATCAAATTAAATCGTTTACCTTTGATGAACGACGGATGTTTTCACTCACGAGACTCCCAGGTAGATAGCCAAAGTTCATATTTTCCCAAAACATTATTTTTGTAGGCGAAATAGCTCCGTTTGTTCTTCACGTTTGGCTGAGAAATCGACCGGAAATTGCGGTCATGACAACGCCAAAAAATATTCCAAATTAGCTCCATAATATCGACAGAAATTTGGCAAACGTTGTTTATAATCAATCCTCAAGGTGTTTTTCAAATATCTATTCGATAATATATCAACCGGACAATTGGTTTCTCAGTAGAAGCGATTGGAATAATGGCTACCTCTGTATTTTACGCGAGAATTTCTCTGTGAGCATCAGGTGACCACTTGCGCAATGAAGCCGCGTACGGGTATTCTTCAACATAAATGCGTAAAACTACGTGACAATGCTGTAGACACGTAATCTGGTTGATAGGGCATTCACAGCTCAATAGGGACGCATCGGAACGCAGGCCTTTCAAATGATGAGTCACTTCCGGATTGGATTTTTCTCAGGCTTTCGCCTGTAACATCAGTTCTGTTATACTCACAGACAATATTTTTACAGTTTTGGAAACGTTAGAGTGTTTTCTATCCTAAGCTGTCAATTATATGCATATTCTAGCATCTTGTCCTGACAAAATATCCTGTTTAATTTGGGAACGTTATTTTTCCAAAAATGAAAATACTGCCCCCTAGTACCAACAGGTTAACTCTTACCTTAACCCTTACCTGAACTCTTACCTTAACCCTTACCTTAACTCTTACCTTAACTCTTACCTTAACTCTTACCTTAACCCTTACCTGAACCCTTACCTGAACCCTTACCTTAACCTTAACCCTTACCTTAACCCTTACCTGAACCCTTACCTTAACCCTTACCTGAACCCTTACCTTAACCCTAACCCTTACCTTAACACTTACCTGAACCCTTACCTTAACCTTAACCCTTACCTTAACCCTTACCTGAACCCTTACCTTAACCCTTACCTTAACTCTTACCTTAACCCTTACCTTAACCCTTACCTGAACCCTTACCTTAAACTTAACCCTTACCTTAACCATTCAGAATGAATGCCTAAACTTAAGCTTAGAAATGTGACGTTTACGGACAAACGTTGGATTCTGCAGTGAGACACACACACACAAACACACAGATATGCACACACACACACACACACACAAGCACCTTCCCTTCCGCCTGGATATGTTGTCTTCATTTACAAAGATATTGGCTTGCAAGAATATCCCAGCAAGTGTCTCAGTTCAGTACAGTGTTTATCACAGCTGTGGGCCACTGCTTACAGCATTATATAACGTGTGTGTGTGTGTGTGTGTGTGTGTGTGTGTGTGTGTGTGTGTGTGTGTGTGTGTGTGTGTGTGTGTGTGTGTGTGTGTGTGTGTGTGTGTGTGTGTGTGTGTGTGTGTGTGTGTGTGTGTGTGTGTGTGTGTGTGTGTGTGTGTGTGTGTGTGTGTGTGAGAGAGAGAGAGAGAGAGAGAGAGAGAGAGAGAGAGAGAGAGAGAGAGAAATAGAGAAATAGAGAGAGAGAGACCTGTGAATTTTGTGTCTGCTGGTATGTCTGTACAAACGTAATGTTATTTGTGAATAGAATTGATGGTGCCATATCCATCGTCTGCGTCTGTGTGTGTGTTCACTTGCCGCTTGCTCCTCTGTATTTATCAAATCACATTTTATTGGTCACATACCCATATTTAGCAGATGTTTTTGCGGGTGTAGCGAAATGCTTGTGCCTATGTATATGTGTGTGTGTGAGAGAGAGTTTCCCTTCAGCAGGCCCTTCTAAGGACGAAGTAGCTGTGGCTGTGGTTACGCTGGGAGCCCCTGACAGCTGCAGGGGGCCTGGGGTTTGACCCACTGCCAGCCCCATCATAGGCTGCTCATTTGGAGACAGGGAGAGGGGAGAGAGGCGCCCTGAGCAGGCCCTAGAGAGCCCTTCAGAGGCAGCGGGGAGTGGGGTAAAAGGAGCCTAGAGCTGAGGGACAGAGGGATGGTGGGGTTTGGAGGGTGGGATAGAGACATGAAGGCACACAGCCACCACAACCCAGGAGAGGAGAGGAGAGGAGAGAGAGAGAGAGAAGAGAAGAGAAGAGAAGAGAAGAGAAGAGAAGAGAAGAGAAGAGAAGAGAAAGAGAAGAGAAGAGAAGAGAAGAGAGAGAAGAGAGAGAGAGTGGAGAGGAGGAGAAGAGAAGGAGAGGGGAGGGAGGGGAGGGGAGGGAGAGGAGAGGAGAGGAGAGGAGAGGAGAGGAGAGGAGAGGAGAGGAGAGGAGAGGAGAGGAGAGGAGAGGAGAGGAGAGGAGAGGAGAGGAGAGGAGAGGAGAGGAGAGGAGAGGAGAGGAGAGGAGAGGAGAGAGGAGAGGAGAGAGGAGAGTGAAAGGATGAGAAAGTGAGAGGAAAGGGAGAAAGACAGAGATACACAGAGAAAGAGAGAGATATAGAGAGATATAGACATAGAGAGACACAGAGAGAGACACAGATACAGACAGAGAGAGACAGAGATAGACATGGAGAGACAAAGACAGAGAGAGAAATATACAAAGAGACACACACAGAGATAGACAGAGAGACACACGGAGATAGAGAGACACACAGTGAGAGACAGACAGACAGAGAGAGAGATACAGATAGACACAGTGATATTCAGAGAGACACAGTGAGAGACAGACACACATTGAGGGACAGTGAGAGACACAGTGAGAGACAGTGAGAAAACTAAGTTTAAGAGAGAGAGGGAATATTTCGGTAGGTCTGAAATTCCAATTTGGGAGATCATGTCATCTGTTCTGAAGAAATGAGTCACAGGGCTTTGCACAGTGGCATTCCATGGGAACATTGGTTCTGTGGGGACACATTTTTGTGGGGACACATTTTTGTGGCGCGGGGACAAGGGCCAGGGGCAGGGCAGCCCTTCAGCTCTGTGGGAAACATGGGTCGGCAGTGCTCTGTTGGAAACATGGGTTGGCCATGCTCTGTGGGAAACATGGGTCGGCAGTGCTCTGTGGGAAACATGGGTCGGCAGTGCTCTGTGGGAAAGGTTCCACACGGCGTGGCCTGCCTTTGATTAGCGCTCCACTTCCTGTCTTCCCTCCACCCCCCCACTGTGTCCACCCATCATCCCAATCCTCCCACTCCTTTCTCTCCCCTCTCGTTACCTCAGTCCCTCATTCCCCAATTTCCTCTCCTCCCTCTTGTTGTGGACTTAGAGAGTGAGGAGGGGATGTGATGGAGGGGGTTTACAGGACAAATGTCAAAGAGCAAAGACCCCCATAGGAACCAAAAACAACAAAATCGGCACATGAACAGATGGTGGTGTTGCGCTCCACTGACGTGCCCACCACTGTGACCTAATGACCTGAATGGCTCCTTCCTCTCTTTTTCCATCTCTCCCTCTCAGTGGTTCATCCCATAAAGATTGTCTGTTCATTGTTTATCATGGGAAATGCCTTTGAGGGTTGGTGGACATTTAAAAACAAGAGAAAGGCAGAATTTTGTGAAGTGTGCTCAACTCAACATCCAGATGAAAATGTACCCAGGACATGTTTTTTCAGTTGAGAGAAAACATGTTGGAGTTGTTTTTATCAGGATGTTGGATTGAGTGCAGTAGACCAGACTGTTGAGTGAAATACACAGTCAACTATTCCCAACAGCTGGAATAGGCGCACCAACTGAACAGTGGTGTAAAGTACTTAAGTAAAAATACATAAAAGTACTACTTAAGCAGTTTTTGGGGTATCTGTACTTTACTATTTATATTTTGGTCAACTTTTACTTTAACTTCACTACATTCCTAAAGAAAATTATGTACTTTCTACTCCATACATTTTCCCTGACACCCAAAAGTACATTTTGAAGGCTTAACAGGACAGGAAACGTTCTAAATCACACACTTACCAAGAAATCATTCATGTTCCTCCCTACTGCCTCTGATCTGGCAGACTCACGAAACTCATGCTTCGTTTGTAAATGATGTCTGAGTGTTGGAGTGTGCCCCTGGCTAAAAAGCAAGATTAATATAAGGAATTTGAAATGCTTTATACTTTTACTTTTGATACTTTTAGACACTCTAATGTACTTGTCCTCTTGCTCAGTTGTGCACCGGGGCCTCCCACTCCTCTTTATATTCTGGTTTGAGCCAGTTTGCACTGTTCTATGAAGAGAGTAGTACAATGAGTTGTATGATTTCTTCAGTTTCTTGGCAATTTCTCGCATAGAATAGCCTTCATTTCTCAGAACAAGAATAGACTGACGAATTTCAGAAGAAAGGTATTTTTTCTGGCCATTTTGAGCCTGTAATCGAACCCACAAATGCTGATGCTCCAGATACTCAACTAGTCTAAAGACGACCAGATTTATTGCTTCTTTAATCAGTACAACAGTTTTTAGCTGTGCTAGCATAATTACAAGAGGGTTTTCTAATGATCAATTATCCTTTTAAAATGATAAACATGGATAAACTAACACAACGTGCCATTGGAATACAGGAGTGATAGTTGCTGATAATGGGCCTCTTTACACCTATGTACATATTCCATAAAAAAACTGTCATTTACAAAATTAACAATGTTTATGCTGTATTTCTGATCAATTTGATGTTATTTTAATGGACAAAAAAAGTGCTTTTCTTTCGAAAACAAGAAAATGTCTACGTGACCCCAAACCTTTGAATGGTAGTGTACATAATATCAGATGGGCAGTGTTTAGAAGACAGGTGGAAGTGTCCCTCGTTTCCAATGAAAAGCAGCTGGAAATGAGAAAACAAGGAAAAGCATTTATTTTTTCATGTTGTTGACAACAAATGAAGATGCAGAGCAACTGTTACATTTTTTAAACATAATACCTGGAAGTATTGTCTGTCATATCTTTAACAATAAAACCGCCATAGGCCAACGGCCACTGACGTTTGATTTTGTAAACAAATCTGCCATTTTGAAAACAACGTCCTGCTCCTTCCCTGACTCTTCCTAAATATTCAGATTTAACATTGTTCAGTTGTCAGAATTTCTTTATCACAAACAGAAAGGTATTTAAAGGCCGTTAACCTGTTTCTTCCACCTAGTACTACGTTAAGGGCTCAAGGCAAATGAACTTTAGGACATTGGTACCCAGTTTATAATGTGTCTCTCTCCACACTGAATGAATTGGATGTAGGAATGATAGAAACTGACATTTGTGCACATGACTTCACAATTGAATTTGTATGATCTGAATGATAAGTGGGATGAAGAAGGTTATTGATTTTAGAACAATAGTGTAATTATGACTAATTTGGGGCAGTCTCATTTTTTTATTTAGAAAGGCTGGAAATGGTATTTAATCTCCCCTCGGAGAGATTCAAATCAGATACTAAGTACAATGTACAACGTGTGTAGGTCACAATTGCAAGCCAAACCAAACAAATAGATGCTTACAAGCATAGCAGATGTTACAGAATTTGGATGAGCTGGAGTCGGATGGAGGATCAGATATTGAGCCTGAAACCTGAAAATGGATGACATTGTGGGGACTTCCTGTGATTCTGATGTTGACTTTGAGCCTCAGAAGACTGAGAGACTGAACAGGTCTAACAGGGAAAGCATCATTCTCCCCGTGCACCACAGCTCACCCAGGAGAGAAGAGAAGAAACACTGCCAGGTCGGCAGGTGTACACGGAAACAAGGCCCATAATAACTGTGTGCAGTGCAACTGATTTCTTTTTGGGTCTTGCTCACACAAGGCACCGAAGCCGACTGTGATATCGGAGCATAATGGAGGAGATAAGAGGAGATTGATTCCTGTGTAAAGGTAAAGGTATGGGTAAGGGCACAATACAGTCTCCCGTACAATCAATACATTTATCCTGTTTTCATACATTTCCACAAATATTTCTTTATTCTTTATATTTGTGTTATGTACTATTTATCAAGTGTTGGCGCATGTGTTTACGGCAATTCATTTGACCTGCGCGCCTTGCGGGTTGATCTTCTCTTTTACGCTTTACTTTGTAAAACGAAGCTGTTACTGGACCATATTGCTTACTATAACTCTATTATTGGGCGGCAGTAACCGAAAGGTTGCAAGTTCAAATCCCCGAGCTGACAAGGTACAAATCTGTCGTTCTGTCCCTGAACAGGCAGTTAACCCAATGTTCCTAGGCTGTCATTGAAAATAAGAATTTGTTCTTAACTGACTTGACTACTTAAATGAAGGAAAAAATTTTAAAAAATACTAATCAAATCTTCAAATCAAATGTATTACATTGTTTTGTTTTTTTCTTTAATGTCAAAAACGTGCTGCAGTATAATATAAAACGTATCTTTACATGCATTTTATTCACGTCAAAATATACAATATAAAATGAATCAAAATATACAAATTATTCTCAAGACATGACTTCATTCAATCAATCAATCATTATGTTTAGGTTGATAACAAAGCAGTAGATGAATCTGATGTGTTTGCTAAAGGGGGTGCCCCACAGCGTTCTCTGGCAGATACTTATAGGCTGAAAGGCTCAGCTGTTCGAGTGTTAAGACAGTTGGTAAAGCATCATTTCCCATCTCCTGACGACAAAAAATAATACAAAATCTACTTCCATCTGGGCTTGTTTTGGGACTATCAAAACTACTTCCTGTGTTTTGCAATCTTAAATAAGGCTGATGATTGAATCTTTTGGGGACAGATTGGATGTTGTATACCGTTACGGAAAAAAGTAGCTGTTTGCTCATTTGAAACAAATGATGGAGTTGATTTCCCTCGATGTGTGTTGGTTCAATGGGGATGGGCGGAGGAGGGAGGAAGTTGGAAGGAGGGAGGCAGAGCGAGGCGGTCTGCGGGAAGCTATTTGGCAATTTGGTCTGCAAACCAGAGCGTAATGGGCATTTTACATGACGTCCTCATCACACGAGACACGCTTAAGTAGTGCTCGGATACAGTCCCTGAGAATGGCACAGATGTTCAAAGGGTTAAGACGTTTTCCCTTATCTTCCTCCGTCTCTCTCTCCCTGTGTCTCTCTCCCTCAGACATCATTTGTATGTACACATGTTTATTTGTGTGCATATGTTTTCTGACCCATTATTGTATGGCTGATGCAATCGTGAGATAAGGCTGAGGCTTGGGAGAGAGGGGCAGGGCTTTGGGATAGGGATGGGCTGGTATACTGTATGATTACAACACACACACACACACGCACACACACACGCGCACACACACACACATGCATATGCACAGATGCATGTCAAAAGCATTGCCCATCAACTGAATATAAAGAAAATAATTGGTCTCTCTGTTCCTCTCCCCATCCACTTTTTTCCTTCTCAACCCCTCCCGCCAGTCAGAAACCCAGCAGTGTCTGTGATCCTCTTCCGACTACGGTGCAGTTCTCTTTCTCTCTGTGTCTCTGTTTCTTTCTCTCTCTCTCTTTCGTGGCAATACCTTACAGTGCCTGAGGGATGAGGATAGTGTGTCTGAAAGAATAGCTATGCATATCACTGAGGACCATCTGCACTATCGTAGTTCTCACACACACAGACTCTCTACCCCACGTCGCAAAAGAGGGCTGCAATCGTCTCCATACCAACAGGGGACCGCTGAGCAGCCTTATAATCATCCCTAACCACCACAGCGGCCCAGACAGACACTCAGCAGCCAGCCCTCCCCTTCGATAATGCATGAAGCTACTCCCAAATGTAACGTAATTATCTGAATGGCGGTTTGCCCTCTTCCCTGCCTGCTCTCAATGCATTTCTACTTGATGCTGGGGAAGATTGAGATCTGATGTGATTGAGAGAGCAGGGCGGACGCTCCATGTTGTACTGGAGATGGAGATGTAAATATTTTTTAAGCATGGCCCACAGGAAGTGAAGGGGTGTTGAACAATCACCATGATCATCATACTCGTCATCATTGTCAAAGTGAAGAAATAGTGGTTCATATCATCATCACCACCATATTCATCATCATCATCATCACCATCATCACCACCACCACCACCACCATTCTCATCATCATTGTCAAAGTGAAGAAATAATGGTTCATATCATCACCATATTCATCATCACCGTCATCATCATCATCATCACTACCATCATCATCATCATAATAATCAATACCATCATCACCACCCTCATCATAGTGATCATCATCATCACCACCATCATCATCAAAGTGATCATCATCATCATCATCATCACCACCATCATCATCATATTGATCATCATCACCATCATCATCATATTGATCAGTATCATCATCATCACAGTGATCATCATCATCATAGTGATCACTATCATCACCATCATCATCGGGATCATCATCAGAGTGATCATCATCATCAACATCATCATAGTGATCATCATCATCACTTCATCATCATAGTGATCACTATCATCATCACCACCATCATCATCGCCACCATCATAGTGATCATCATCACCACCATCATCATCATCATAGTTATCATCATCACCACAATCACCATCATCATAGTGATCATCATCACCATCATAGTGATCAGTATCATCATCATCACAGTGATCATCATCATCATAGTGATCACTATCATCATCGCCATCATCACCGTGATCATCATCAGAGTGATCATCATCATCACCATCATCATAGTGATCCTCATCATCATGGCCATCTTCATCATAGTGATCATCATCATCACTTCATCATCATAGTGATCATCATCATAGTCATCATCATCAGTGACCATCATCACCACCATCACCATCAAAGTGATCATCATCATCACCACCATCATCATAGTGATCATCATCACCATCATTATCATCATAGTGATCATCATCATCATTAGCACCATCATCATAGTGATCATCATCATAGTGATCATCATCACCACCATCACAGTGACCATCATCATCGCCATCATCAATGTGATCATCATCATCATCATAGTGATCACTATCATCCTCATAGTGATCCTCATCATCCTCATAGTGATCATCATCATCATAGTGATCATCATCATCATCACAACCACCATCATCATAGTGATCATCCTCACCATCATCATCATCATCACAACCACCATCATCATAGTGCTCATCATCATGATCATCATCATCACCACCACCACCATAATCATAGTGATCCTCATCACCACCATCATCATTGTGATCATCACATAATCACCATCATCATAGTGATCATCATCACCATCATCATCATAGTGATCATCATCATCACCACCATCATTATAGTGATTATCATCATCACCACCATCATTATAGTGATCATCATCATCATCATCATAGTGGTCAGCATCATCACCACCATCATCATAGTGATCATCATCACCATCATCATAGAACCCCTCGTATCACATCTCTAGAAGCCAGTGTTTCTGAACACTAGTAATGATTTTCTTGGATTGGAGTTATAATCCCAAGCAAACAGCTTCCTGATAGCCATATCCCCCTATAGCTCTGTAACACTCTACACTCATATTCAACTCTGGACCTCGAAGTCAGTTCCACTGCTTTTTTCTCCCCATCGTTCCCCTGTAATCAGGGACTAACTTAGACCTGGGACACCAGGTGGGTGAAATGAATGAAAATCAGCAGTAGTCCGGACCTCGCCGGGTAAGACTTGAATACCCCTGCTCTATACCCTCACACTGTACACATGGCTTTTCCATTGGACGAAGCATTATCCTGAGATCAGAGGTGGGTGGTGAGATGAGCTATAAGAGGACGGGGTCATTGTATTGGCTAGAATGGAAAAAAGTCAAACATGTGGTTTCCATTTGTTTGATGTGTTAGGTATCGTTCCATTTATTCCATTCCAGCCATTACAATCAGCCCGTCCTCCTATAGCTCCTCCAACCAGCCTCCTCTCACTGAGATGACCTATATGATAGAGACAACAGCACCCATCATTCTCCCTCTTTTTATTACCTTTCCATGAAGACTCTCTCTCTATCCCCCCATCTCATTGCACCAAACCACATTGCCTTTCACCCTCTCCCATTCTCCCTCCCTCTCCTCTCCTACAGATGCAGGATCTTAATTTGAGCTAGTTCGCTACAGTTGGAAAATAATCCTACAGTAACAGGAAATGTGAATTATTATGTGGATTATAATTAATGGACATCTTTAGAAGCCTTTTTAGACCTTGGATACACTATAGGTTTGCGTTTCCTGTTGTGCAGGAAAATCCTCGGCATCAAATTAAGATCCTACACCTGTACTCTTTCTCCCTCATTTTCCCAGGGGCTCCACAGACACCCAGCCCTATTAGAAGGAGGAAATGAGCACATTAGGAGGGCGAGGAGGGGGTCTGCAGGAAACACACAAGGGATCCAGGCCCGGGGTAATGGAATTATTCTCCATTATCTTGCCAAGAGGAACCCATGTATATGGGGACTGCTGGATTACCAGATAGAGGCGAACAAGAGGCTGTGGATAGTGTCTGGACACAGACCAGGGACGTTGGGGGTGTTGTACAGTGATGGTCTTGTTAGCTGGCTATTGGGCTGGTCTCTCAAATGAGAAACTAATATTTTTGGGGTATTTGTGTCATTAGTCCATTGTTGATATAGTCCCAAAATGTTTTGCATGACGGATATCAAGTTTTCAAGATGCATAACTTTCAAAATACATAACTTTCAAAATACTTACAGCCGGTATGATGCATACAGTGCATTCAGAAGGTATTCAGACTCCTTGACTTTTTCCACATTTTGTTACATCACAGCCTTATTCTAAAATGGATTCATAAGTTCCCCCCCCTCATCAATCTACACACAATACCCACAATGACAAAGCAAAAACAGTTTGTTAGAATTTTTTGGCAAATGTATTGAAAATGTAACACAGATATATCACATTTACATAAGAATTCAGACCCTTTACTCAGTACTTTGTTGAAGCACCGTTGGCAGCGATTACAGTCTTGAGTCTCCTTTGGGTATGACGCTACACGCTTGGCACACCTGTATTTGGGAAGATTCTCCCATTCTTCTCTGCAGATCCTCTCAAGCTCTGTCAGGTTGGATGGGGAGCATCGCTGCACAGCTATTTTCAGGTCTTTCCAGAGATGTTCGATCAGCTTCAAGTCCGGGCTCTGGCTGGGACACTCAAGGACATTCAAAGACTTGCCCCAAAGCCATTCCTTGCACTGTCTTGGCTGTGTGCTTGGATTCGTTGTCCTGTTAGAAGGTAAACCTCCACCCTAGTCTGAAGTCCTGAGCACACTGGAGCAGGTTTTCATCAAGGATCTCTTTGTACTTTGCTCCAGTCATCATACCCTCGATCCGGACTAGTCTCCCAGTACCTGATGCTGAAAAACATCCCCATGCTTTACGGCAGGGATGGTCTCGGAGCACTACAGACAATTCCTTTGACCTCATGGCTTGGTTTATGCTCTGGCATGCACTGCTGTGGGGCCTCATATAGACAGGTGTGTGTGCCTTTCCAAATCATGTCCAATCAATTGAATGTACAATAGGTGGACTCCAATCAAGTTGTAGAAACATCTCAAGGATGATCAATGGAAACAGGATGCAACTGAGCTCAATTTCATGTCTCGTGTCAAAGGGTCTGAATATTAAATGCATGCTCTTCAACCGATCGCTACCTGCACCTACCAGCCTGTCCAACATCACTACTCTGGACGGCTCTGACTTAGAATACGTGGACAACTACAAATACTTAGGTGTCTGGTTAGACTGTAAACTCTCCTTCCAGACCCATATCAAACATCTCCAATCCAAAGTTAAATCTAGAATTGGCTTCCTATTTCGCAACAAAGCATCCTTCACTCATGCTGCCAAACATACCCTTGTAAAACTGACCATCCTACCAGTCCTCGACTTTGGCGATGTCATTTACAAAATAGCCTCCAATACCCTACTCAACAAATTGGATGCAGTCTATCACAGTGCAATCCGTTTTGTCACCAAAGCCCCATATACTACCCACCATTGTGTGAGTCATACCTGAAATACGCTCTCGTTGGCTGGCCCTATTCATACTACAGCCGCCAAACCCACTGGCTCCATGTCATCTACAAGACCCTGCTAGGTAAAGTCCCCCTTATCTCAGCTCGCTGGTCACCATAGCATCTCCCACCTGTAGCACACGCTCCAGCAGGTATATCTCTCTAGTCACCCCCAAAACCAATTCTTTCTTTGGCCGCCTCTCCTTCCAGTTCTCTGCTGCCAATGACTGGAACGAACTACAAAAATCTCTGAAACTGGAAACACTGAGGCATACATCTCCCTCACTAGCTTTAAGCACCAACTGTCAGAGCAGCTCACAGATTACTGCACCTGTACATAGCCCACCTATAATTTAGCCCAAACAACTACCTCTTTCCCAACTGTATTTAATTTTTATTTATTTATTTATTTTGCTCCTTTGCACCCCATTATTTTTATTTCTACTTTGCACATTCTTCCATTGCAAAACTACCATTCCAGTGTTTTACTTGCTATATTGTATTTACTTTGCCACCATGGCCTTTTTTGCCTTTACCTCCCTTCTCACCTCATTTGCTCACATTGTATATAGACATGTTTATACTGTATTATTGACTGTATGTTTGTTTTACTCCATGTGTAACTCTGTGTCGTTGTATCTGTCGAACTGCTTTGCTTTATCTTGGCCAGGTCGCAATTGTAAATGAGAACTTGTTCTCAACTTGCCTGCCTGGTTAAATAAAGGTAAAATAAATAAAAAATATTTAAAAAAATGAGTCATATCCAGATATACAGCTGGTATCAGTCATATCCAGATATACAGCCGGTATGAGTCATATCTATCTCCAGTCATATCCAGATATACAGCCGGTATCAGTCATATCCAGAAATACAGCAGGTATGAGTCATATCCAGTCATATACTAAATGTCTTGAAAACTTGATTGCTGACATGCAAAACATTATTGGACTGTGGACTAATGGAACAAAAACCACCATATTTTCCTTTAACTATTGCCCTGACCTCTGTGTTACTAGGAGGATGCAGTTCTCTTTGGGGGAAAGAGAGTGTGTGTGTGTGTGTGTGTGTGCGTGCGTGCGTGTGTTGAAATAATACCACAGTAATGACGTGTTATCATCCTACTATAAAGTTGGAACATTGACGAAGCAAGACATGCACCGCAGAGGAGGAACTTAAACAAATTCAGGAAAGAGCCACTTCCTCCCTCCTTCACCCCAAACCTCAGGCCCATTAGCACCCATTCACTTACTCTCCCACCGTACCGTACAGATTGCCTCGACTAACCTGTACCCCCCCCCCCGCACATTGACTTGGTACCGTACCCCTTGTGCAAGAACTTGTTATTGTTATTGTGTTACTTTTTATTTTATTTCTTACTTTAGTTTATTTAGTAAATATTTTCTTAACTCTGCTTTGAGCTCCAACTGCATTGTTGGTTAAGGGCGTTTCACAGCAAGGTTGTATTCAGCGCATGCTACAAAATCAAATTTGATGTGATTTGAGTGATACCATATAGCTCTAAGACAACCGTCATAGCTCCTATTAGATGGCCTATGTTGAGTAGAAGGCTGTTGGAAAGATGGAGTGTATTTATAGCTGGGGCCTTTTCTTCCTGGATGGGCTCTGTTATAGACATCTGGGGCGATGCTGCGGGAGGGAGGGCTTTTATTTGAACGTCTCTGCCTCCTATTCTTAGCTCCATTGTGCCGGCGTGTGATCCGGGAACACAATACAGTGCGGGGGGAGGTCTGCTGGTTCGGGGACTGTTCTGGAATCGCTCGGCTGAAGACGGACCACCTCTGTAAGGGTCAATTTACACTTGCGGGGTCTTTGTTAGGCTAGTGACAGGTGGGCCAGCGGGACACACAGGATAAGCGACTAGATAATGTGCTTTCCGGGAGCTTATACGTGTGTGAGTAAGGGTTTCCACGGCAGCTTTGTTCAGTATGCAGATCAGCTCATCAAAATACATATATAAAGATATCTAGTTACGATTCTGTGCAGAGCACACAGCTGGTAAGGACAGTGCGTCCATAAGTCTGTGTGTAATTGCTGGTCAAGTGAACAGGCACACCACACAGTCACACACACATACACACGAACAGACCCAAACAGATGTGCACTCTTCCTTGGGAAAATACCTGCAGCCAGAACAAGTTTGACCATCCCAGTGGAAGATCCCCCCCCACCAGTTTCTTCCTAACTTGAAACCCCTTCAACATGAGGAATATTCGTGTCTCCTCCACCTCTTCCCTCCCTCTGCCACCCACCATCACCCTGACCTCATTTACTATGTAACAGGGAACAGACATTTTCCTCCTTTAATTTTTCCCTCACTTTTTTCCTCCTTTTACCTTTTCGCTGGGCTGGGTGGTGGCTCTAGCCACTGGTCGTCTGAGTGCAGCCGTGGGTAATTGTATTTACAGATGGCGTACGTGCTACCAGCGCAGGTACAGAGAAAGAGAGAGAGGAGGAAAGCGAGAGAGAGCGAGAAAGAGTCTCCCTGTTTCCCCTCCCTGCGGCCCACAGTACTCTCTGATGGGTAAGGACAGCTTTGCCATTTGGGCCAGGGATCGTCTTCTCTTGCCGTTACACTGGCTGTGTGAGTCTGATACACACACAATTTTACCAGTCACTCTCTCTCTCTTTCTCTCCTCCATTCTGTTCACGATACCAATGTGTGTTACCCATGTGTTTATGTTTACAGTGTGTGAGAGTGTCTGTGTGTTGGGGTTGTGTCTGCATTCATTGTGTGGAACTATACATTCGCAAAATGCATTGGGAGATATTTCAAGGATAACACATTGCACTAGAAGTATATGCTGAAGGCTTACCACATATAGATCAAATCAAATGAATACTTAGAAACAGAAAGTCTAGCTATAGATACAGGGCATGCTCATTTTAACAACCATCATGTCAGTAATTTACTGTTGATTGGACTATACTATCCACTATATGCCATAACTATTGTAGATGTCTTGTCAGAGGTCATTAGACTATCGTCTATCTACATATATCATGTCTTGTCAGAGGTCATTTTACTATCGTCTATCTACCAATGTCATGTCTTGTCAGAGGTCCTGTTACTATCGTCTATCGACCAATGTCATGTCTTGTCAGAGGTCCTGTTACTATCGTCTATCTACCAATGTCATGTCTTGTCAGAGGTCCTGTTACTATCGTCTATCTACCAATGTCATGTCTTGTCAGAGGTCCTGTTACTATCGTCTATCTACCAATGTCATGTCTTGTCAGAGGTCCTGTTACTATCGTCTATCTACCAATGTCATGTCTTGTCAGAGGTCCTGTTACTATCGTCTATCTACCAATGTCATGTCTTGTCAGAGGTCCTTTTACTATCGTCTATATATATATATATATATATATATATATATATATATATATATGTCATGTCTTGTCAGAGGTCCTGTTACTATCGTCTATCTACATATATCATGTCTTGTCAGAGGTCCTGTTACTATCGTCATCGACCAATGTCATGTCTTGTCAGAGGTCCTGTTACTATCGTCTATCTACCAATGTCATGTCTTGTCAGAGGTCCTGTTACTATCGTCTATCTACCAATGTCATGTCTTGTCAGAGGTCCTGTTACTATCGTCTATCTACCAATGTCATGTCTTGTCAGAGGTCCTGTTACTATCGTCTATCTACCAATGTCATGTCTTGTCAGAGGTCCTTTTACTATCGTCTATATATATATATGTCATGTCTTGTCAGAGGTCCTGTTACTATCGTCTATCTACCAATGTCATGTCTTGTCAGAGGTCCTGTTACTATCGTCTATCTACCAATGTCATGTCTTGTCAGAGGTCCTGTTACTATCGTCTATCTACCAATGTCATGTCTTGTCAGAGGTCCTGTTACTATCGTCTATCTACCAATGTCATGTCTTGTCAGAGGTCCTTTTACTATCGTCTATATATATATATATATATGTCATGTCTTGTCAGAGGTCCTGTTACTATCGTCTATCTACATGTATCATGTCTTGTCAGAGGTCCTTTTACTATCGTCTATATACCAATGTCATGTCTTGTCAGAGGTCCATTTACTATCGTCTATCTACCAATGTCATGTCTTGTCATACTCCCATTGCTTTTATATGTGTCAGTGTGTTCACTCTTCAAGTCCATATGTGGGCAGTAGAGGGCACACTCCAGAAAGGATGAATTGATGAAGAGGGGGGGGTGAAAAGAGGAAGAGTGGGGGGAAACACCACCTGCTCTTACCGTTCTCCGGGTGCTCCATCTCTCCGATACTGCCGTCCGGGGTGGTCCTCTCGTAGTGGTCCTCAGGCAGGGCCAGAGGCCCAATGCGGGGCCCCGATGACGATTTGGAGCTGGGGGTCTCCGATTCCTCCAATCCGCTGTCGTAGTAGCTGTGCTGGGAGGGGTCCTGCAGGTCTTGAGCCTGATTGGCCGTGGAGAAGGTCACTCGGCGATGGGGGAGCTGTGATAGGAAGAGAAGAAGGGACATGTTAGGTCGGTTGCACTCCATTGGTTTCATGAACAGCTCTGTGGATACGTGGTCCCTCGCTAGTTCGTGTGTGTGTGTGTGTGTGTGTGTGTGTGTGTGTGTGTGTGTGTGTGTGTGTGTGTGTGTGTGTGTAAAGGAGGGGATATGAGGGGGAAAGCAGCTGTCTGAGTCGTGTGTTTGATGGCAGCATAATTAAAATACAATTAGCCTTCCCACTTGTGCTGGCGTCGGACGTGACTCACTCATTCCTCTGGAGGGTACTGGGGACTGGAATGAGGTACAGAGGCTCACAGACACACACCACACAGGTGATTTAACTACTGCCTGCTACACACACCACACAGGTGATTTAACAACTGCCTGCTACACACACCACACAGGTGATTTAACTACTGCCTGCTACACACACCACACAGGTGCTACACACACCACACAGGTGATTTAACTAACACCACACAGGTGCTGCTACACACACCACACAGGTGATTTAACTACTGCCTGCTACACACACCACACAGGTGATTTAACTACTGCCTGCTACACACACCACACAGGTGATTTAACTACTGCCTGCTACACACACCACACAGGTGATTTAACAACTGCCTGCTACACACACCACACAGGTGATTTAACAACTGCCTGCTACACACACCACACAGGTGATTTAACAACTACCTGCTACACACACCACACAGGTGATTTAACAACTACCTGCTACACACACCACACAGGTGATTTAACTAATGCCTGCTACACACACCACACAGGTGATTTAACTACTGCCTGCTACAGGTGATTTAACACCACACAGGTGATTTAACAACTACCTGCTACACACACCACACAGGTGATTTAACTACTGCCTGCTACACACACCACACAGGTGATTTAACAACTACCTGCTACACACACCACACAGGTGATTTAACTACTGCCTGCTACACACACCACACAGGTGATTTAACAACTACCTGCTACACACACCACACAGGTGATTTAACAACTACCTGCTACACACACCACACAATCATTCACATCCCTAATACACACTCACTTAAAGGATGCTTTCATATCTCACACATGCGCACATACACAAATACACACAAGGAAGCACACACACACATATATACACTCTCTGTGCGGAGTGTATTACCTCACAGTTAACTAAATCCTCCTTGACTGCTACAGCCAGGTCTGATAAAGAGGACGGGTGCGTCACAGATCCCTGAGGGACCCCCTGGCTGACAAGCACAGGCCCTCAATCACTATAGGAAGAGACAGGCCCGCAAATTGGGTCTGGGAAAGACTTAGAGAGCGCTGTCAAGGAGCTCACACTACACCAGCAACTATACTATCTCCAACTATAGAAACTGGCTTGCTCTCAGGAAGTCACTGAGACACACAGCTAAAGGGGAAATAAAGATAGAAATGTGTGGAGAGAAGGCAGAAAGAGTAAGAGAGGGGGAAGTGTGAGAGAGAAAGTTGAAATAGGGAATGTTTCATTTCAATGGGTATTATTCTCCCTCTCTCTCTCTCTCTCTCTCTCTCTCTCTCTCCGTCTCTCTGTCTCTCTCTCTCTCTCTCCGTCTCTGTCTCTCTCTCTCTCTCTCTCTCTCTCTCCGTCTCTCTCTCTCTCTCCGTCTCCGTCTCTGTCTCTCTCACTCATAATTTTGTAAAAATCTCATATACGCCACTCTATCTGCCACTGTGTCCATTAAACCCTAGACAAACCTACATAAAAAGCCACTATGAAATGTTCATTTTCCTTTTTGTTTGTTTATTTCTTTGTTTCAGCAGCAAGACTTGTTGGAGTTGCCCCAGTACAGGCTGTAAATAGAAGAGGCTGCTCAGCAGGTTGTATCATGGGAAAGTGGAGCAGCAGCTCCGTGGAACTATGAATATAGACTATAGAACCCCTAGAAACGTCAGTTGCATCCCAGTTCCACTTAAAACTGTGTAGCAAGGTGGCGATTTCATGTCGAGATGACCTCTGTCGATGAGTGACGATCATTGTGTCATTATTACGACTCAAACATTTGTGTATAATGAAAGCTTTATTAAATTGTACTTGTGAAATTGATGTAAAGGTGCAATATGCAGAAATTTCTCCGCCATTTCCTGATTGCTCAAATTTGAAAGTTTGCCTAATTTCAGATTATGCAACTCAATAAGCAGTCATTGTACCATCTAAACCACCGTAAAATACCTTTTCAATAACCAAAAATATTGTATTGTCAGCTGTTTGAAGCTAGTGTACAAAACGTAAAGTAAAAGATGCAAAAACTAAACTTAAGAACAGGAAGCATAGAAATTGCACACATAGAACAGATTTACCTCTGCTTGGACTTGCTTTCAATGAGAATTTGGTTGGGAAGCCCAAAAAGTTCAAATGAATAGGGAAAATACAGAATAATTAGCATCTCCATATTAACATAACGGCTGAAGAATGCTGAACAGCTCATTTCTGTCCATAGTCCTTTGGATAGTCAATTGAATTCTGTGTGTATGCGTGTGTGTGTGGTGTTTACATTATCATCAACTTGTATGTGTTTAGAAGATATTTAAATATTTAAAACAAATTGAAAACATATTTCTACATAAAACATAATGACAGGGTCAGCGGATAGCACTAATCTCTGACCTAGACAGGACACCTGTCCAAAATAAAAAAAGATGTAAGATAAAAACACCCACAATCCTCTTTTGCTCCTGATAGCGCCAACAAGCCTCCTCTCAGAGCAGAAAGAAGAAGAAACAGTTATTGTTTTCCACCTCATGTCTATAGCCCTTGGCAAAGATGTGGAGGAAGTAACTAAATGAAAGAATGAAGGGGATTCATCCATTGAGATAACGCATGGCCGTGCATGCAGCCAGCTGCCCGTACAGACAGATAGGAGGGGTCCTTCAGTAGCTGACAGGGAGACACATTGTCCTTCTTCAGATTATTAAAACCAGACACTGAACAATGCAAGACTGGATACCCTCCATTGCCTCTCGGCTGTGTTTGTGAGGTTTGAGGTGGAATGTGGAGATAGCAAGGCTGTATGTGTTTTCTCCCTCCCTTTTCCTCTGTACTGCAGCTGTTACTCTTTCCCCATCTTCATACTGAACACAATGGAGTGGTAGCCTTATTGCAAGAAGCCGAGCAACACAGTGTGTGTGTGTGTGTGTGTGTGTGTGTGTGTGTGTGTGTGTGTGTGTGTGTGTTGTGTGTGTGTGTGTGTGTGATAGAGAGAGAGAGAGAAAGAGGGAGAGAGAGCAGTGTGTGTGAGATGTGAGAGAGAGAGAGAAATCCTCATTAAGACTGGTTGAGAAAAAATGATGCATTCTTATGAATGTCTCTCGCTATCAAGTATGCATGGACACACACTCATGTAACAACAACATCTCACACACAAACATATTGTACACTTGCATGTAGGCCCCCCCACACACACACACACACACACACACACACAATGTCAAGCTCAGAGCTTCTTGTAATGATAATGCTACCTCTCCATTGTGGTCAGTATGAAGATGGGGAAAGAGTAACAGCTGCAGTACAAAAGATAGTGAGAAAAAGAGAGTGAGAGAAAAAGAGAGTGAGAGAAAAAGAGAGTGAGAGAAAAAGAGAGATAGACTGAGATTATGAATGCTATTCATGCCACCCGGAGAGACAAAACTACAGCTCCTGTTGCTAATGCTGAGCGGTTGCGCGGACACACACACGCGCGCATACACACGGTGCTCACACACTGAGCAGCCCCGGAGCCAAAACAGCACTCAACCACAAACAAAAAGCTCCCTTCATCCCTCTCTCTCCCTTTTTCTCCCTCTCTCTTTCTACCTCTCTCACTTTATCTGCCAAATCCTGCTCTCTCTCTCTCTAGTTCCCCTGGCCCTAGTCAAGCAGGGCAGGAGTATGTTAGGCATGAGAACTATGCCGCAGGCTACGATTGGCTCCACGGTAAAATGCACCTGCAGTACTAAGTACCTGCATCAGGCGCTCCAAAAATGAAACAATAATGTGCCAGGACAAATGGAATGCTGGGGGATTTTTGTAACGGTTTCAAGCTGGCAGACGCTAGAATTCAGTTGCCATAGGGCAGAGTAAGGGAGGAGGTAGAGAGATGAAGGGAGAAGGAGGAGATGGCAGCGAGAGCGATAGAGAGAGAAAGAAAGAGAGAAAGAAAGAGAATGTGTGCATGTGTGTCAGTTTGAATGGAGGGAACACTGATGTGGGGAGATCATAGGGCTCCTATGAGGTGATGTAGTCTCATAAGAACTGATCATTACAGGGAGAAGAGGTGATGTGGTCTCATAACAACAGATCAGTACAGTGAGAAGAGGTGATGTGGTCTCAGACGAACTGATCAGTACAGTGAGAAGATGTGATGTGGTTTCATAAGAACAGATCAGTACAGTGAGAAGATGTGATGTGGTTTCATAAGAACTGATCAGTACAGGGAGAAGAGGTGATGTGGTCTCATAACAACAGATCAGTACAGTGAGAAGAGGTGATGTGGTTTCATAAGAACTGATCAGTACAGGGAGAAGATGTGATGTGGTCTCATAACAACAGATCAGTACAGTGAGAAGAGGTGATGTGGTTTCATAAGAACTGATCAGTACAGTGAGAAGATGTGATGTGGTCTCATAACAACAGATCAGTACAGTGAGAAGAGGTGATGTGGTTTCAAAACAACAGATCAGTACAGTGAGAAGAGGTGATGTGGTTTCATAAGAACTGATCAGTACAGTGAGAAGAGGTGATGTGGTCTCATAAGAACTGATCAGTACAGGGAGAAGAGGTTATGTGGTCTCATAAGAACTGATCAGTACAGTGAGAAGAGGTGATGTGGTTTCATAAGAACTGATCAGTACAGGGAGAAGATGTGATGTGGTCTCATAAGAACTGATCAGTACAAGGAGAAGAGGTTATGTGGTTTCATAAGAACTGATCAGTACAGGGAGAAGATGTGATGTGGTCTCATAACAACAGATCAGTACAGTTAGAAGAGGTGATGTGGTCTCATAAGAACTGATCAGTACAGGGAGAAGAGGTGATGTGGTCTCATAACAACAGATCAGTACAGTGAGAAGAGGTGATGTGATTTCATAAGAACTGATCAGTACAGGGAGAAGAGGTGATGTGGTCTCATAGTAAGAACTGATCAGTACAGGGAGAAGAGGTGATGTGGTCTCATAAGAACTGATCAGTCCGGGGAGAAGAGGTGATGTGGTCTCATAAGAACTGATCAGTACAGGGAGAAGAGGTGATGTGGTCTCATAAGAACTGATCAGTACAGGGAGACAAGGTGACGTGGTCTTATAGTAAGAACAGATCAGTACAGGGAGAAGAGGTGATGTGGTCTCATAAGAACTGATCAGTACATTGAGAAGAGGTGATGTGATCTAATAGGAACAGATCGGTACAGGGAGAATAGGTGATGTGGTCCCATAGTAAGAAGTGATCATTACAGGGAGAAGAGGTGATGTGGTCTCATAACAACAGATCAGTACAGGGAGAAGAGGAGATGTGGTCTCAGAAGAACAGATCAGTACAGGGAGAAGATGTGATGTGGTCTCATAAGAACTGATCAGTACAGGGAGAAGAGGTTATGTAGCCTCATAAGAACTGATCAGTACAGTGAGAAGAGGTGATATGGTCTCATAGTAAGAATTGATCAGTACAGGGAGAAGAGGTGATGTGGTCTCATTGTAAGAACTGATCAGTACAGGGAGAAGAGGTGATGTGGTCTCATAAGAACTGATCAGTACAGGGAAACAAGGTGACGTGGTCTTATAGTAAGAACAGATCAGTACAGGGAGAAGAGGTGATGTGGTCTCATAGTAAGAACTGATCATTACAGGGAGAAGGGGTGATGTGGTCTCATAAGAACTGATCAGTACATTGAGAAGAGGTGATGTGGTCTAATAGGGACAGATCAGTACAGGGAGTAGAGGTGATGTGGTCTAATAGGGACAGATCAGTACAGGAAGACGAGGTGATGTGGTCTCATGGTAAGAACTGATCAGTACAGGGAGAAGATGTGATGTGGTCTCAAGAACTGATCAGGACAGGGAGAAGAGGTTATGTGGTCTCATAGTAAGAACTGATCAGTACAGGGAGAAGAGGTGATGAGGTCTCATAGTAGGAACAGATCAGTACAGGGAGAAGTGGTGATGTGGTCTCATAGTAAGAACTGATCAGTATAGGGAGAAGAGGTGATGTGGTCTCATAGTAGGAACAGATCAGTAAAGGGAGAAGAGGTGATGTGGTCTCATAAGAACTGATCAGTACAGGGAGAAGAGCTGATGTGGTTTCATAGTAAGAACTGATCAGTACATTGAGAAGAGAGGTGATGTGGTCTAATAGGAACAGATCAGTACAGGGAGAAGAGGTGATGTGGTCCCATAGTAAGAACTGATCATTACAGGGAGAAGAGGTGATGTGGTCTCATAAGAACTGATCAGTACAGGGAGAAGAGGTGATGTGGTCTAATAAGAACTGATAAGTACGGGGAGAAGAGGTGATGTGGTCTCATAGTGAGAACTGATCATTACAGGGAGAAGGGGTGATGTGGTCTCATAAGAACTGATCAGTACATTGAGAAGAGGTGATGTGGTCTAATAGGAACAGATCAGTACAGGGAGAAGAGGTGATGTGGTTTCATAGTAAGTACTGATCAGTACATTGAGAAGAGGTGATGTGGTCTAATAGGAACAGATCAGTACAGGGAGAAGAGGTGATGTGGTCTCATAAGAACTGATCATTACATTGAGAAAAGGTGATGTGGTCTAATAGGAACAGATCAGTACAGGGAGAAGAGGTGATGTGGTCCCATAGTAAGAACTGATCATTACAGGGAGAAGAGGTGATGTGGTCTCATAAGAACTGATCAGTACAGGAAGAAGAGGTGATGTGGTCTCGTGGTAAGAACTGATCAGTACAGGGAGAAGATGTGATGTGGTCTCAAGAACTGATCAGTACAGGAAGAAGAGGTGATGTGGTCTCGTGGTAAGAACTGATCAGTACAGGGAGAAGATGTGATGTGGTCTCAAGAACTGATCAGTACAGGGAGAAGAGGTGATGTGGTCTCAGGAACTGATCAGTACAGGGAGAAGAGGTGATGTGGTCTCATAGTAGGAACAGCTCAGTATAGGGAGAAGAGGTGATGTGGTCTCATAGTAAGAACTGATCAGGGAGAAGAGGTGATGTGGTCTCATAGTAGGAACAGATCAGTAAAGGGAGAAGAGGTGATGTGGTCTCATAAGAACTGATCAGTACAGGGAGAAGAGGTGATGTGGTCTAATAGGAACAGATCAGTACAGGGAGAAGAGGTGATGTGGTCCCATAGTAAGAACTGATCAGTACAGGGAGAAGATGTGATGTGGTCTCAAGAACTGATCAGGACAGGGAGAAGAGGTTATGTGGTCTCATAGTAAGAACTGATCAGTACAGGGAGAAGAGGTGATGAGGTCTCATAGTAGGAACAGATCAGTACAGGGAGAAGTGGTGATGTGGTCTCATAGTAAGAACTGATCAGGGAGAAGAGGTGATGTGGTCTCATAGTAGGAACAGATCAGTAAAGGGAGAAGAGGTGATGTGGTCTCATAAGAACTGATCAGTACAGGGAGAAGAGGTGATGTGGTCTCATAAGAACTGATCAGTACATTGAGAAGAGGTGATGTGGTCTAATAGGAACAGATCAGTACAGGGAGAAGAGGTGATGTGGTCCCATAGTAAGAACTGATCATTACAGGGAGAAGAGGTGATGTGGTCTCATAAGAACTGATCAGTACAGGGAGAAGAGGTGATGTGGTCTAATAAGAACTGATAAGTACGGGGAGAAGAGGTGATGTGGTCTCATAGTGAGAACTGATCATTACAGGGAGAAGGGGTGATGTGGTCTCATAAGAACTGATCAGTACATTGAGAAGAGGTGATGTGGTCTAATAGGAACAGATCAGTACAGGGAGAAGAGGTGATGTGGTCTCATAAGAACTGATCAGTACATTGAGAAGAGGTGATGTGGTCTAATAGGAACAGATCAGTACAGGGAGAAGAGGTGATGTGGTCTCATAAGAACTGATCATTACATTGAGAAAAGGTGATGTGGTCTAATAGGAACAGATCAGTACAGGGAGAAGAGGTGATGTGGTCCCATAGTAAGAACTGATCATTACAGGGAGAAGAGGTGATGTGGTCTCATAAGAATTGATCAGTACAGGAAGAAGAGGTGATGTGGTCTCGTGGTAAGAACTGATCAGTACAGGGAGAAGATGTGATGTGGTCTCAAGAACTGATCAGTACAGGGAGAAGAGGTGATGTGGTCTCAGGAACTGATCAGTACATGGGGAGAAGAGGTGATGTGGTCTCAAGAACTGATCAGTACAGGGAGAAGAGGTGATGTGGTCTCAGGAACTGATCAGTACAGGGAGAAGAGGTGATGTGGTCTCATAGTAGGAACAGCTCAGTATAGGGAGAAGAGGTGATGTGGTCTCATAGTAAGAACTGATCAGGGAGAAGAGGTGATGTGGTCTCACAGTAGGAACAGATCAGTAAAGGGAGAAGAGGTGATGTGGTCTCATAAGAACTGATCAGTACATTGAGAAGAGGTGATGTGGTCTAATAGGAACAGATCAGTACAGGGAGAAGAGGTGATGTGGTCCCATAGTAAGAACTGATCATTACAGGGAGAAGAGGTGATGTGGTCTCATAAGAACTGATCAGTACAGGATGAAGAGGTGAAGGTACATATGAAGGTACAGTACCTATGAAGGTACAGTACCTATGAAGGTACAGTACCTCATTTCTATTGAAGAAAGTAACATGTGAACACTTGATGAATATATCATTTTGGAAATAAACTCTTCATTTAGTATTATTTATTTATTTTGTACAGAAATGACATCTTGAATGTGTGAAATTGCATTTCCCTTAATTACAAACAGGTCCGGAATCTGTAAATATGAATAGAGAGATACAATTATGAGTCTAGTTCAGCGACATAGAAAACACTGTGCTTTACGTAGGGAGAAAAGCAGGATCCATGATTGGCTGAGATAATGGAGGGGGGTAATAGAGAGACTACTTCCTGGAGGACAATGCCATGCTGACTCATGCCTTTAGATATGAATTCTTAAAGAGATGGGTTGGGCTAAGGCATAAGAGGGTGTGAACAATCCTGAATGGGCATAAACAAAGAAGAGCTCTCTAGAAAGTGTGAGAATCATTCAAGGCTATTTTCTCCTACTTGTCTCCAAAGTAGGATAACAAGTTCATAGAATTTCAAAGAAGCATAATGTTCCCATGCTTCCCCAACTGCATTGTCTGATATAACATGTTGAAGCTCTGAGTCTCTACTTTTGTCAAATAGAAATACGCTCATGTTCCTGAATTCAGTCACATTTATGGGTTAAACAGACAACCTTTCCCAGAATGATGGTTTGACCACAACGCGTTTAAATAGGAATGATGTCATACACATGCAACCACAGAGTTTGTTTTGCAAATAGGAGACAGTATTTGAATGTGGGCATATGACTTCCACATAGAAGGGCAGACAGGGGTGGATTCAGAGCACATTCACTACTGCTGCACGGTACACCGAAACTTTTTCCATACTAGAAGATGAAAAAACGGTTCGGTACTAGAATTTCTGTTACTTTCGGTATATCTGTCAAATGTGCCTCACTGATCAAGCCTGTCTATTAGCACAGCAGACCTCTTATTATAGAGCACCCTGTCTGCTCCACTTACTCACTACTAGCCTGCACTGGGAGTCTGGGCTGCATCATGTTAGCTCCCCTCTCAAGCACAGAAGTTAACAACCTTGAAGAAATGTTGAAACTGTTAATTACTGTTCGCAAAACAATGTCCTTACAGGCTAGAACACATTAAAATGCAAGAAGATGTCGGTAGCTTCCAGTTTTGTAGGCTAACTTTCATTGTTAGCTAAAGCTAACATCAATTCACTACCCTAGTACTTTGTTTGTGATCATATGCAAATCATAACACAACATATGCAGATTTCATTGCTGATTGCCAGCGAAAACTGGCAATCATTCACTTATTCAGTCTCTCAAACGTCTCTCCCAGAGATGATCTATTGCAAACTGACTGTGCTCCGACGCTTCCTGAATGTCATCATTAATAGTTAGAGAGACATTTTATAAAACAAGCAACTTCTATGCCAATGTGGTTGATCAGTACAACAAATAAGTCCCAAATGGAAGGGAAACAGATTGTTTATCATCTGTAGCCCCATGAAATCAGCCAAAACAAGCTCAATATCTCAGTGTATGCACACACTCCTATTGAATATGCACCTGTATTGTGAATAGGTCTAGGCTACATAATGATTAACCCAGTTTATCAATACAGCTTTACCATTCAAATAAATTATTACCATTTTGTTGTTATGTAGTCAGATTGGTAAAAACTAAGTCAAAGTGATTGCATGATTGTCTAATTGATTCATTAATGCATACATGGCTGTCTGAAAAATTTTGATGTAAAAAAATTCAAATGTGATATTGAACTCAAAAGATGCCCTGCGATTGAACAGAGCAGTAGCTGAGTTTATCTGTCGAGATCAAGAGCCACTTAGTTACCTTAGCTAACGTCTTCTTTTTTTGCTGTGGGATCGTTTTGATATCGTGTATCGTGATGGTATCGAGTATTGTGATACTAAATCTGGTATCAAAGTCGAAATGCTGGTATCGTGATAACACAAAGGAGAGCTTAAGTCATAGTTTGCACAAGCATAGAAGTGTGAAGGTTCCCGAGTGGTGCAGTGGTCTAAGGCACTGCATTTTAGTGCTTGAGGCGTCACTACAGACACCCTGGTTCGAATCCAGACTGTATCAGAACCGGACATGATTGGGAGTCCCATAGGGCAGCGCACAATTGGCCCAGCGATGTCCAGGTAGGCTGTCATTGTAAATATTAATTTGTTCTTAAATGACTTGCCTAGTTAAAAAATGAATAGACACCTGACAGGCCAAAATGTCAACTGTTTAAATCATCTATGTCAAGAGATAATGGTTTAAAGAACGCACACATACATACCGTACTGTGCATACAGACACAAAAGATTACACACCCACGTAGCTGCGTGAGCAACACACACGGAACGTGACCTCAGAGCAGAACACTTCTCTGAGCTGATATGTATTATGATGTGTGGAGAAGCTGCAGTCTCTGGTGTGACCAGTGACAGAAGGAAGGTAACATGACCTCTCTATCGCGTGGGAACCGTCATTATGCACCGGGAGAAAGAACTTTCCGCATGCCTTTCTCTCTCTCATTCCCTTACTCATCTCTCTCACCCTCCTCTCTTTTCTCTCCCTGCCCTCTCGCTCTGTTTCACCTTCTCCCTCTCTCTTTCCCTGACTCCGCTCTCACCCTCCTCTCTTTTCTCTCTCTGCCCTCTCCACTCTTTCTCTCTGATCCCTTCCTTTCTCTCTATGTATCTTTCTTTAACCAATTCAGCACTCCATTTACTCTCTCTCTCACTCACTCTCTTTGTCTCTCTCTTCATCTCTAGTAGGTTATCTTTTTTTGTTCTCATCTGTTTTCAAGTGGTAGCAGTCCTTCATTCCTGTACCCTGGGCAGGTGCATAACGTGTGTGTGAGAACCTACAAACAGTGAGCTAGGAGAGTCTTATTGCCAGTAAATCTATCGTGTGGCTGGCAGGACAAACAGCTATAACTCTGACATACACTGAACCTAGCATTTCACTCCTGAAGTGCACACATGCAGAGAGGCACGTAGGCCTAACAGTCAAAAACAGCCAATGGGAACAAAAAGAAAACAGACTTAGTGTTTGTAATGATTATGTTGTTTAGATGAAACACATTATATACACATGTACCTACATATGTACCTATATTTACCTGCACCTACATATTCATTTATTTAATTTCAAAATGTCCACAATAAGTGGTCGGTTTGGTCGGTGTCGATCATTTTGGGTTTATCGTCCCAGCTCTAACACACACGCACACCCAGCTCTAACACACACGCACACACGTCTCCCTCAGTCTACCGAGACACAGGGGAAACAGGTCTGACAAGTCTGTTTGTGTCCATGTTTGTGTGTCCGTGTGTGTATGTCATAGTAAGAGCATTGCCGACAGTGAGGGACACACTGACTCACAGACCCAGGAATGAGGCTGGCGACACACATAGACAAACACACATAAACCATCCCTTTGCTACAAGGCTGTGGGAAATTCCCCCGTCTTCATGAAATGAACTCGAATATATCAAGGCACTTCAGCATATAATTTTCAATTTACCGCCTCACTGCCCCAAATATATCACCTATCAAAGGGCTCAAATAAAAAGGACCAAAAAAATAGGGTGCCATTCACAGAGTTTCACTTGTATGCCAAGGTAACCTGTCTAAATGACGATCACCCTGGAAGCACTCACATCTGTAACCATGAAGTGCTTTGAAAGGCTGGTCATGGCTCACATCAACACCATCATCCCAGACTCCCTCCACCCACTAATTCACATACCGCCCCAGCAGATCTACAGATGACACACTCTCTATTGCACTCCACGCTGTACTCTCGCACATGGACAAGAGGAACACCTATGTGAGAATGCTGTTCATTGACTACAGCTCAGAGTTCAACACCATAGTGCACTCCAAGCTCATCACTAAGCTAAGGACCCTGGGACTGAACACCTCCCTCTGCAACAGGAACCTGGACTTCCTGAAGTGGTGAGGGTAGGCAAAAACACACCCGCCACACTGACCCTCAACACAGGGGGCCCTCGGGGGTGTGTGCTTAGTCCCCTCATGTACTCCCTGTTCACCCACGACTGCGTGGCAATGCACGACTCCAACACCATCCTTAACTGTAGATGACGGTGATAGTCCTGATCACGACGGCGATGAGACAGCCTCCGGGGAAGAGGTCAGAGACCTAGCAGTGTCGTGCCAGGACAACCTCAACGTCAGCAACGTCAGCAAGACAAAGGAGCTGATCGTGGACTACAATAAAACAGAGGGCCGAGCACGCCCCCATTCACCTCGATGGAGCTGTAGTGGAACGGGTATTCACATCAAGGATCTATCATGGGCCACACACACCAACACAGTCATGAAGAGGGCACGACAACGCCTCTTCTCCCTCAGGATGGCTGAAAAGATTTGATATGGGCCCTCAAATCCTCAAAAAGTTATATAGTTGCATCACTGAAAGCATCTTGACTGGCAACATAACCACATTTTATGGCAACTTTTAGCAACTGCTTGGCATATAGAGGGTAGTGTGTACTGCCCAGTACATCACTGGGGCCGAGCTCCCTGCCATCCAGGACCTCTACACCAGGTGTCAGAGGAAGTCCCTAAAAATGGAAAGTGGTACCAATGCACTAAGTCTGGAACCAACAGGACCCTGAATAACTTCTTCCCCCAATCCATAAAACTGCCAAATATACTGAACACAAATATAAATGCAACATGCAACAATTTCATTGAGTTTAGTGAGTTACAGTCCACATGAGAAAATCAGTCAATTGAAATAAATAAATTAGGCCCTAATCTATGGATTTCACATGACTGGGAATGTTGGTCACAGATACAGTACTTAAAAAAGGGCCTCACAATGGGCCTCAGGATTTCGTCCTGGTATATTTTTGCATTGGATGTAAGTGCCAAATTCTCTGAAATGACGGAGGTGACTTATAGTAGAGACATGAACATGAAATCATCTGGCAACAGCTCTGATGGGCATTCATTCCTGCAGTCAGCATGCCAATTGCATCCTCAAAACTTGAGACATCTGTGGCATTGTGTTATGTGACAAAACTGCACATTTTAGAGTGGCCTTTTATTGTCCCCAGCACAAGCTGCACCTGTGCAATGATCATGCTGTTTAATCAGCTTCTTGATATGCCCCACCTGTCAGGTGGATGGATTATATTGACAAAGGAGAAATGCTCACTAACAGGGATATAAACAAATGTGTTCAGTGTAGTTAGTTAAATAGTTAACCAAATAGCTGCTGCTGCTACTGTTTATTATCTATCCTGTTGCCTTGCCATTTTATTCCTAGTTATATGTACATATCTACCTTGACTCAGTACTGGTACCCTGTGTATGTAACGAAGTTATCATTACCCATTGTATATTTATTATTACTTTTACGTGTTAGTACTTTTCAATTATTTTCTATTTTCTTTCTCTTTGCATTGTTGGGAAGGGCTCGTAAGCATTGCATTGTTAGTCTACTCCTGTTTACGAAACATTTAACAAAAAACATATTATTTGATTGATTTGATTCTGAATTTAGATTTTCAGAAGCCACTCACTTCAGCAACTTCTACTTTTCAACTTGTATACTATTCATGGGCCTTGAAGACAGACGCATACTTAAATACAAGTTTCCACTTTCCGAAGCACTGGGTGTTTGTTGCATAAACACACAGGCTCACAAGCACACACACGCACACTCATACATAAACATTCCATCTGTGGTGCCTTTTCTCCTTGAGCAATGCTAAGATAATTTTTGGGGAGAAATGCCCAAGAGAAAACATTTAAAAGCAAAGGGTGACAATGTTCATTATCGTCACTTTCTCATTCGCGCCTAGAGCGAGTGCTGGCACCGAGAGACAGAGAGGAGGAAGAGAGAAGAGAGGATGAGGAGTAGGAGGAGAAGAAGCCTCTTGGGAGACTGCTCATCCCTTGGGGGGTCTATGGGAAGGGTAGGGGGGTTCAAGACCAGCCCCCCCCCCCGCCTCCTTTATAAAATGTATGTGACCCCATTCCATCAAATGTATCATGTGGTTATTAGCACAAACAGGTGTGTGTGTGTTTGTGTGTATTTGTTTGCATATGTGTGGTTTCAGACAAGCCCAGTTGAACAAACAACATGTTCTCCCGCACCAAGCCATGTCTGTCTGTCTATGCCGATGTGGTTTGATATCAATGACTCACACATACAGGTACACATACACATACGGTCATTCTCCCTCTCCCTAACTCTCCATCCCCCAGTATGTCAAAGACACTCAAAGGCTCAAACTGTAGGTGTGTAGCAACATGCTATTAATTATCTTCTTCCCTATCTCCTCTCCTTCCTTCCCTCTCTCCTCTCCTTCTTTCACTCTCTCACTCTCTCTCTCATCGACACACAGTACCAGTCAAAAGTTTTGGACACACCGACTCTTTATTTTCTTTATTTTAGTACATTTTCAGCATAGTAATAGAGAAGACATCAAAACTATGAAATAACACATACGGAATCATGTAGGAACCAAGAAAAGTGTTAAACAAATCAAACTATATTTTATATTTGAGAATCTTCAAAGTAGCCACCCTTTGCCTTGGTGACAGCTTTGCACACTCTTGGCATTCTCTCAACCAGCTTCACCTGGAATGCTTTTCCAACAGTCTTGAAGTTGTTCCCACATATGCTGTGCACTTTTTGGCTGCTTTTCCTTCAATCTGTGGTCCAACGCATCCCAAACCATCTCAATTGGGTTGAGGTAGGGTGATTGTAGAGGCCAGGTCATCTGATGAAGCACTCCATCACTCTCCTTCTTGGTCAAATAGCCCTTACACAGCCTGGAGGTGCATTGGGTCACTGTGCTGTTAAAAAACAAATGATAGTCCCACTAATCGCAAACCAGATGGGATGGCATATCACTGCAGAATGCTGTCATAGCCATGCTGGTTAAGCATGCCTGGAATTCTAAATAAATCACAGATAGTGTCACCAGCAAAACACCCCCACACCATCACACCTCCTCTATGCTTCACGGTGGGAACCATACATGCAGAGATCATCTGTTCACCTACACTGCGTCTCACAAAGACATGGCAGTTGGAACCAATAATCTCAAATTTTGATTCCAGACCAAGGAAAGATTTCCTCCGGTCTAATGTCTGTTGCTCGTGTTTCTTTCAACCATTAAGGCCTGAGTCACCCAGTCTGCTCTGAACAGTTGATGCTGAGATGTTTGTTAATTGAACTCTGAAGCATTTATTTAGGCAGAAATTTCTGAGGGTGGTAACTCCAATGCATTTATCCTCTGCAGCAGAGGTAACTGTGGGTCTTCCTTTCCTGTGGTGGTCCTCATGAAAGCCAGTTATCATAGCACTTGATGGTTTTTACGACTGCAAATAAGAAACTTTCTAAGTTCTTGAAATTTTCTGGATTGACACACCTTCATGTCTTAAAGTAATGAGGAACTGTGGTTTCTCTTTGCATATTTGAGCTGTTCTTGACATAATATGGACTTGGTCTTTTACCAAATGGGGCTATCTTCTCTATGTCACCCCTACCTTGTCACAACACAACTGATTGGCTCAATCGCATTAAGAAGGAAAGTAATTCCACAAATTACCTTTTAAGGCACACCTGTTTATTGAATTGCATTCCAGGTGACTACCTCAAAGCTGGTTGAGAGAATGCCAAGAGTGTGCAAAGCTGTCATTAAGGCAAAGTGTGGCTACTTTGAAGAATCTCAGATATAAAATATATTTTGATTGTTTTAACGCTTTTTTGGTTACTACATGATTCCATATGTGTTATTTCATAGTGTTGATGTTTTCCCTATTATTCTACAATGTAGAACATAGTAAAACAATTCAGAAAAACCCTTAAATGAGTAGGTGTGTCCAAACTTTTGACTGGTACTATATATGCCATGAAATACACATACATGTTCTTCATACTCTGTCTCTCTTTCTCTCCCTCTCTTTTCCTGGGTCAGAAATGTTATTATATGTGTGATGAGCTGTCAGTGAGGTATGGCAGCCCAGTACTATGTGTTCTCCCAGGTCTTCATGTGGAACACGTTTCCACTGTAAGGAATGTAGAGGAGGTAATTGGATCCAGGAGATTGCTTCGGGAAGACGGGATGGTGGAGAAGGAGAAGAAAAGGTAGAGAGCGATGAAGAGAAGAGCTCTTCTATTCAGAGAAAACGAGTGTTAGGGAAACCTCTTCATCCTCATTCACTCACCCTCTCTCAGTATCTGAAATAAAATGTTTCTCTCTTGCTCCCTCTCTCTCTCTGAAACCTATTCCTCTCTCTCTCGCTCTCTCTGAATGAGAACGAACCTTGTGAATGATATTCGGCTAAACTAAAGTAAATAGTTTAGCAGTCTCATCGGAGTGGAGGTGTGAGGGAACTTAGAGTCTGTGTGAGCATTAGGAGCTTAAATGCTTCCTCCGGGCCCAGTTCCAAAGCAGCGTCGGGTTCACCTAATCAAGAACCCACTACCCATCACCCCCTTGGAGCCAACAGAAGTTACAGTGAATTGAAATGCAGCTACTGGGATGAAGTACAGCTACTGGGATGAAGTACGGCTACTGGGATGAAGTACGGCTACTGGGATGAAGTACGGCTACTGGGATGAAGTATGGCTACTGGGATGAAGTATGGAACCATTTGGTTAATTATGTCGTAATAATAGTGTTTACCTTCCACCTATTTCTATCTTCTATTTCTTCCTCTCTTTTCTACCTCTCCCACACACTTGCTTCAAATAGGAGGGGTTTTCATCCATCTCCCTTGAATTCTGTTTCATCATAGAGACTCAGTGCTTTGAAAGGGAAAGAGAGAGGAGGATTGCTAGAGCAAGAGGATGAGTGATTGAGAGGGGGAAAGATGAACAGAAGTCACACTCTCCCGGACCTTTTGAAGGATGTACCTTGAGTCATTGGGTCCCTGTGGTCTTTTGAACAACTCTGTAATTGTAAGTGTGTGTGTGTGTGTGTGTGTGTGTGTGTGTGTGTGTGTGTGTGTGTGTGTGTGGATGTGTGTGTGTGTGTGTGTGTGTTTGTAAGAGTGAGTCACTTCCCCCTAAGAATAGCATACGGTCCTGGAAGGCCACTATAGTTTCTTTGAAAAACATTTACTAAGGCCTAGCCTCTTCACATGTGCTATGGGTACAGTGGGGTGGCAGTAAAACACCATTAGGGACAGGGAATCTAGCCTAGTGCATCAAACTCTGACTGTGCATTTGCAGTTTCTTTGAAGAACAATCCAAGCTGTGTATAGGGTCGTGACTTTAAGAAGCTACACTGAACAAAAATATGAACGCAGCATGCAACAATTTTAAAGATTTTACTGGGCTACAGTTGATAAAAGGAAATCAGTCAACCCAAATAAATTCATTGGGCCCTAATCTATGGATTTCAAATGACTGGGAATACAGATATGCATCAGTTGGTCACAGATACCTTAAAATGTAGGAAGGTGGTCTAGGGCACTGCATCGCAGCGTTAGCTGTGCCACCAGAGACTCTGGGTTCGTGCCCAGGCGCTGTCACAGCCGGCCGTGACCGGGAGGTCCGTGGGGCGAAGCACAATTGGCCTAGCCTTGTCCGGGTTAGGGAGGGTTTGGCCGGTAGAGATATCCTTGTCTCATTGTGCACTAGCGAGGTCGCTAACCAAGGTCGCCAGGTGCACAGTGTTTCCTCCGACACATTGGTGAGGATGGCTTCCGGGTTGGATGCGCGCTGTGTTAAGAAGCAGTGCGACTTAGTTGGGTTGTGTTTCGGAGGACGCGTGGCTTTCGACCTTCGTCTCTCCCGAGCCCGTACGGGAGTTGTAGTGTTGAGACAAGATAGTAACTACTAACAATTGGATACCACGAAATTGGGGAGAAAGGGGAATAAAATTCAAAAAATAAAATATATAAAAAAATGTAGGAAGGAGTATGGATCAGAAAACCAGTCAGTATCTGGTGTGAGCACCATTTTCCTCATGCAGCGTGAATCATCTCCGTGGCATAGAGTTGATCAGGCTGTTTATTGTGGCCTGTGGAATGTTCCCACATGGCTGTGCGAAGTTGCTGGATATTGGCAGGAACTGTAACACTCTGTCCTACACATTGGACTAGAGCATCCCAAACTTGTTCAATGGGTTTATATTTTTGTTTAGCATAGATATTTGTTCTGGACCTGAAAACAGTAGTGATGATGGTAATATTCATGCACTTGTAGGGAGTTTCACTTGTAATTAACAAAAATATAAACGCAACATTTTTATTTTATCTTTATTTTACTAGGCAAGTCAGTTAAAAACAAATTCTTATTTTCAATGACGGCCTAGGAACAGTGGGTTAACTGCCTGTTCAGGGGCAGAACGACAGATTTGTACCTGGTCAGCTCGGGGATTCGAACTTGCAACCTTTCGGTTACTAGTCCAACGCTCTAACCACTAGGCTACCCTGCCGCCCCATGTAAAGTGTTGGTCCCATGTTTCATGAGCTGAAACAAAAGATCCCAGAAATGTTCATATGCATAAAAACCTTAATTCTCTTACATTTTGTGCACACATTTCTTTACATCTCTGCTCCTGAGTATTTCTCCTTCGCCACGATAATCCATCCACCTGACAGGTGTGGAATATCAAGAAGTTTGGCATGACATAAGCTGCCTCTAACGTCATTTTAGAGAATATGGCAATATGTCCAACCAGCCACACAACCGCAGACCACGTATAACCACGCCAGCCCAGGACCTCCAGCTTCTATAACTGTGGGATCGTCTGAGGGGGTGCTGAGGAATATTTGTCTGTAATAAAGCCCCTTTGTGGGAAAAAACAAATTCTGATTGGCTGAGACTGACTCCCCAGTTGGTCGGCCTGGCTACCAAGTGGGTGGGTCCATGCCCTCCCAGGCCCACCAATGGCCAGTCATGTGAAATCCATAGATTAGGACCTAATGAGTTCATTTCAATTGACTGATTTCCTTATTTTGAACTACAACTCAGTAAAATCTTTGAAATTGTTGCATGTTGCGTTTCTGTTTTGGATATTTTTGATGTATCAGTTGTAGCCAAGTGGTTAGATGTATGACCTGGTAGTGATAGAGGGACCAGAAGGGCTGTTGAGTCAAACCCCAGGTGCTCTGGTGCCGTTGACTTAGTAACTTCACCTGAATTGTACTATAGTGTACATTTAACTAACTGTATGTACAACACAGTTTAGCCAAATAATTGTGTGTGTGTGTGTGCACACATGGTTTTTCTTCTAAGAATAGCTATTGTGGAGCTCCATGGAAAAGGTTGTGTGACATTCACTGGAAGATGGGCTATATCTTCCACTCCTCCAGTCTGTTTCACGTTGGCCCCATTCCCTCATTCCTCTCCCTTTTTCATGAAGGGAGGGAGGTTGTTAATCAAATGGATTCTCAGAGCATCGCTCCGCTGTGTGTGTGTGTGCGTGTGTGTGTGCGTGTGTGTGTGCGTGTGTGTGTGTGTGTGTGTGTGCGTGTGTGTGTGGTGTGTGTGTGCGTGTGTGTGTGTGTGTGTGTGTGTGTGTGTGTGTGTGTGTGTGTGTGTGTGTGTGTGTGTGTGTGTGCGCGTGTGTGTGTCAGTTGGATAGTGTGTGTCAGTTGGATAGTATTAGGGGGCATATTTGGGGATTGGGCTGTCTATCTATAAGCTGACCTTAGCTGACCCTAGCACCTGTGACCTGGGATAAAAGAGTCCATGCAACGGTAATAATTGAATCCATCTTGTGGAACAGAAAGTGATGTTTTGGTTGGATAATATTGTCAACATACTACTGGTAATGGTTCTAAGTTGAAAAGAGCAGTACTAACAGTAACACAAGTATTTTCTTAAGACAAATGTGTTTTTAGAATGTCTAAACTCTTGGATTGGTAGAGGATCAGGTAAATGTCCAATACAGATTGATTCAGTGTGTTTTGGGAAGGAATATTGGTGAGTTGTTTTCATTGACCCTAAACTCTCCCATTTCCAGTACCTAGGTCCTAAAGGGCTCTGTGTTGTTATAATTGTCCCTAAACTCTCCCATTCCCAGTACCTAGGTCCTAAAGAGTTATGTGTTGTTTTCATTGACCCTAAACTCTCCCATTCCCAGTACCTAGGTCCTAAAGAGTTATGTGTTGTTTTCATTGACCCTAAACTCTCCCATTTCCAGTACCTAGGTCCTAAAGAGTTATGTGTTGTTTTCATTGACCCTAAACTCTCCCATTCCCAGTACCTAGGTCCTAAAGAGTTATGTGTTGTTTTCATTGACCCTAAACTCTCCCATTCCCAGTACCTAGGTCCTAAAGGGCTCTGTGTTGTTATAATTGTCCCTAAACTCTCCCATTCCCAGTACCTAGGTCCTAAAGGGCTCTGTGTTGTTATAATTGTCCCTAAACTCTCCCATTCCCAGTACCTAGGTCCTAAAGAGTTATGTGTTGTTTTCATTGACCCTAAACTCTCCCATTCCCAGTACCTAGGTCCTAAAGAGTTATGTGTTGTTTTCATTGACCCTAAACTCTCCCATTCCCAGTACCTAGGTCCTAAAGGGCTCTGTGTTGTTTTCATTGACCCTAAACTCTCCCATTCCCAGTACCTAGGTCCTAAAGAGTTATGTGTTGTTTTCATTGACCCTAAACTCTCCCATTCCCAGTACCTAGGTCCTAAAGAGTTGTGTTGTTTTCATTGACCCTAAACTCTCCCATTCCCAGTACCTAGGTCCTAAAGGGCTCTGTGTTGTTTTCATTGACCCTAAACTCTCCCATTCCCAGTACCTAGGTCCTAAAGGGCTCTGTGTTGTTTTCATTGACCCTAAACTCTCCCATTCCCAGTACCTAGGTCCTAAAGGGCTCTGTGTTGTTTTCATTGACCCTAAACTCTCCCATTCCCAGTACCTAGGTCCTAAAGGGCTCTGTGTTGTTATAATTGTCCCTAAACTCTCCCATTCCCAGTACCTAGGTCCTAAAGGGCTCTGTGTTGTTATAATTGTCCCTAAACTCTCCCATTTCCAGTACCTAGGTCCTAAAGGGCTCTGTGTTGTTATAATTGTCCCTAAACTCTCCCATTTCCAGTACCTAGGTCCTAAAGAGTTCTGTGTTGTTTTCATTGACCCTAAACTCTCCCATTCCCAGTACCTAGGTCCTAAAGGGCTCTGTGTTGTTATAATTGTCCCTAAACTCTCCCATTTCCAGTACCTAGGTCCTAAAGGGCTCTGTGTTGTTATAATTGTCCCTAAACTCTCCCATTCCCAGTACCTAGGTCCTAAAGAGTTATGTGTTGTTTTCATTGACCCTAAACTATCCAATTCCCAGTACCTAGGTCCTAAAGAGTTATGTGTTGTTTTCATTGACCCTAAACTCTCCCATTCCCAGTACCTAGGTCCTAAAGGGCTCTGTGTTGTTATAATTGTCCCTAAACTCTCCCATTTCCAGTACCTAGGTCCTAAAGGGCTCTGTGTTGTTATAATTGTCCCTAAACTCTCCCATTCCCAGTACCTAGGTCCTAAAGAGTTATGTGTTGTTTTCATTGACCCTAAACTATCCAATTCCCAGTACCTAGGTCCTAGAGGGCTCAATGCAAAGCCAATCCTCTTTCCTCCAATCCCCTCATGTGTGGAGAACATGGAAAGAGAGGGGGCTAAGCCTAGAGCTTGGCGATATGGACAAAAATCCACATTGAGATAAATTGCCTGAATTGATGCGCTAACAATAAATAGAACGATACGTTCATAACAATGTGCATGACAGTTTGTTCTTTATGGTTGTAGCCATCAATTGTCCCATTAACAATAACCTATATGAGTAAATTAATTTCATTTCAAACTCTATATTATAGGCTACTTGTCCTAATGGATGATATCAGCAAAATGCCTGGGATAAGTGATCGGTATGGTCCCAGCTCTAGCTTAGCCCTTCATAATCACACACACAGACACTCGCACACACACACAAATGAACTTGCATATATAAACAAACTCAATCTTATATGAAACTATACTGTATGAAACTATACTGTATATTATCAAGAATTCAAGATATTTGAATCAGGATTTCTAGGTTGGGCTGATACATTTTTGACACCCTCTTTTAACATTGGGCCTTTCATTGCCGAGTCACTGCCCCGCTATAAAGGAAACACAGGTGCATGGTCTCTCACGCTAGCTTGTTTTTAGCTTTTCCACATCTACTGCTAAGTGCCGAATTACAGAGGTGAGAAGTTTTCTGGCTGGGCAGAGAACCAGGCGCAAAGTGCTCAAGGCTTGCCCAAACCCGAGCCTTGGGACATGGCTTGACTTTAAAGGAGCCTGCCTGGACAGTTCAGCCATCGACAACTTTGACTCACACTTCCAACACTCCCAGCCTACTAATTAGCCACTAGGCTAACCCTCCAAGTTAGCGATTAGCTGTTAGAGGCTAACACATTCTTTCAAACGGGGGCTTTGTTGTTCCAGGTGGGTTCCCTGGCTGGATGTCCCCTGCTTCAGGAACACACAGGACTGGGGAAGGCATTGTGTCGTGCCAGTAGCCCTGGGCATTAGTGGAACAGACAGCTCTCCCTGGGACAGGTGGAGCTAGGCCAGTGGTCCATTAGCGGCCAGTCTCTGTACAGCAAGTCCAGCTTGACCGTCCGGCTTGACCGCACGCATGCCAAGACCACAAGAGCTAGGGAGCCAAGACAATGGGCCTATACAGACAGGAGCAGGGAGTCTGGTTGGAACTGAAGCCAACTGAGATTAGCCACAGGGGAGAGTAAACAACAGAAAAACAGGGCTGTGGGGTTTGCATCCACAAATGGGCTTCAATCAGTGACGCTGCTAGCTGGGAAGCAAATGCCTTCTTTGCCCTCGACTGACAGGATGAGAGAGAGGGAGAGGGAAAAGAAGAGAGAGGTATAGAGTCCAAATTTCTATTCCACACAACACACATTGAATGACTCATATCTGTCATGACAGCCTACTAATGTCAGCCCACTAACTGATTATACTATCAGGCTGCCTACTAATGTCAGCCCAATGACCAATTATATTATCAGGCTGCCTACTAATTTCAGCGCTTTAATGGTTCAAACAGCCGACCAATCAGCCTGTTACAAGTGCTTAGCAAACGTTTGGAAAAAAGTTTGTTCGATCAAATACGTACAAAGTTATTTTACAGACAACAAATTAACAACAACACACTTTCAGCATGCTTATAGGGAAAGGCACTTAACATGCTCAGACTTGACACAAATGACTGATGATTGGCTGAAATAAATTGACAGAAGTTCGTAGGTTTGTTAAACGTAAGATCGCTGTTTTGTTAAACTTCAGTGCAGCTTTTGATGTCATTGATCATAACATTTTACTGAAAAAAATTGTTACGGATTTGCATCCTCTGCCTTACTAAGTATTGAGAGTTACCTATCTAATAGAAAACAGAGGGCTTTTGTTCATGGAAGCCTCTTTCATGTAAATTCAGTTGAGTGTGGCGTACCACAGGGCAGTCGGGTAGGGCAATTATTGTTTTCTGTTTTTACAAATGACCTTCCACGGACCTTGAATAAAGCCTGTGTGTCTACGTATGCTGACGACTCAACAGGCTGCAACAGTAAAATAAATAACTGAGACACTTAAAAGAGAGCTCCAGTCAGTTTTAGAATGGGTAACTACTGTAGCAATAGGCTGATGCTAAATATTACAAAAAAATCAAGTCATTTTTGGAACAAATCACCAGCTCAACACTGAACCTCGTTTCGATCTATTATTGAATAATGTAGCTTTTGAGCAAGTAGAGGAGACTAAACTGCTGGGTGTAACCCTAGATAGCAAGCTGTCATAGTGAAAACATATAGACTCAATGGTAGCTAAAATGGGAAAGGTCTGTCCATGATAACGAGTCGCTCTGCCTTCTTGACATCTCAGTCGACCAGACAGGTCCTACAGGTTCTAGTTTTGTTGCACCTGGACTACTGCCCAGCTGTGTGGTCATGTGCGGCAAAGAAGGACATAGGTCAATTGCAGTTGGTCCAGAAAAAGCAGCACATTTCACACTTAGATGTGCACAAAGGGAAAGTGTCAGTAACATGCATGTCAGTTTCTACTGGCTCAAAGTTGAGGAGAGATTGACTGCATCACTATTGGTCTTTGTGCGAGGTATTGATGTGTTTGAAGGTACCGATATGTCTGTTCAAGCACTTGGCACACAGTTCGGACACTCATCGGTACAACACAAGACATGCAACCAGAGGTCTCTTAACAGTCCCCAGGTCCAGAACAAAGGCTGGGAAACACACAGTATTAAATAGTGCCAAGACTACATGGAACTCTGCCACCCCAGGTAACTGAAGCTAGCAATTAAACCAGTTAAAAAAAACAAATAATATAACAATTTAGTGCACTAAGGAGACTGTGAAGAGATACAGCCATTTAATATATATTGTATTGCAATTTGCACTGTACTATATATTAGACCTAGATTTGGTGTGTATGTACTGATATGAAAGCTATGTGTGGCGTTTTAAATGTACAGTTGAAGTCGGACGTTTACATACACTTAGCTTGGTGTCATTAAAACTTGTTTCTTTAACCACTCCACAAATGTATTGTTAACAAACTATAGTTTTGGAATGTCGGTTAGGACATCTACTTTGGGCATGACACAAGTCATTTTTGCCAACAATTGTTTACAAAAAGATTATTTCACATATCATTCACTGTTTAATGACCATTGTTATGTTTGGAGGAAAAAGGGGGGGACTTGCAAGCGGAAGAACACCATCCCAACTGTGAAGCATGGGGTGGCAGCACCATGTTGTGGGGGTGCTTTGCTGCAGGAGGGACCGGTGCACTTCACAAAATAGATGGCAATGATGTGGATATATTGAAGCAACATCTCAAAACATCAGTCAGGAAGTTAAAGCTTGTTCACAAATGGGCCTTCCAAATGGACATTGACCCCAAGCATACTTCCAAAGTTGTGGCAAAATGGTTTAAGGACAAAAAAGTCAAGGTATTGGAGCGGCCATCACAAAGCCTGACGTCAATCCCATAGAAAATGTGTGTGCAGAACTGAAAAGGTGTTTGTGAGTAAGGATCCTATAAACCTGACTCAGTTTTACCAGCTCTTTCAGAAGGAATGGGCCAAAATTCACCCAACTTATTGTGGGAAGCTTGTGGAAGGCTACCGAAACATTTGACTTAAGTTAAGCAATTTAAAGGCAACGCTACAAAATAGTAATGGAGTGCATGTAAACTTCCGACTTCAACTGTATAACACATTAGATCTGGTGAAAGATAATACAAATAAAAAGCATGTGATTTTCTTTTTTTTGTAACATCATCTTTGAAATGCAAGAGACAGGCCATAATGTATTATCATAGCCCAGGCACAATTTAGATTTTGGTCACTTGAAGCCTACAGGATATATGCAAAGTTTTTCTGATCCAATGAACCATTGCATTTCTGTTCAAAACGTATCAAGACTGCCCAAATGTGCCTAATTGGTTTATCTGCCCGCCCGTCCAACATCACTACTCTGGACGGTTCTGACTTATAATACGTGGACAACTACAAATACCTAGGTGTCTCCTTCCAGACTCATATCAAACATCTCCAATCTAAAGTCATCTCTAGAACTGGCTTCCTATTTTGCAACAAAGCATCCTTCACTCATGCTGCTAAACATACCCTTGTAAAACTGACCATCCTACCAATCCTCGACTTTGGCGATGTCATTTACAAAATTGCCTCCAATGCCCTACTCAATAAATTGGATGCAGTCTATCACTGTGCCATCCGTTTTGTCACTAAAGCCCCATATACTACCCATCATTGCGACCTGTACGCTCTCGTTGGCTGGCCCTCGCCTTCATACTCGTCTCCAAACCCACTGGCTCCAGGTCATCTACAAGACCCTGCTAGCTAAAGTACCCTCTTATCTCAGCTCGCTGGTCAGCGTAGCAGCACCCACCTGTAGCACGCGCTCCAGCAGGTATATCTCTCTGGTCACCCCCAAAACAAATTCTTTCTTTGGCCGCCTCTCCTTCCAGTTCTCTGCTGCCAATGCCTGGCACGAACTATAAAAATCTCTGAAACTGGAAACACTTATCTCCCTCACTAGCTTTAAGCACCAGCTGTCAGAGCAGCTCAAAGTACTGCACCTGTACATAGCCCATCTATAATTTAGCCCAAACAACTACATCTCCCCCTACTGTATTTATTTATTTATTTTGCACCACATTATTTCTATCTCTACTTTGCACTTTCTTCCACTGCAAATCTACCATTCCAGTGTTTTACTTGCTATATTGTATTTACTTCGCCACCATGTTTTTTTTTTTTGCCTTTACCTCCCTTATCTCACCTCATTTCCTCACATTGTATATAGACTTATTTTTCTACTGTGTTATTGACTGTATGTTTGTTTTACTCCATGTGTAACTCTGTGTTGTATGTGTCGAACTGCTTCGCTTTATCTTGGCCGGGCCCCAATTGTAAATGAGAACTTGTTCTCAACTTGCCTACCTGGTTATATAAAGGTGAAATAAATATATAAATAAAATTAATACATTTTCAAGTTCTTGACTGTGCATTCTCCTCAAACGATGGCATGGTACTCTTTCACAGGATCCCTGCTAATCTGTGTGCCTTAGGCATGCTGCAAGGAGGCATGAGGACTGCAGATGTGGCCAGGGCAATACATTGCAGTGTCCATACTGTGAGACGCCTAAGACAGCGCTACAGGGAGACAGGAAGGACAGCTGATTGTCCTCGCAGTGGCAGACCACATGTAACAACACCTGCACAGGATCGGTACATCCAAACATCACACCTACGGCACAGGTACAGGATGGCAACAACAACTGCCCAAGTTACACCAGGAAAGCACAATCCCTCCATCAGTGCTCAGACTATCCACAATAGGCTGAGAGAAGCTGGACTGAGAGCTTGTAGGCCTGTTGTAAGGCAGGTTCTCACCAGACATCACCGGCAACAACGTCGCCTATGGGCACAAACCCACCGTTGCTGGACCAGACAGGACTGGCAAAAAGTGCTCTTCACTGACGAGTCGCAGTTTTGTCTCACCAGGGATGATGGTTGGATTTACGTTTATCGTCGAAGGAATGAGCGTTACACCGAGGCCTGTACACTGGAGCAGGATCGATTTGGAGGTGGAGGGTCCATCATGGTCTGGGGCGGTGTGTCACAGCATCATCAGACTGAGCTTGTTGTCATTGCAGGCAATCGCAATGCTGTGCGTTACAGGGAAGACATCCTCCTCCCTCATGTGGTACCCTTCCTGCAGGCTCATCCTGACATGACCCTCCAGCAAGACAATGCCACCAGCCACACTGCTCGTTCTGTGCGTGATTTCCTGCAAGACAGGAACGTCAGTGTTCTGCAATGGCCAGCAAATAGCCCGGATCTCAATCCTTTCAGCACATCTGTGACCTGTTGGATCGGACGGTGAGGGCTAGAGCCATTCCCCCCAGTAATGTCCAGGAACTTGCAGGTGCCTTGGTGGAAGAGTGGGGTAACATCTCACAGCAAGAACTGGCAAATCTGGTGCAGTCCATGAGGAGGCGATGCACTGCAGTACTTAATGCTGCTGGTGGCCACACCAGATACTGACTGTTACTTTTGATTTTGACCCCTCCTTTGTTCAGGGACACATTATTCCATTTCTGTTAGTCACATGTCTGTGGAACTTGTTCAGTTTATGTCTCAGTTTTTTAAATCTTGTTTTGTTCATACAAATATTTACACAAGTTAAGTTTGCTGAAAAGTTAACAGTGTCAGCACGTTTCTTTTTTTGAGTTTATATATATATATATATATATATATATATATATATATATACATATATCTCACCCATCAACACACAATACCCTATAATGAAAAAGTAAAAACGTGTTTTTAGAAATGTTTGTAATGTATAGAAAATGAAATAGAAAAATCTAATTTACATTAGTATTCACACCTCTGAGCCAATACTTTACAGGAGCACTTTTGCACATCTGGATTTGGGTATTTTCTCCATTGTTTTCACTTTGTCATTATGGGGTATTGTGTGTAAATGGGTGAGCTTTTGTTTTATTTCATCCATGTTGAATGCAGGCTTCAATACAACAAAATCTATAATAAGTCAAGGGTATCAATACTTTCTGAAGGCACGGAATTCATTTCAGCCCACTAACCAAATACATTATCAGGCTGCCGCTACTCTACTCCACTGCATGGCTAGAACATTTCCCAGCTTTACAGGTTTTTAATCATTGTGTTCTCTAAAAACATTTTATTTTATTTCCGTTAACACTGGAGTCATCAGCCACCCATCAATGTTGCAAGGCTGAGAGTCTGAAGCAATAGCTTGTTATGACAGTACAGCCATCTTGTTCAATAGACAGCGTTTTAGATCATCTGTCCTTCTCTAAAACATGCAGGGTGTACAAAACATTAGGAACACCTGCTCTTTCCATGACATAGACTGACCAGGTGAATCCAGGTGAAAGCTATGATCCCTTATTGATGTCACCTGTTAAATCCACTTCAAGCAGTGTAGATAAAGGGGAGGAGACAGGTTAAAGAAGGATTTTTAAGCCTTGAGACAATTGAGATAGATTGTGTATGTGTGCCATTCAGAGGGTGAATGGGCAAGCCAAAAGATTTAAGTGCCTTTGAACGGGGTATGGTAGTAGGTGCCAGGCACACCGGTTTGTGTCAAGAACTGCAACGCTGCTGGGTTTTTCACGCTCAACAGTTTCCCATGTGTATCAAGAATGGTCCAATACCCAAATGACGTAAAGCCAACTTGACACAACTGTGGGAAACATTGGAGTCAACATGGGTCAGCATCCCTGTTGAAAGCTTTCGACACCTAGTAGAGTCCATGCCCCAATGAATTGAGGCTTTTCTGAGTGCAAAAGTGGGTGAAACTCAATATTAGGAAGGTGTTCCTAATGTTTTGTGCACTCAGTACATATTTGCCAGACAGACACACAGACACACAAACAAAGATAGACAGAGAACTCACTATCCTATAATATGTATTGAAGTCTGACTGTCTGCTGTATCTAAGAGACAACATTGGAAAGAGAGATATATGGGAGTAGTATGAGAGTGGAGGAGAGGGGGAGGAGAGGGGGAGCGCGAAGAGAGAAGGATATGAAGAGAGGAGGAGAGGAGAGGAGGATAGGAAGAGGGAGAGGGAGGATAGGAGTAGAGGAGAGGGAGGAGAGGTGGAGGAAAGGGGGGAGAGGAGGAGGAGAGAGTGGAGAGGGGGAGGATAGTGAATATGCTGTAGGAAGAGGGATGTCCATATGCGTTCCTGTCCCCTCTACTTCACTTTTCATTATTTTATGCTTGCTGCGTCTTTTTAAAGGTGCACTCCTTCTTTGTCATTTTCCCTCCTTGGGCTAATTTTTTTCTCTTGTTCTCCCTCTCTCTCTCTCCGTGGCCTCGGTAGGGAGCCTGACGGGGTGTCGCTCGATGGACGGCTGCAGCTGCAGCTCCTACAACCAGAGGACCTACAGACTCTAAATATAGATAACTCACTGGGGTGTGTGCGTGTGCGTGCGTGTGCCTGTTTGAAACTCCTAGACACCATCATTCACACAGTTCACACAAACACCTGGCCACCCACACAGATTGTTCTCGCTCTTCTCCACCAAACACAGAGTACTCCACGTCCACTTCCTGTACGTGAATATAAAACACGTTATAATAATAGCAGTTTTTTTTTGCTTTCTTTTCACTGTATGTGATACGTTTTCACAACTCTTAGTACAAAACTCCAAACTGATCACACAACGCAGCCAGTCTCATTCTAAACCAGTCATTGTGCATTCATTTGGATTGTAAACATGTCTCACCACACAACCATTGAATCAAAATATAAGTTTATTGTGAAATGTAATGAGAACATTGGTTTATTATCAAATCTTTTAAATACCAGTTAATCTAATAGGAAACAATGCAAGATGTGTTTCAAATCGCCCGTAGAAGTGCTGAAAGTAATATGCTACAGTACTGTAAATTACAGTAGATTGAAGTTCACATTAGGCACTATACTTACATTAACCAACAAAAAAACTTTTTTCAGATATAATTGCAACATAGTTGTACTGTCGGTAATCAAATGTAAGAAATGTAATTAAACAAATTAAATGAATGAAAATAAAATCATGTTTAGCACTCATTCATTTGCATCAAGCCTGTCTTGAGCATTTGGCCATAAATTCTCATCCACATCACAGTTAATGTCCTCATTGTTCATGCACCGCGGGTAAAAACATTTGGCGTTCCAGATCCAAGCCTGACATTGGTCTGCATTTATGTCGTCGCATGCATCATCCATGGCCAGGAGGAGGGTGGCTCACGGGGATGGTGATTGTACACCTTCCACCTCCATGCTGAAAAACATTCCTCAATAGGGTTGAGGAAAGGAGAGTATGGGTTTAGGTGTAGGGTCAAGGAGGGGCCCCAAAACCATCCCTGAACCACCTCTGCATGTTGGAACCTGACATTGTCCCACACGATGATATAGGTGACCACTTCACCTTGACAGGCCTGCTCAATTTCATTGAGAAACACAACAACGTGTGCAGCGTTGTAGGATTCAAGTAATGGCCTACGTCCTACCACACATTCTTCACAGATAGCTGCGCACATAGAGATGTTTCCTCCATACTGTCCAGGCACTTGGACGGTGGCCCGTTGACCGATGAGTTTCCCACCACGGCACTGAGTTTGGGTCAGGTTAAAGCGCTTCATTAACACAGATATACTTGTGATGGTTCACAGCAGCATCAAGCACCACCATCACCCAAAATATATTTTGGTTAGTTATTTTTACAGTATAGTTCCAATGTGATATTGTGAAGTAGCATGTGCATCAAATAGTAACAGTAATACTTTAAAGAGTGCTGTAACTGAACGTACTCGGCCAGCAGTTGTTTCCCCGATCGTTGTTTCTCTCAAGAGGCACCAGGTAAATGTGTTTCATAGATACATTACCTGGTGCCTCTTCAAAAGCTGAGTGATTGTTGGTAGGCTGATGGACACCACATTGGCAAAGATGTCATCGTTCTCCTCAATGGCCTGCTTTATTTCTGACAGCCGTATGTCATTCCTGGCCCTCGACATTTCCACCACTGCTGGTCAGTCAGCACATCGACACCACCATGGGGTCTTCTGTCAATTCTGAGGGTAGATCAGATCATACTGTAATAATATTGTCATATGTTTTGTGAATTTACATGCATTACAATATGTCATTTACTGTAAAAGTAATGATAAAGCATAGTGCATATCCTGCAGACTTACCAGTTATCTTGGCGAAATGTTCTCATAATCGAATTGACAGTTGATCTTTTCAAATGAGGGTGAACTAATCTGGCATCCTCTTCCATGGTAAGTCCTCTGTTTACCACATGTTCAACGATGATGGCCCAGACTCCATTAGACAACAGTTCCCTGCCGTCTGCCTCTCTCTCATGTCTACCTCTTTGACGGGGCCCATGCCCACCTCTTTGACCTCTTTGACAGGGCCCATGTCCACCTCTTTGACCTCTTTGAAGGGGGCCAAGCACACCTCTCTGACGGGGGCACATGCCCACCTCTTTGACCTCTTTGACAGGGCCCATGTCCACCTCTTTGAAGGGGGCCAAGCCCACCTCTTTGACGGGGCCCATGCCCACCTCTTTGACCTCTTTGACAGGGCCCATGCCCACCTCTTTGACCTCTTTGACAGGGCCCATGCCCACCTCTTTGACCTCTTTGACAGGGCCCATGCCCACCTCTTTGACCTCTTTGACAGGGCCCATGCCCACCTCTTTGACCTCTTTGACAGGGCCCATGCCCACCTCTTTGACCTCTTTGACAGGCCCCTGTCCAAGAGCTCTTTGATGTGTTCCTTTCCCTTGCATTTGGAAGAAATGTTCCAGTGTTCACACACCCCTTTTTATATGATGATCAATTCTGGTTACCACGATGTGAAATCAATTAGCAATAATGAGTAGTCGTTATGTATGGTTATCATACATGTAATTTAGATGTTTATACTTTACAAAAACACATTTTATTTCTGTAGCTCTGAAAACCTTTTATACAGTGCATTGGAAAGTATACAGAACCCTTGACGTTTTTCACAAGTTGTTACGTTACAGCCTTATTCTAAAATGGATTACATTGTTTTCCCCCCCATCAATCTACAATATCCCACAATAAGAAAACAGGTTTTTAGAAATGTTTGCAAATGTATTACAAAAAACACCCTGAAATATCACATTTACATAAGTATTCAGACCCTTTACACAGTACTTTGTTGAATCACCTTTGGGAGGTATTACATCCTCGAGTCTTATTGGGTATGATGCCACAAGCTTGGCACACCTGTACATTTGGGAGTTCTTTTCTGCAGACCCTCTCAAGCTCTGTCAGGTTGGATGGGGAGCATCGCTGCACAGCAATTTTCAGGTCTCTCCAGAAATGTTAGATCGGGCACAAGTCCGGGCTCTGGCTGGGTCACTAAAGGACATTCAGAGACTTGTCCCGAAGCAACTCCTGCGTTGTCTTGGCTGTGTGCTTAGGGTCGTTGTCCTGTTGGAAGGTGAACCTTTACCCCAGTCTGAGGTTCTGAGTGCTCTGGAGCAGGTTTTCATCAAGGATCTCTTTGTACTGTGCTCCGTTCATCTTTCCCTCAATCCTGACTAGTGTCCCAGTCCCTGACATTGAAAAACATCCCCACAGCATGATGCTGCCACCACCATGCTTCACGGTAGAGATGGTGCCAGATAGGCATGGTGCCAGGTTTCCTCCAGACGTGACACGTTGCATTCAGTCCAAAGAGTTCAATCTTGGCTTTATCAGACCATAGAATCTTGTTTCTTATGGTCTGAGAGTCTTTAGGGGCCTTTTGGAAAACTTCAAGCGGGCTGTCATGTGCCTTTTACTGAGGAGTAGCTTCTGTCTGGCCACTCTACCAGAAAGGCCTGATTGGTGGAGTGCTGCAGAGACGGTTGTCCTTCTGAAAGATTCTCCCATCTCCACAGATGAAATCTAGAGATCTGTCAGAGTGACCATCGGGTTCTTGGTCACCTCCCTGACAAAGGCCCTTCTCCCCCAATTGCTCAGTTTGGCTGTGTGGTCAGCTCTACGAATAGTCTTGTTGCTTCTTCCGTTTAAGAAAGACGGAGGCCACTGTGTTCATGGGGACCATCAATGCTGCAGAAATGTTTCGGCACACTCACCCAGATCTGTGCCTCGTTCCAATTCTGTCTCGGAACTTCAACCTCAAGGCTTGGTTTTTGCTCTGACATGAACTGTCAACTGTGGGACCCTATATAGACAGGTGTGTGCCTTTCCAAATCATGTCTCGTCAATTGAATGTACCACTGGTGGACTCCAATCAAGTTATAGAAACATCTCAAGGAAGATCAATGGAAACAGGATGCACCTGAGTCTCATTACAAAGGGCCTGGATACTTGTGTAAATAAGGTATTGCTGTTTTTTTATACATTTGCAAAAATATCTAAAAACCATTCATTGTGGCATAGTGTATGTAGATTGAGGATAACATGTTTTAAATACATTTTAGAATAAGGTTGTAATGTATCAAAAATGTAGGTTAAAAGTCAAGGGTCTGTATACTTTGCGAATGCATTGTAGTGTAGACAAACCAGTTTAAAATCTAGAGGTTTACCAAACAGTTAAGTAATTAACCATTAAGTTTAGTTGGATTAAATGTTGGTCAAATGTATTTAAGAGAATCATATGAAAGCATTTTGAGAATTGCATTGTGAAAGGCAATTACTTTATATGAAAGGTATTTCTAGATGAAACACTGATTAGGTTTGTTGAAAACGTTACATTTATAGAAAACAAATTATTATTACTGTTAATATTATTAGTTATTATTACTATTATTAATAAGGATACACAATATATCGGTGAACGTATCGGACGATATTAGCTAAAAATGCCAATATCGGTATTGGCCGATATCTAGTTTAACGCCGATGTGCAAAACCGATGTCAAAGCTAACGTGCATAACGTCGGTACATAACGTAATGACGTCACGTAAAATGTTGCGCTATACGCGCAACACAGCATTCCTAGACTAGCCCACAAAGTCTGCTGTGTGGATCGAGCAGTTAACAGGTCGAGCAGTCATTTGAAAGAGTAACAACATTTCAGCGAGACAACTCAAAGGCAAAATCCATTAAAGCCAAGATAATGGAATTCATTGCCATAGACAATCAACCGTTCTCTGTCGTGGGTGATGTTTCAGATGTTGCCCTACCAGAGTTAGACAGTAATAGTGTAACTGCTATTAGCCTCACGACATGCGTACTATGGAACGCTGTTTGGGTCTTTGCGTGTCAAAAAGGATACAGTGGCACTGTCAAAACTGTTTTAGAAAGGTCTGCAAAAAAGCAAACACCAGCCACGAACGATGTGTTTACAATACCTTGTTGGTAATAAAGCATCATTTGTTCGACCGCAACTTCTGAGTTTAGCTTGGTACCTAGCAAGCACCAATACAACCAGCCTGAAAACAATGACCAGCAGAAACTGCAGTCATTTTCGTTATTCTTAGCAATGATTTAGGAGTCATTGTGAGCAAGTATTAGCTAGGTTGTCACTTGTTGTTCGCCTATTGAAATTGAACTTCAGTTCATGAAAGTAAATAGCTACCCAGCTACTTAACCCTGTTGCCCAAAGCTAACGTTATAAGCAGCCAGCTAGCTTCATCTGGCTAGTGAGGCTGGACCGCACCAGGTTTGTCTGTGTTGTGAAGCTAGCCACAATAAGGATTAGGCACTATAGTGGAATTTGCCGTTTGCCTTCAAAATAAAATTATGTAATTGACAGTGATGCAAAGGAATACAAATAGTATAATTATGCCATACTTTTACTTTGAAGCCTAACCGAAAAGTCCACTTTTGTGGCTAATCTTTATTGCCTTAGACCGCTGCGTCCGTGTGTGTGTTAACTATTTAACTGCACTAGAATGCTTAAAAGGCTGCTGAAATTGTAAATATCGGTATCGTTTTTGATTTTGGCAAGGAAAATATTGGATATTGATATCGGCCAAAAATGTCATATCAGTGCATCACTAATTATTAATAATACTAATATTACTCTTATGGATCTAGAAAAAGTCAAACAAAAGTGTGTTTGTGATTGAGGTTGCAGTTGAATGCAGTCAGTTGTACAACTGACTAGGTATCCCCTTTTCCCTTAACCCATAAATTGCACTGGTAGCTAATGTAGTATCTCCACAGTACCACTCACCCTTTTGCCTTCCCCTTCTCCCTCTACCCCCACTCCTCCCCTAGACTCTCCCTTCTTATGAGTCTGTCTCTCTGTTTGCTGGCATTTACAGTCAGAGGTAAGGGTGATGTGCGAGGGACACCTAGCTACTTGCCATACTAATCCTTTACCCCATCCACTAAAATCTGTTTTTTCCCTTTTTACTCAGAGAATGATGAATCTTCTGTCAAGCTGTGGGTGTCAGAGGTGACTTGAACAGATGGTATTTTCCTTTAGTATGAGAAGGAATAAACTCGCAAGCACGCACAAGCGAAGCTTTACAGAATTACGCCAAAAAAAGAATTCCAGAAAATAACCAAACGAAAGAATATGAAGGGATAGCCAGCATGTTAGGGCATAGCAGATGTAACCCAAGCTTTTCTCTTCTCTTTATTGTGGTTTACTAAACAATTCACCACCCCTACTTGACATGCAGTGTTAATGTAATCAGAGGTGACAGAAGAATTGTCAATGTGCTGAAATCCAGAACCAAAAGGAGAGAAGAGAAGAGATAGTCTGAACTTATGCGACAAATGCCAAAGGCCTTTGTTGACATTACAAACCAGGCTGTGTGCGGTAGCAACAGTCAAAATGAACAATGATGAAAAATAGATTATCCAAATGATGTAGTAACATTCCACCTGCATATATTAATTTTAAACGCTCCCTCCCCCCATCAGGACGTATGGTGAACGTCTAAATGCTCCCTCCCTCCCTCCCTCAGGATGTATGGTGAACATCTAAACGCTCCCTCCCTCCCTCAGGACGTATGGTGAACGTCTAAACGCTCCCTCCCTCAGGACGTATGGTGAACGTCTAAACGCTCCCTCCCTCGGGACGTATGGTGAATGTCTAAACGCTCCCTCCCTCAGGACGTATGGTGAACGTCCCACAAACGCTCCCTCCCTCCCACAGGACGTATGGTGAATGTCTAAACGCTCCCTCCCACAGGACGTATGGTGAACGTCTAAACTCTCCCTCCCACAGGACGTATGGTGAATGTCTAAACGCTCCCTCGGGACGTAGGGTGAATGTCTAAACTCTCCTTCCCACAGGACGTATGGTGAATGTCTAAACTCTCCTTCCCACAGGACGTATGGTGAATGTCTAAACTCTCCCTGGGGATGTATGGTGAACGTCTAAACGCTCCCTGGGGACGTATGGTGAACGTCTAAACGCTCCCTGGGGACGTATGGTGAACGTCTAAACGCTCCCTGGGGACGTATGGTGAACGCTCCCTAAACGCTCCCTGGGGACGTATGGTGAACGTCTAAACGCTCCCTGGGGACGTATGGTGAACGTCTAAACGCTCCCTGGGGACGTATGGTGAACGTATGGTCTAAACGCTCCCTGGGGACGTATGGTGTCTAAACGCTCCCTAAACGCTCCCTGGGGACGTATGGTGAACGTCTAAACGCTCCCTGGGGACGTGGGGATGGTGAACGTCTAAACGCTCCCTGGGGACGTCTAAATGGTGGTGAACGTCTAAACGCTCCCTGGGGACGTATGGTGAACGCTCCCTGGGGACGTATGGTGAACGTCTAAACGCTCCTGGGGACGTATGGTGAACGTCTAAACGCTCCCCCTGGGGACGTATGGTGAACGTCTAAACTCTCCTAAACGCTCCCTGGGGATGGTGAATGGTGAACGTCTAAACGCTCCCTGGGGACGTATGGTGAACGTCTAAACGCTCCCTGGGGACGTATGGTGAACGTCTAAACGCTCCCTGGGGACATATGGTGAATGTCTAAATGCTCCCTGGGGATGTATGGTGAACGTCTAAATGCTCCCTGGGGACATATGGTGAACGTCTAAATGCTCCCTGGGGATGTATGGTGAACGTCTAAATGCTCCCTGGGGACATATGGTGAATGTCTAAATGCTCCCTGGGGATGTATGGTGAATGTCTAAATGCTCCCTGGGGACGTATGGTGAATGTCTAAATGCTCCCTGGGGACATATGGTGAATGTCTAAATGCTCCCTGGGGATGTATGGTGAATGTCTAAATGCTCCCTGGGGACATATGGTGAATGTCTAAATGCTCCCTGGGGATGTATGGTGAATGTCTAAATGCTCTGCGCTGGAGAGCCCCCAGAAACATGCACTCTCTAACAGCAGCAAACTGTGCCATTTCCCCAGAGGAAAGGAATTGAGCTTGCCTGAACTGGGAGGGAGAGGGGGAAGGGAGAGATAGAAATACAGTGAGCTCCAAAGGTATTGAGACAGTGATACAGCTGACATTAAAAGTGCAGACTGTCAGCTATGAACTGCTTTGTTATTTTTATCTATATCGAGTGAATAGTTACAGCACTTTTTGTAGCTTGTGACTCTACAAATTTGTTAATTTTGGTTGCGTATCATTTTATTTAGTTCCCAATAGAAATAAATGGTAGATAATGTATTGTGTCCTTTTGGGGTCACTTTTATTGTAAATAAGAATATTCTATGTTTCTAAAGACTTCTACATTAATGTGGATGTTACGATGACAACATATAATCCTGAATGAATAATGATGAGTGAGAAACTTTGATGCACAAATATCATACCGCCAAGACATGCTAACCTCTCACCATTACAACACGGGAGGTTAGCATTTTTCGGGGGTGTATGATACTTTTTCATCATTAGTCACGATTCATTCAGGATTATCTGTAATTATCGTAACATCCACATGAATGTATTAGTGTTAAGAAACATATGATATGCTTATTTACAATAAAAGTGACTCCAAAATGACACAATATATTATTTCCCATTCATTTCTATTGGGCACAAAATAATATTCAACAAAACCAAAACAAAACAACAAATGCATCCAACAAGTTTGTAGACTCACAAGCTACAAAAAGTGATGTAATTACTCAACTAAACAGTAGGTAGTGGAGAGCCTCATTCTGGTCCAAATATGATAATTAGGGCCCTTGTGGAATCCAGGCATTTAAACAGAACTCAACAATGTAAAAAGAAATGTATTTAAAATGTATTAATTTGCCCATGTTATTCATAAGACATGAGCAGAATGCATCAGTGATTCCTATTTCCTGTGACTTTCTGAAGAGGCAAGGAGAATGCCCCTGTGTGTGTGCGGTGCGTTGCCTATTCCAATGTGTGCGTGCGTCTACCAGTTTGTGTAGCAGTTAGCGATGAAGCTAATGAAAACAGTCTGCTGGTAGATGGAAAGGCCTTCCCAAAAACTCTCAATTAAAATGTAATTACAAAGTAGCATGTGCTTACCTGACAGAATAATACAATTATTTGTCAATCCAGCGAGTATTTGTTTAGAAAAAGATTAAATGTAAGCTACTAAAACAGCTCTAAACAAAAGCCTCTTGCTAGGCGCACACTGGAATTAAAGGGTAACTAATACAAAAAATGACTATTTTGAGAGCAAAAACCTAAAAAACCTGAAACCTGGAAAAACAAAAGAATTGTATTTTTCAAGATAATGTGTATCCTGTGTATTTACTTCATTGTTCTGTTTTAATCAAATGCATCATTTGAAGAACAAACATCATTGTGGCAATTCATATCTTGCAGTAAAACTGTAAATAACACTAATCTCAAGAGAGGACAGGTTAAATGTTAAAGCAGGTTTTACTGTTCTCTTACTTAGATGACAGTCCTGATCATGTAGGCCTAGACAATATCCCAAAACAACTAACAATACACTGTATTCATACCTTTTCAGTCATTTAGATTGTAAAGTCATGTCTTTCTACACAATACCATTACAAATGTTTCCAATCTTTGAGGTAAACTCGATAAAGTATTCAGTCATTTTGCTGTGTATTTCTGATGGAATCAATGCATTAGAATGCACCGAAGGACATCAAAATAGAGTTCCTTCTAGTTGTTCCCCTTGCTCTGCATGGGTAACGCTGCTTCGAGGGTGGCTGTTGTCGATGTGTTCCTGGTTCGAGCCCAGGTAGCGACAAGTAGAGGGATGGAAGCTATACTGTTTTTGGTCCTCCAATAATCGGTATCAGCGTTGAAAAATCATAATCGGTCGCCCTCCAGAATAAATATATAAACGCAACATGTAACAATTTCAACGATTTTACTGAGTTACAGATCATATAAGGAAATCAGTCAATTTAAATACAGTCATTAGTCCCTAATCTATGGATTGCAAATGACTGAGAAGGGGCGCATCCATGGGTGGGCCTGGGCAGGCATAAGCCCACCCACTTGGGAGCCAGGCCCAGCCAATCAGAATGTTTTTCCACACAAGGGCTTTATCACCGACAGAAATACTCCTCAGTTTCATCAGGTTACTGGGTGGCTGGCCTCAGACGATCAAGCAGGTGAACAAGTCGGATGTGGAGGTCCTGGGCTGGTGTGGTTACACTTGATCTGCGGTTGTGAAGCCATTTGGACATACTGCCAAATTCTCTAAAATGACGTTGGATGCAGTTTATGTAAGAGAAATTAACATTCAATTCTCTGGCAACAGCTCTGGTGGACATTCCTGCTGTCAGCATGCCAATTTCACTCTCCCTAAAAATCTGTTCCCGCTCCCCCTCTCTGGAGCACGAGGTCGCCAGGCTGCTGGACTCCATCATGTCATTGATTGCCTCCCCTACATCTGACACTTCCTCAGTTTCATTTCCGTGTTTGCATTTATGTTGTTTTGTTTCTCTTGTACAGACACTGTTCTTGTTTAGTTTCATGTCTATTTATTATTAAATCCTCATCCTGTACTTGCTTCCCGTCTCCCAGCGTCTGCAGTTACGGAATCATTACAGTGTTGTGTTACAAAACTGCACATGTTTTCCCCAGCACAAGGTTCACCTGTGTAATGATAGTGCTGTTTGATTTGCTTCTTCATATGCTACAACCGTCAGGTGGATGGATTATCTTGGCAAAGGAGAATGCTCACTAACAAGGATGTAACACATTTATGCAGAACATTTGAGAGAAATACTTTTTTGTGCATATGGAACATTTCTGGGATCTTTTATTTCAGCTCATGAAATGTGGGACCAACACTTTACATATTGCGCTTTTATTTTTGTTCCATATACACCGTAAATCTTCATTTTTCCACCTGTCCTTTCAAATCCACTACCACCATACACCTGAAGGGGGCACTGTTCAGTATCTCTCATAGACCAGAGCCCTCTCAGTTCCTGAGGGCCCACAGATTCCCTACTGCTAGGCGGCAGCTCAGTAACAACCATAAATAAGAGATAACACTGTGGCAGGTCTGCAATAACAGCGCTGTTAGAAGAGCCACTGGCTGCAAGGCAACAAAAGGGGCACCTTTTCACACGAGGGGAGAGAACACTACACAGGACACCATGCAAAAGGCTTGTGACTTTGGCTATTAAGGATGAGACAGTACTATGGAAGATGAGTTGGAGGATAGAAGTGTGTGTGGAAGGAATGGTTGTAATAGTATGTCAGAGAATGTTCTATTTCTATAGGTGTAAACATAGAGATATACAATAATGTAATGTTCTATTTCTATAGGTGTAAACATAGAGATATACAATAATGTAATGTTCTATTTCTATAGGTGTAAACATAGAGATATACAATAATGTAATGTTCTATTTCTATAGGTGTAAACATAGAGATATACAATAATGTAATGTTCTATTTCTATAGGTGTAAACAGAGATATACAATAATGTAATGTTCTATTTCTATAGGTGTAAACATAGAGATATACAATAATGTAATGTTCTATTTCTATAGGTGTAAACAGAGATATACAATAATGTAATGTTCTATTTCTATAGGTGTAAACATAGAGATATACAATAATGTAATTTTCTATTTCGTTTTATGGTTTTATGCCAGTGGTGGCCCGTGGAACTTTACATCGAAGAAGGGCTCATAGTAATGGCTCCAATGGTCCATTCCAGCCATTATTGTGAACTGTCCTCCTCTCACCAGCCTCCGCTGGTGTTTGATCATGCCCAGGATACCTACATGCTTTCATGGAAATGTTGCTCAACAGAGAAAGGCTCTATTCATTTCCCCGTATCAGTACAATTAACCTGATCATGTCCTACAAGAAAGGAAGCGGAAAAACATCTCTGTCTGTGTGTGTGTGTGTGTGTGTGTGTGTGTGTGTGTGTGTGTGTGTGTGTGTGTGTGTGTGTGTCCGGCATGTGCCTACTATTTCACTCCAACTATTACAATATCTAAACACTGAGAAAGTCACAATGAAACAAACTCTTGCAGATGAAATCAATATAACAAACAGACAAAAATAAACAAACTTGTCTGCCACCACTTCCACAACACCACACTCAGTACCACATTCACATCAGAGAAATGTGTGTCAGACACGTGCACACACACACAAATCCCACACTGTGAGCTCTAAAAGACAGTTGGCCAATCTTCACTCACTGCTCAATATCTCCCTGCACATATTACAAAGGATACTAATTTTCTTCAAAACATTTGGAGGGCCTTCATGGGTTTGATCGTGTTACACAAAGGCACTGCTGTTTACGTGTTGCTGCATTTGTTCTTGTTTTTAGGGGGTCCAATGTTCCAGAGAGAGAGAGAGAGACAGAGAGCGAGAGAGAGGTAGGGAAATGAGAGACGAGAAAGACGGGAGGCAGGGAGACGAGAGAGACGAGAGGGAGGGAGACGAGTGGCAGGGAGCCGAGAGAGACGAGAGGGAGGGAGCCGAGAGAGACGAGAGGGAGGGAGCCGAGAGGGAGGGAGGGAAACGAGAGCGAGAGGGAGGGAAACGAGAGAGAGGAAGGGAGGGAGACAGAGAGAGAGGGAGGTAGGGAGGGAGATGAGAGAGAGGAAGGGAGGGAGACAAGAGAGAGAGAGACGAGAGAGAGAGACAGAGACAGAGACAGAGAGGAAGGGAGACGAGAGAGAGACGAGAGAGAGAGGAAGGGAGACATGAGAGAGAGAGAGGGAGACATGAGAGAGAGAGACGGAGACAAGAGAGAGAGAGGGAGACATGAGAGAGAGAGACGGAGACAAGAGAGAGGGAGGGGAGACGAGAGGGACGAAAGAGCGAAAAGGAGGGAGACGAGAGCGAGAGGGAGGGAGACGAGAGCGAGAGGGAGGGAGACGAGAGCGAGAGGGAGGGAGACGAGAGCGAGAGGGAGGGAGACGAGAGCGAGAGGGAGGGAGACGAGAGCGAGAGGGAGGGAGACGAGAGCGAGAGGGAGGGAGACGAGAGCGAGGGGGAGGGAGACGAGAGCGAGGGAGGGAGGGAGATGAGAGCGAGGGAGGGAGGGAGACGAGAGGGAGGGAGGGAGGAGACGAGAGCGAGGGAGGGAGGGAGACGAGAGAGAGGGAGGGAGAGAGAGAGAGGAAGGGAGACATGAGAGAGGAGAGGGAGATGAGAGAGAGAGACAGAGACAAGAGAGAGAGAGAGAGACATGAGAGAGAGAGACGGAGACAAGAGAGAGGGAGGGAGACGAGGGAGGGAGGGAGGGAGACGAGGGAGGGAGGAGAGGAGGGAGACGAGAGCGAGAGAGAGGGAGACGAGAGAGGAGGGAGGGAGACCAGAGAGGAGGGAGGGAGACCAGAGGAGGGAGGGAGGGAGATGAGAGAGAGAGAGAGAGATGAGAGAGAGGGAGGGAGAGAGAGAGGGAGGGAGACCAGGGAGGGAGGGAGACCAGGGAGGGAGGGAGACCAGGGAGGGAGGGAGACCAGGGAGGGAGGGAGACCAGGGAGGGAGGGAGACCAGGGAGGGAGGGAGACCAGGGAGGGAGGGAGACCAGGGAGGGAGGGAGACCAGGGAGGGAGGGACCAGGGAGGGAGGGAGACCAGGGAGGGAGGGAGACCAGGGAGGGAGGGAGGAGGGAGGGAGACCAGGGAGGGAGGGAGGGAGGGAGGGAGGGAGGGAGGGAGGGAGGGAGGGAGGGAGGGAGGGAGGGAGGGAGGGAGGGAGGGAGGGAGGGAAGAGAGAGAGAGAAGAGAGAGAGAGAGACAAGAGAGACGAGAGAGGGAGAGAGAGACAAGAGAGGGAGAGAGGGAGAGAGAGACGAGAGAGGGAGGGAGGGAGACGAGAGAGAGGGAGGAGACGAGAGCGAGAGGGAGGGAGACGAGAGCGAGAGGGAGGGAGACGAGAGCGAGAGGGAGGGAGACGAGAGCGAGAGGGAGGGAGACGAGAGCGAGAGGGAGGGAGACGAGAGCGAGAGGGAGGGAGACGAGAGCGAGAGGGAGGGAGACGAGAGCGAGAGGGAGGGAGACGAGAGCGAGAGGGAGGAAGACGAGAGCGAGAGGGAGGAAGACGAGAGGGAGAGGGAGGGAGGGAAACAGAGAGACGTAAGAAGGAGGGAGAAGAGAGCGAGTGAGGGAGGGAGACAAGCGGGAGGGAGATGAGAGAGAGAGCGAGGGAGATGAGAGAGAGGGAGGGAGACGAGAGAGAGGGAGGGAGACGAGAGAGGGAGGGAGACGAGAGAGACGAGAGGGAGGGTGGGAGGGAGACGAGAGAGAGAGAGAGAGACGAGAGAGAGGGAGGGAGACCAGAGAGAGGGAGGGAGACCAGAGAGAGGGAGGGAGACCAGAGAGGGAGGGAGGGAGACCAGAGAGGGAGGGAGGGGAGGGAGGGAGGGAGGGAGGGGGAGGGAGGGAGGGAGGGAGGGAGGGAGGGAGGGAGGGAGGGAGGGAGGGAGAGGAGGGAGGGAGGGAGGGAGGGAGGGAGGGAGGGATGGAGGGAGGGAGGGAGGGAGGGAGGGAGGGAGGGAGGGAGGGAGGAGGGAGGGAGGGAGGAGGGAGGGAGGGAGGGAGGGGAGGGAGGGAGGGAGGGAGGGAGGGAGGGAGGGAGGGAGGGAGGGAGGGAGGGAGGGAGGGAGGGAGGGAGGGAGGGAGGGAGGGAGACGAGAGAGAGGGAGGGAGGGAGGGAGGGAGGGAGGGAGGGAGGGAGGGAGGGAGGGAGGGAGGGAGGGAGGGAGGGAGGGAGGGAGGGAGGGAGGGAGGGAGGGAGGGAGGGAGGGAGGGAGGGAGAGGGAGAGGGAGGAGGGAGACGAGAGCGAGAGGGAGGGAGGGAGACGAGAGCGAGAGGGAGGGAGGGAGACGAGAGCGAGAGGGAGGAGAGGGAGAGGAGAGACGAGAGGGAGGGAGGGAGACGAGAGCGAGAGGGAGGGAAAGCGAGAGGGAGGGAAAGAGAGAGAGAGGAGGAAGGGAGACAAGAGGGAGGGAGATGAGAGAGAGAGCGAGGGAGATGAGAGAGACGAGAGGGAGGGTGGGAGGGAGACGAGAGAGAGAGAGACGAGAGAGAGGGAGGGAGACCTGAGAGAGGGAGGGAGACCTGAGAGAGGGGGAGACCAGAGAGGAGACCAGAGAGAGGGAGGGAGACCAGAGAGAGGGAGGGAGACCAGAGAGAGGGAGGGAGGCCAGAGAGAGGGAGGGAGGCCAGAGGGAGGGAGGCCAGAGAGGGAGGGAGACCAGAGAGGGAGGGAGACCAGAGAGGGAGGGAGACCAGAGAGGGAGGGAGACCAGAGAGGGAGGGAGGGAGGGAGGGAGGGAGGGAGGAGGGAGGGAGGGAGGGAGGGAGGGAGGGAGGGAGGGAGGGGGAGGGAGGGAGGGAGGGAGGGAGGGAGGGAGGGAGGGAGGGAGGGAGGGGAGGGAGGGAGGGAGGGAGGGGGAGGGAGGGAGGGAGGGAAGGAGAGAGAGGGAGGGAGGGAGGGAGGGGGGGGAGGGAGGGAGGGAGGGGAGGGAGGGAGGGAGGGAGGGAGGGAGGGGGAGGGAGGGAGGGAGGGAGGGAGGGAGGGAGGGAGGGAGGGAGGGGAGAGAGGAGAGGGAGGGAGGAGAGAGAGAGGGAGGGAGGGAGACGAGAGAGAAAGGGAGGAGGGAGACGAGAGCGAGAGGGAGGGAGGAGAGAGGGAGGGAGACGAGAGGAGGGAGGGAGACGAGAGAGAGGGAGGGAGACGAGAGGGAGGGAGAGATAGGAGGGAGACAAGAGGGAGAGGGAGGAGACGAGGGAGATGAGAGAGGGAGGGAGACCAGAGAGAGGGAGGGAGACAAGAGAGAGAGGAGGAGGAGACCAGAGAGAGGGAGGGAGACCAGAGAGAGGGAGGGAGACGAGAGAGAGGGAGGGAGACCAGAGAGAGGGAGGGAGACCAGAGAGAGGGAGGGAGACCAGAGAGAGGGAGGGAGACGAGAGCGAGAGGGAGGGAGACGAGAGCGAGAGGGAGGGGAGACGAGTGCGAGAGGGAGGGAGACGAGTGCGAGAGGGAGGGAGACGAGTGCGAGAGGGAGGGAGACGAGTGCGAGAGGGAGGAGACACGAGAGGGAGAGGGAGGGAGGCGAGAGGGAGGGAGGGAGGCGAGAGCGAGAGGGAGGGAGGGAAACAGAGAGACGTAAGGAGGGAGAAGAGAGCGAGTGAAGGATGGGAGACAGAGAGAGAGTGAGGAAGGGAGACAAGCGGGAGGGAGATGAGAGAGAGAGCGAGGGAGATGAGAGGGAGACGAGGGAGGGAGGGAGACGAGAGAGAGGGAGACGAGAGATAGGGAGGGAGACCAGAGAGAGGGAGGGAGACCAGAGAGAGGGAGGGAGACCAGAGAGAGGGAGAGGAGAGAGAGAGGGAGGGAGGGAGGGAGGGAGGGAGGGAGGGAGGGAGGGAGGGAGGGAGGGAGGGAGGGAGGGAGGGAGGGAGGGAGGGAGGGAGAGGGAGGGAGGGAGGGAGGGAGGGAGGGAGGGAGGGAGGGAGGGAGGGAGGGAGGAGAGGGAGGGAGGGAGAGGAGAGGGGAGGAGGGAGGGAGGGAGGGAGAGGGAGGGAGGGAGGGAGGAGGGAGGGAGGAGAGGAGAGGAGGGAGAGAGGAGGAGGGAGGGAGACGAGAGAGAGGGAGGGAGGGAGAGAGAGGGAGGGAGAGGAGGGAGGGAGACAAGAGGGAGGGAGGGAGACAAGGAGAGGGAGAGAGACCAGAGAGAGGGAGGGAGACAGAGAGAGGGAGGGAGACCAGAGAGAGGGAGGGAGACCAGAGAGAGGGAGGGAGACAAGAGAGAGGGAGGGAGACCAGAGAGAGGGAGGGAGACCAGAGAGAGGGAGGGAGACAGAGAGAGGGAGGGAGACAAGAGAGAGGGAGGGAGACAAGAGAGAGGGAGGGAGACAAGAGAGAGGGAGGGAGACCAGAGAGAGGGAGGGAGACCAGAGAGAGGGAGGGAGGGAGAGAGGGAGGGAGGGAGGGAGGGAGGGAAGGGAGGGAAAGGGAGAGAGGGAGGGAAGGAGGAGGAGAGGAGGGAAGGATGGGAGACAGGGAGGGAGGGAGGAAGGAGAGAGAGGGAGGGAGAGAGAGAGAGAGCGAGGAGAGAGAGGGAGACGAGGAGGGAGGGAGACGAGAGAGAGGGAGGGAGACCAGAGAGAGGGAGGGAGACCAGAGAGAGGGAGGGAGACCAGAGAGAGGGAGGGAGACCAGAGAGAGGGAGGGAGACCAGAGAGAGGGAGGGAGACCAGAGAGAGGGAGGGAGAGGAGGGAGGGAGGGAGGGAGGGAGGGAGGGAGGGAACAGGGAGGGAGGGAGGGGAGAGAGTGAGGGAAGGGACAGAGAAAGAGGAGGGAGGGACAAGGAGGAGGGAGATGAGAGGAGAGTGAGGAGAGGAGGGAGACGAGGAGGGAGGGAGTGAGTGAGGAGTGAGGGAGGGAGGGAGGGAGGGAGGGACCAGGAGGGAGGGAGGAGAGAGGGAGGGAGGGAGGGAGGGAGGGAGGGAGGGAGGGAGGAGGGAGGGAGGGAGGGAGGGAGGAGGGAGGGAGGGAGGGAGGAGGGAGGGAGGGAGGGAGGGAGGGAGAGGGAGGGAGGGAGGGAGGAGAGAGGGAGGGAGGGAGGGAGGGAGGGAGGGAGAGAGACGAGAGGGGAGGGAGGGAGGGAGGGAGGGAGGGAGGGAGGGAGGGAGGGAGGGAGGGAGGGAGGGAGGGAGGAGGGAGGGAGGGAGGGAGGGAGGGAGGGGGGGAGGGAGGGAGGGAGGAGGGAGGGAGGGAGGAGGGGAGGGAGAGAGAGAGGGAGAGGGAGGGAGGGAGGGAGACGAGAGGGAGGGAGAGAGAGAGACGAGAGAGAGATAGAGAGAGACGAGAGAGAGGGAGGGAGGGGAGGGAGGGAGGGAGACGAGAGAGAGGAGGGAGACGAGAGGAGAGGAGAGGAGAGAGACGAAGACAAAGAGAGGGAGGGAGACCAGAGAGAGGGAGGGAGACAAGAGAGGGAGGGAGACAAGAGAGAGGGAGGGAGACGAGAGAGAGGGAGGGAGACCAGAGAGAGGGAGGGAGACAAGAGAGAGGGAGGGAGACCAGAGAGAGGGAGGGAGACCAGAGAGAGGGAGGGAGACAAGAGAGAGGGAGGGAGACCAGAGAGAGGGAGGGAGACCAGAGGGAGGGAGGGGGAGGGAGGGAGGGAGGGAGGGAGGGGAGGGAGGGAGGGAGGGAGGGAGGGAGGGAGGGAGGGAGGGAGGGAGGGAGGGAGGGAGGGAGGGACGAGAGAGAGAGGGAGGAGACGAGAGAGAGGGAGGGAGACGAGAGATAGGGAGGGAGACCAGAGAGAGGGAGGGAGACCAGAGAGGGAGGGAGACCAGAGAGAGGGAGGGAGACCAGGAGAGGGAGAGAGAGACGGAGGGAGGGGGAGACGAGAGCGAGGGAGGGGGAGGCGAGAGCGAGGGAGGGGGAGACGAGAGGCGAGGGAGGGGGAGACGAGAGGCGAGGGAGGGGGAGATGAGAGGCGAGGGAGGGGGAGACGAGAGGCGAGGGAGGGGGAGACGAGAGGCGAGGGAGGGGGAGATGAGAGGCGAGGGAGGGGGAGACGAGAGCGAGGAAGACGAGGGGAGGGAGGGAGACGAGAGCGAGGGAGGGGAGACGAGAGCGAGGAAGACGAGAGCGAGGGAGGGAGACGAGAGCGAGGGAGGGAGACGAGAGCGAGGGAGGGAGGGAGACTAGAGAGAGAGAAATAAAGAGATCAATATGGACATAATTCCATCTCGCTCTGATCAACCTTCCATTGTTACTGTATATTGAACTCTAAATGGTCCAGCAGCAGTGAATCGTGATAGGATACGTCAGCCTGTGGTAACAGGTGGACAGGTGATCAGGAAGAACTCACAGGAGATAGTTCCTGCCCGTCTTATCATCGCGAACAGAAAAGTCCTTGTGTTTGCATTGCCTCCACCCTCATTTTCACAAATAATGGCAATTACAAAACAGCACAAAGACTAATGGATGGGCAGGCAGGCAGAGAGGCAGGTGTGCAAGCAGTTTTTAGATCAAAATAACTAAACATAAAAGGCAATGTTAAAAAGGCTGCAACTTTTGAGGAAGAGTGGAATGGGGGAAGTGTGTATTTGTGTATGTATGTGTGCATACGTGTAGGAGTAGAAAAGGGCAGTAGAGGTCTTTGTGGTGTTTGTAGCCAAATCTCAGTCAAAGATCAGAGGGGCCAGCTAGCCTCTCCTTATCCACTATGCCAAGATTTGAACAGCATGACAGCACCACAGAAAACCACCTGCTCCACTGTGCAATTCAGAGTACCGTACTGTTGAAAGAAGAGTTGAGAGAGCAAATAGATACAGAGAGAGATACAGAGAGAGAGATACAGAGAGATACAGAGAGAGATACATACAGAGAGAGAGAGATACAGAGAGAGAGAGAGAGATATAGAGAGAGAGAGAGAGAGAGAGAGAGAGATACAGAGAGATATACATAGATACATAGATACAGAGAGAGAGAGAGATACAGAGAGAGAGAGAGAGAGAGAGAGAGCGAGAGCGAGAGCGAGAGCGAGAGCGAGAGCGAGAGCGAGAGCGAGAGCGAGAGCGAGAGCGAGAGAGAGAGAGACACACACACACACATTGATCCGTCCTTTCTAATTAAGCTGAACTAGGAAGTTTCTTTCCGAGATAAGCACAAAAGCACGATTCTGTGGAGTACGTGTCTTTGTTGTTTGTGTGTACTGTATGTGTGTGTGTGTGTGTGTGTGTGTGTGTGTGTGTGTGTGTGTGTCCATGCTAAAAGCCAAAAGGTAAAAGAGACTCTCTGCATCCAAACTCACATCACAATCACAATACAACACGCAATGACAGTGAATACATCCTCCCAACTGTTCCCCCTAAACAGTGAATACATCCTCCCAACTGTTCCACCTAAACAGTGAATACATCCTCCCAACTGTTCCATCTAAACAGTGAATACATCCTCCCAGCTGTTCCCCCTAAACAGTGAATACATCCTCCCAACTGTTCCACCTAAACAGTGAATACATCCTCCCAACTGTTCCATCTAAACAGTGAATACATCCTCCCAGCTGTTCCCCCTAAACAGTGAATACATCCTCCCAACTGTTCCACCTAAACAGTGAATACATCCTCCCAACTGTTCCATCTAAACAGTGAATACATCCTCCCAACTGTTCCATCTAAACAGTGAATACATCCTCCCAACTGTTCCATCTAAACAGTGAATACATCCTCCCAACTGTTCCCCCTAAACAGTGAATACATCCTCCCAACTGTTCCCCCTAAACAGTGAATACATCCTCCCAACTGTTCCATCTAAACAGTGAATACATCCTCCCAACTGTTCCACCTAAACAGTGAATACATCCTCCCAACTGTTCCATCTAAACAGTGAATACATCCTCCCAACTGTTCTACCTAAACAATGAATACATCCTCACAGCTGTTCCCCCTAAACAGTAAATACGTCCTCCCAACTGTTCCACCTAAACAGTGAATACATCCTCCCAACTGTGCTACCTAAACAGTGAAAACATCCTCCCAACTGTTCCATCTAAACAGCTATCTGGGTTAGGTCCTCACTGAGTGAGGATTTTAGGTCAATGGGCATCCTCCCAACTGTTCCACCTAAACAGTGAATACATCCTCCCAACTGTTCCACCTAAACAGTGAATACATCCTCCCAACTGTTCCACCTAAACAGTGAATACATCCTCCCAACTGTTCCACCTAAACAGTGAATACATCCTCCCAACTGTTCCACCTAAACAGTGAATACATCCTCCCAACAGTTCTACCTAAACAGTGAATACATCCTCCCAACTGTTCTACCTAAACAATAAATACATCCTCCCAGCTGTTCTACCTTAACAGGGAATACCACGACTACAGCTAGGAGGTTTATTAAATCAGAGTAGTAAACCTCATGACACAGTACAAAAATACCACTGGCTATCTGGGTTAGGTCCTCACTGAGTGAGGATTGTAGGTCAATGGGCAAACAAGACAATGAAACAGCAAGGCAAGAATGGTGGGGAGAGTGCCTCACATCCTGCTGAGTCAGGGTCTTATCCACCCAAAAAGAAAGCAAATGGGCCAAAACGGGGAGGGACTGCCTGAACCTGTTCATTTTAGTTGCAAACCTTTTTCAGTTGCAAAATGTTTTGCTACGGTGTTCACTAATAAATGCTATAATAAATACCCTGTTCCAACACCTCCAAAATGCATCCTTCCTTCTTTCCTTGAGTCACTGACCTAATATGGGTGGATATGTGAAACCCTGGCATTCAATGACCCAGTCCTATCCCATCGTTGGTTTTACCTTTTAACTTTATTTAACTAGGCAAGTCAGATAAAAACAAATTCATATTTACATTGACGTCCTACACCGGCCAAACCCACACGGCGCTGGGCCAATTGTGCACCACCCTGTGGGATTCCCAATCACGGCCGGATGTGATACAGCCTGGATTAGTTCATTAATGGAGGGGAGGAAGAAAATATGCATTTTTAGAATACTTGAACAGGGCCTTGGTCTGGCGTATTTGACTGGAAGGTCTCTTCTCCCATAGCTCTGAAGGCAATTGGAGAATAACAATGAATTGTGAAGAGGATTATATTAACTGAAAGGTATGGTACAGAGCAACCAGAGGATGAATCCCCGTTGTGTCTGTCTTTCTCAGTCTATTTCCTCTCTCTGACAATCCTTTCCCACCTTCCTCAGTACACACACACACACACCACTATTAACATTCCCACCAAACATTACAGAGTGTTTACACAAAGGGACTTGAAATGAGACATTGATTGAGGACGGCTCGGGCGCCCAAGTCCAAGCTCAGCCTTTCAATTACCCGTCCGTATGATTAATATATCAAACCGCATTAGCCTCCTCCACCCTCTTCTGCTCCTCCTCCTCTACCCCTCTGATTCGCTACAATGAGTTCTGGGCCACTGCCCACTCCCTGCCCTGTTGTCTGCTGTCCGTGCCAGGCTAAAAAGGGCACCCCAGCCCAGTCACAACTTTTCATAGTCTTGCTTGTGCTTTCCCTAGGACCATAACTTGATTTGGGCCTCTTTAAATTCACCTGCATTCCCTTTGGCATGAATGAGTTGTGCTATGGTGGTTTCGATGGCTCAGTACTTGTAATACCAGCGTCAGGTTTGATTCCAACACTGAATATATGTAAAAAAATATATATATATAATAATGTATGTGGATAAAAGCATATATTGAATGACCATGTGTCTCGCTGTCCCGTACTGAACTTAATGGTATTGTTATTGGCCTGTGAAAAGGTCTTGATTATGGTATTGAGTGTTGGTCTATTGTATTGCATCATGTTTGGTAGTAGTGCTGGGTTGGAATGTTTACTGTGTTTATGCTGTGGTTGACTGGCTCTGGCACCACAACCACAGTCAGTCATTAACTAGTATACTAATGAAAGGCCACTGGTAGAACTCTGGAGCCTTACGGGGCGTGTGTGTGTGTTCGTGTGAAAACAAATTAATTTGAGGTCCAACGTGTTGGTGCAATGTTGGTGCGATGTTGGTGTGGACATACGCTAATGATCAATGTGTGTGTGAGTCATGCTAATTAAATCTGGGGAAAGTCTTAATTGGTGTAAGCACAGCAGAGGAGGCTAGAAGTGGCGCTATAGGAAGACGGGCTAATTGTAATGGCTGGAATGGAATAAAGTCAAACATGGTTTCCATGGGCGTTTCTCAAAATACATTCTAACGTGGCATTCTAACGGGTCAGAGTATGAGTCCAAATCAAACTATGCGAAAAGGAGCATTGAGGGCACTTCTCGAACGAACATCGATGCAAGCTTCAACAAAAAGAATGCAATGAAAAATGACCTGAAATCTAGCCATTATTTCAGCTGAAGCACGTATGTGGCATGATCTACAGACAATCATGTACTACGAAGGGAATTCAACCATTTCGCGAACACAAACGTCTTGCTTCCGGACAAGCTAAACACCTTCTTCGACTGCTTTGAGGATAACACAGTGCCACCGATGCAACACGCTACCAAGAACTGTGGACTCTTCTACTCTATGGCTGAGAGTGAGTAAGACATTTAAGCGTGTTAACCCTTGCAAGGCTGCCAACCCAGATGCCATCCCAAGCCGCATCCTCAGAGCATGTGAATACCAGCTATCTGAGGTGTTTACGGACATATTCCATCTCTCCCTATCCCAGTCTGTTCTCCCCACTTGCTTCAAGATGTTCACCATTGCTTCTGTACCAAATAAAGCAAAGGCAAATGAACTAAATGACTATCGCCCCGTAGCATTCACTTGTGTCATCATGAAGTGCTTTGAGAGGCTAGTCTGAGGCTAGGCTGAAATGCATGCCCAAATTCAACTGCCTGCTACTCATCCCCAGAAGATAAGACATGCATATAGTAGATTAGTAGATGTGGATAGAAAACACTCTGAAGTTTCTAAAACTGTTTGAATAATGTCTGTGAGTATAACAGAACTTATTTAGCAGGCGAAACCCCAAGGACAAACCATACAGATTGTTTTTTTTTAGGTCACTCTCTTTTCAATCCATTTTCATTTAGAATCCAGATTTCTAAGGGACCTTCTTGCAGTTCCTACCGCTTCCACTGGATATCACCAGTCTTTAGAAATTGGTTGAGGTTTTTCCTTTGTGTAATGAAGAAGTAGCCCTGTTCAGAACGAGGGTCAGCTGTAGTGTACTGTTAGATAGAGGTGTGTGACCAGAAAGCTAGCTACAGTCTGTTTTCCTCCTGTATTGAACACAGATCATCACGTCTTCAATTAAAATTGATTATTTACGTTAAAAAATACCTAAAGTTGTATTACAAAAGTAGTTTGAAATGTTTTGGCAAAGTGTACAGGTAACTTTTGAGATATTTTGTAGTCACATTGCGCAAGTTGGAACCGGTGTTTTTCTGGAGAAAATGCTAGCGCTAGCGTCCCACATATCCCAGAGAGGTTTTAAGACACTAACAGCTTACAGAAGGTAGGCAATTAAGGCCACAGTTATGAAAACTTAGGACAATAAAGAGGCCTTTCTACTGATTCTGAAAAACACCGAAAGAAAGATGCCCAGTGTCCCTGCTCATCTGAGTGCCTCAGGCATGCTGCAAGGAGGCATGAGGACTGCAGATGTGGCCAGGGCAATACATTGCAATGTCCATACTGTGAGACACCTAAGACACCGCTAAAGGGAGACAGAACGGACAGATGACCATCCTTCAAGTGGCAGGCCACGTGTAACAACACCTGCACAGGATCGGTACATCCAAAAATCACACCTGCAGGACAGGTACAGGATGGCAACAACAACTGCACGAGTTACATGAAGAACACACAATCCCTCCATCAGTGCTCAGACTGTCCGCAATAGGCTGAGAGAGGCTGGACTGAGGGCTTGTAGGCTTGTTGTAAGGCAGGTCCTCACCAGACATCACCCTTGCAACAACTTTGACTATGGGCACAAACCCACCGTCGCTGGACCAGACAGGACTGGCAAAAAATGCTCTTCACTGACGAGTCGTGGTTGTGTCTCACCAGGGGTGATGGTCGGATTCGGGTTTATCGTCGAAGGAATGAGCGTTACACCGAGGCCTGCACTCTGGAGTTGGAACGATTTGGAGGTGGAGGGTCCGTCATAGTCTGGGGCGGTGTGTCACAGCATCATTGGATTGAGCTTGTTGTCGTTGCAGGCAATCTCAACGCTGTGCGTTACAGGGAAGACATCCTCCTCCCTCATGTGGTATCCTTCCTGCAGACTAAACAAGTTCTTTGCCCGCTTTGAGGACAATACAGTGCTACTGACACGGCCCGCTACCAAAACCTGCGGACTCTCCTTCACTGCATCCAACGGGAGTAAAACATTTAAACTTGTTAACCCTCGCAAGGCTGCAGGCCCAGACGGCATCCCCAGTCCTCAAAGTATGCGCAGACCAGCTGGCTGGTGTGTTTATATTCAATCAAGCCTTATCCCAGTCTGCTCTTCCCACATGCTTTAAGAGGGCCACCATTGTTCCTGTTCTTAAGAAAGCTAAGGTAACTGAGCTAAACGACTACCTCAAACTTTTACAGATGCACAATCGAGAGCAACTGCTCCGCCCACAACCGTAAGACAGAGGGTAGTGAGGTCTGCACAACGCATCACCGGGGGCAAACTACCTTCCCTCCAGGACACCTACACCACCTGATGTCACAGGAAGGCCATAAAGATCATCAAGGACAACAACCACCCGAGCCACTGCCTGTTCACCCAGCTATCATCCAGAAGGTGAGGTCAATACATGTGCGTCAAAGCAGGGACCGAGAGACTGAAAAACAGCTTCTATCTCAAGGCCATCAGACTGTTAAACAGCCGCCACTAACATTGAGTGGCTGCTACCAACATACTGACTCAACTCCAGCTCACTTTAACAATGGAAAAATTGATGGAAAAATGACACTGCATATAATGTTTACATACCCCACATTACTCATCTCATATGTATTTACTGTACTCTATACCATCTACTGCATCTTGCCTATGCCGTTCTGTACCATCACTCATTTATATATTTTGATGTACATATTATTCATTCCTTTACCCTTGTGTGTATAAGGTAGTTGTAATCTAACCTTTCAATTTCACTCGTTGGTTATTACTGCATTGTCGGAACTGGAAGGACAAGCATTTCGCTACACTCGCATTAACATCTGCTAACCATGTGTATGTGACAAATAGCATTTGGTTTGATTTGATTTGCAGGCTCATCCTGAAATTACCCTCCAGCATGACAATGCCACCAGCCATACTGCTCATTCTGTGCTTGATTTCCTGCAAGACAGGAATGTTAGTGTTCTGCCATGACTAGCGAAGAGCCAGGATCTCAATCCCATTGAGCATGTCTGGGACCTGTTGGATCAGAGGGAGAAGGCTAGGGCCATTCCCCCCAGAAATGTCCGGGAACTTGCAGGTGCCTTGGTGAAAGAGTGGGGTAACATCTCACAGCAAGAAGTGGCCAATCTGGTGCAGTCCATGAGGAGGAGATGCACTGAAGCACTTAATGCAGCTGATGGCCACACCAGATACTGACTGTTACTTTTGATTTTAACCCCCCCTTTGTTCAGGGACACATTATTCCACTTCTGTTCATCACATGTCTGTGGAACTTGTTCAGTTTATGTCTCAGTTGTTGAATCTTGTTATGTTGATACAAATATTTACACATGCTAAGTTTGCTGAAAATAAATGCAGTTGACAGTGAAAGGACATTTAGTTTTTTGCTGAGTTTATGTAAGAATGCTGTTCATTGCTGTTCAACACCAAATTACCCTCCAAGCTCATCATGAAGCTCAGGGCCCTGGGTCTCGACCCCGCCCTGTGCAACTGGGTTCTGGACTTCCTGACCGGCCGCCCCCAGGTGGTGAAGTTAGGGAACACCTCCACTTCGCTGATCCTCAACACAGGGGCCCCACAAGGGTGAGTGCTCAGCCCCCTCCAGTACTCCCTGTTCCCCCATGACTGCGTGGCCACAACCGCCTCCAACTCAATCATCAAGTTTGCAGACGACACAAGAGTAGCAGGCCTGATTACCAACAATGACGAGACAGCCTACAGGGAGGAGGTGATGGCCCTGGGAGAGTGGTCCACAGTGGAGAAGATGGAAAGCTTCAAGTTTCTCAGCGTACACATCACTGACGATCTGAAATGGTTCACCCACACAGACAGGAGGCTGAAGAAATATGGCTTGGGCCCTAAAACCCTCACAAACTTTTATAGATGCATAATTGAGAGAATCCTGTCGGGCTGTATCACCGCTGGTATAGCAACTGCACTGCTCGCAAACGCAGGGCTCTTCAGAGGGTGGTGTGTTCTGCCCAATACATCACCGGCGTCAAACTACCTGCCCTCCAGCACACCTACATCACAGGAAGGCCAAAAAGATGATCAAGGACGTACGTCATCCACCCAAGCCAAAGCCTGTTCACCCCGCAATCATCCAGAAGTCAAGGTCAGCACAGGTGACAATGTGTGCAAACCTGGTCAAGAACTACAGGAAACGTATGAACTCTGTAATTGCAAACAATGGTTTATGTACCAAATATTATGTTCTGCTTCTCTGATGTATCAAATACTTATGTCATGCAATAAAATGCAAATTAATTACTTAAAAATCATACAATGTGATTTTCTGGATTTTTGTTTTATATTCCGTCTCTCACAGTTGAAGTGTACCTATGGTAGAAATTACAGACCTCTACATGCTTTGTAAGTAGGAAAACCTGCAAAATCATGAGTGTATCAAATACCTGTTCTCCCCACTGTACATGTCTAAACAAAAGACTCCACTATGCAAGTAACTACTTCAATAGAATGTTTAGGATGTCACTGCGACAACTGTTGATAAATGTAGCTGGTAAATTTGCTCTAGCTATCTACTCCGATTTCAGAGCACTCTCATCTGAGTGTGCCAGAGAGCAGAATAACTGATGAATTTACAAACACTCAAAACCCATTGAATATGGCCGGTGTCAGTAAGCGTTGGCAAAAACGCATAAGTCAATTGTTGTCAGCAGCACAGTTGCAGTCACCAATGCTCTGGATAACATTAAAACAGCCTAACCAGCTCTGCTAGGGCGAGTAAAATGGTCAGAATGAGCTGTTCTCTCATTTGTGTCTGGAAGTAGCTAGAAAGCTAGCCAACGTTTGCTAGTTAACATATGTTCTTGGACTGCTGTTAGGTCAGAAGGCTCGATCGACCCTACTTCTCAACCAGAGCATCCAGTGTGAGCTCTGAACGCGCCGAGACCGAAACTCTCTGAATTTACGAATGGACAATCTGACAACGATCTGAGTTCACGAATGCCCAGAGCACAATCTGGCACTCCAGATTAAATTTACAAAACACACCCATAGTATAAACCAGCCTTTAATCTTGAAATAATTGGTTGTTTAGTTCATAGCCTCACATGTGAATTCTTAAGAGGGTGTGAACGATACTGAATGGGTGTAGACAAAGAAGAGTTCTCCAGTATTTACCAAAACATTCAAGGGCCATTTTATCAAAAGTGAGGTTACAAGTTTATCAACTTTTAAAGCAGAATTACTTTCCCATTGTTCCTCAACTGTAGTGTATGATATACACTTTTCTAACTCTTTCATTCAATGTAAAAAACACCATTTCAATTTTTGCTATATAAGACCGAATCGAGCCGGTCAGTGACATTTTATATTGCATAATACTTGTTTTAGGTCCTTTTTGCCTGTTAAACTATCTGGTTAGCTACATTATTATGATTCACATATAGCTAGCTGATAGTTATATAGCAAAATGGTTGCTTTGTGTATATCTTATTTTGTCTCTATTGCCATTGTTGTCCTGGTTGGAATAGAATTGGTAGAATTGATAGAATTGGTAGCTACCCAGGAAACATGTTCATTTACCTTGCATAACATTTACCTTGCATAACAACAGTTTTTGGTCATTGTTGCCTGTTTAACTAGCTGGCTAGCTAGATTATTACGATTCACATATCTATCTGATAATTATGAAGTAAAATGTTTGCTTTGATGCCATTGTCCTGGCTGGAAGAAGGTTCAGTGAATGGGGAGGTGAGGTAATTCAGTAGGGGAGTGTGAGTGCTTCTCAAATGTATGTTTTCATGCATTCTCCACACTCTCACAATAACATGCTCAAGAGAACATGCACTCGGAGCAGGAGAGTGTGAATCATGGTAGTATGCATATTGAGATACACACCATATGTTTGATGTGTTTGATACCGTTCCACTTATTCCATTACAGCCATTACAATGAGCCCGTCCTCCTATAACACCTTCCAGCAGCCTCCACTGAAGCACACATGCACGCTTGCGCGTGTGCTCAGTAGCCTACTGCATGTCATTTAAGAGGAAGGACCCACTGCTCATGTAGGCCTACTGTATGAAGCATAATCCCCCCCCCCCCACACACACACACACATCCCCATTGTTTGTTCTCATCATATGTTTGACTTGAATGGAGAGTCAGAGGAAGTGTTCTATGCCCTGAAGAACAATGACAGCAGCTGTTTATGAAATTGCACATTGTCTGTTTGTTTGAGCTATGGCCATTGTTTCTAAATAGGAATGACAAAACAGGAACTATCACTGATTCCTATCTCCATTCCGCAAAAACAAACCCAGCACTTGCTCTGAGATATATAAATTATTGATGGGAATCAGCTCATTAAAAAGGAGAAAATGCAGTGGTCAAAACCACTGTAGGGATCTGTCTGTTGATGTTGAAAGGCATCTCTTTTCTTTTGTTAACCACAACTTCTTACAAAATACCCCAATGCATTTTGTAGGATTCGAGGATTGCTGGTGTTAGGGATTCTCTTTAAGACTATTTTCTCTCTGCTAGATCTACCGAGATGGACGTTTTGTAGCTGGTTCTGATGATTCTTCAGAGAACCAATAGAAGACGCCTTGAACAGAAACAGAACACGGCTGTAGAGGAAGGGTAAAAAGCTGTAAACGAAGAGAACCACATCCTTCTCTCATTCTCAGGGGTTAAAGAAAAAAAAACATGAAATACTTACGTCGATCTAAGATCGATTGTCCAGGGCCAAGCTAACCTCCCATTTCATGTAAGAAAGCCATGAACATCATATGTTTAGGGAAAGAGGATTGCGAGTTTGACCAATTCTAGTCCCCTATGGGGTCCAGGGATAATGTTTATGTAGAAGGACCGAGAAGCTGGTGACTTTTTAAAAGGACATTCTACTCCAAAATTTATGAAAATATAATAAAGCCGACACCATCTAAAAAATTATGTCCACCTCCAGAAATGGGCGCAAAAACATATAGGTAAAAATTGAACTTAAAGTATTCATATTGCAATAAGCATTATCACCTGTAGCCCAACTAATGAAGCACAGGCTGAAGTATTGGATTTGTCAATCTGCATTTACCACATTTGATTGTTGTTATTATTGATAAGTCACTTATATCGGCTGAAAGCTTAAATTCTTGTTAATGTAACTGCACTGTCCATTTCACAGTAGCTATTACTGCGAAAAAAAATGTCATGCTATTGTTTAAGGAGAGCTCTTAACAAAACACTTTTTCACCGTGATAGGTTTGATAAATTTGCCTCTGAATGTGAAATGTGTACTTACATTCTGAAATCTTGCTCTGATTTACCATCCAAAGCGTCCCAGAGATAACATGAAGTGTCGTTTTGTTCGATAAAATCCTTTTTCATATCATAAAAAGGTCCATACAGCATGCACGATCGATTTGGTATTTCCACTCGTTCAATTTGCAAAGAAAGTCATCTCTGAAAATCTCACCATAAATGTTGTTTCAACCAGTCAAATCGCATTTGTATGTATTCCTCAGAGATCCTAGAAGGTAATAAGACTTCACTATATCATTAGGGGTGTAGTATATCCTATAGGACACCATATTTGGTCAGAGATCGACGCCTTCATTGGACGCCGATGACGCAGGCCGTCTTCACTTGAACGACTAACTTTGTCAAATGAGCACCAATCGGTGTCACACAAAGCTAGCTAAATAGCCAATGAGCTGAGCTTTACGGGCGTATCCAGAAACCATGTATCTGTTGTAAAATGTAGCTACTATCCTTTTACGACAGCATGCCTTTTCATTTTGGACAAAAATTATATGAATATTCAAAGTTATGAAGTTTTGAAAACTGGTTGTTTAGCAAATGTTGAACTTATAATATGGCTACTAATACTGGAAAAGCTAAATCAAAGTCCAAGTATACAGATTTTACGATATTCTTGCAGAAAAACTTAATATGAATGCAAATGTCTCCTTCACAATTTGCCCAAATGTACCTGGGGGACTTCACACTAAACGTAATGGACAACACTAATACTTCAAGTTTTCTGTCTGAAACTTTGCACATACATCGCTGCCATCTTGTGGACACCATCGGAATTATAAATAGAGAGATGGCTAGAACTGGGACCTTTCTCTTGCATTTCAAAGATGGTAGTAGAAAAAAACAAGTTGATTCTTTCTTTGTATTATATTCTCCTACATTCAATTCACATGTCCACAAACTTCAAAGTGTTTCCTTTCAAATGGTACCAAGAATATGCATATCCTTGCTTCAGGGCCTGAGCTACAGGCAGTTAGATGTGGTATGTCATTTTAGGTTATTTAAACATTTTTAAAGGGACTGTCCTTAAGACATTTTAAATCAAAGAAAGCAACCAAACCACGGCGAAATCAGTGGGATCTCTCATTTTACAAACAAAACTTCAGACATCATTGAGGACGTACTTCTGATAAAGCGATACACACATCGACACACTGCTTTGAAGTTAGCTGTTTTGTGATTTTGACACATACTGTACCTCGGAGCTCCAGTATCAAATGTAACATCACTACTTGAAACTCCGGTTGTAATACTGCATTTGTAAAAGATGACACATGAAATTGAAGGAGTGGAGAAATAAACTTGGTAGCAAAATGTAAAACTGCTTTCAAAATACCGCACATTTGCCAAAACGGCTATCAAAAGTGTCCAAAACGGCTATCAAATGTGTTTTCCCACGATTGCATTAAGAATTGTTCTGCATTGACTGCTTGTCAGAATACATGTTCCCCTCCTATGGTTCTTGCAACTTGAATGCGGGTAAATAGGTCAACTATTCTACTATGGGTTGTCAGATTGTTTTAATAGCATTGCATGGCAAAAATAGTAGCACTGGGAAGTTTCATTCTGAGTGATAAAGTATAGGATTTGAAAAACTCTGCCAGCAGCTACAATAGGCTACACACAGCTGTCTGAGTCGAGGACTGCTGTGGTGCTCATTATAGACTAATTCTCTTCATTTGAACATTGGAATGTAATCAACAACCATGCATGTCAGTTCAATGCACACAGCATAAAAGTTCAAATAAAATATTTGAGAATACATTTATTTGGAAAATACACTGAGTGTACAAAACATTAGGAAAACATGCTCTTTCCATGACAGACTGACCAGGTGAAAGCTATGATCCCTTATTGATGTCACTTGTTATTAAATACACTTCAATCAGTGTAGATGCAGGGGAGGAGACGGGTTAAAGAAGGAATGTCAAGCCTTGAGACAATTGAGACATGGCTTGTGTATGTGTGCCATTCGGAAGGTGACTGGGCAAGACAACATATTGAAGTGTCTTTGAACAGGGGTATAGTAGTAAGCAGGGGTGCAACTTTGATTTTACATATATATTTTTATATCCAGTCAGATAAACACCCGACCGCTCGGAGGCATCCGCGTGGTCCTAAAGCACACCTTTGCCTTGTTTTGTATCACATTCCAATTATAAAACTGGGAGGGACAAAAATGGTAGTAGGTGCTAAGTGCACCAGTTTGAGTGTGTCAAGAACTGCAACGCTGCTGGGTTTTTCATGCTCAACAGTTTTTCATGTGTGTCAAGAATGGTCCACCACCGAAAGGACATCCAGCCAACTTGACACAACTGTGGGAAGCATTGGAGTCAACATGGGTCAGCATCCCTGTGGAACGCTTTCGACACCTTGTAGAGTCCATGCTCATATGTATTGAGGCTGTTTTGAGGGCAAAAGGGGGTGCAACTCAATATTAGGAAGGTGTTCCTAATGTTTTGTAGAACAGACATCTGTATTAGGCTATGTCATCTCCAAATCAGCACTAACCCTCCTTTAATTTCAGGTCTACACTGATCTAAAAAACGACCTCTCCAGAATCCATATGATGGAAATCCGTCGCAGTGACGGAGAACTTTAACCCACTGCGTTTTTCTGCCTTTCTCTCACTCTCTCCTCCTTCCACATGTTCAATCATCTTCCCTCAACCTCTAGCATCGTAACATCAGTCAGGGGATTACAGAGGATGTTATGATCTCATGACTTAAGATCTTATGATTTATGAATTATTACATTTTTTAAATGAATAATATAAGACAGATGCTTCAGAGGGTATGTAGTTGTTCTCGTGTGTGTCTGTACATGTGCGTGCGTCTGTGTGTGTGCGCTTCTGTGTGAAAGCGTCTGTCAGAGATGAGAGGGTTCCAGGTCATGTTTGTGTGTATGTGTCTGTGTGTGACCGTGTGTGTCTGTGTGCATACATGTCCGCGTGCGTGTGTGCATGTGTGTGTCTGCGTGCATGAGTGTACGTCTGCGTGAATGTCTGCGTGCGTGTGTGTCTCCGCATGTGTGCGTGTGTCTGCGTGAGTGCATGTCTGCGCACGCGTGTTTTCGTGTTATGTCTGTGCGCGTCTTTGTGCATTGCTGTGTGTGTTAGAGAGGAGAGGGGTCTAGGTCACATTTGAGTGTTTGTTGAGAGTAGAAGCCAGAAAATTCCTTCTGCTTTGGGTACACAGCTTACAGAATCCCTGGCCCTAACCTTAAACTTCACAAACACATAAAAGCACTTTGTGCAAGGTTGGCGGGCTGCATCCAACACACAGAGGGGGGTAGAGACACGGACTTTACACAGACCCGGTGACAACAGCTAAATATAACAATGCACGGTATCTGGAAATACTGTTGTACCTGAACCCTAATACAAGGAGAAACATGATTAATACTGGTTAATACTGCCTAACTGCCTGCAGAAAAACATGTTTAGACAGTGGATACTAACTGTGAGCTTCCTTATTTAGCTGTGGAAGTAAACACCAGGGCTCTTTCTCAATTTCTATGTCCTTCATTCCTTGCATCCTCTCGCCTCGTTCTCCAAATGCATTGTTGGAGAAAACCCAGAGGGCCTCCTTCCATAGTATCATCTAGACCAGTGATCCCAAACTTTTTATAGTCCTGTACCCCTTCAAACATTCAACCTCCAGCTGCGTACAAATGTTTTTTGCCATCATTGTAAGCCTTCCACACACACACACACACAATACATTTATTCAAAATAAGAATGAGTGTGAGTTTGACACAACCCGGCTCGGGGGAAGCTCTTATAGGACCAGGGCACAAATAATAGTAAAACAATCATTTCGCTCTTTATTTAGCCGTCTTACATATAAACCTTTATTTGGTCATGAAATGTGAATAACTCACCACAGGTTAATGAGAAGGGTGTGCTTGAAAGGATGCACATAACTCTGCAATGTTGGGTTATATTGGAGTCTCTTAAATAATTTTCCACACACAGTCTGTGCCTGTATTTAGTTTTCATGCTAGTGAGGGCTGAGAATCCACTCTCACATAGGTACGTGGTTGCAAAGGGCATCAGTGTCTTAACAGCACGATTTGCCAAGGCAGGATACTCCAGAAATCTGAAATCTGTCAATGCAGAAATCTGTCAATGGCTTCCGATTAAATTCAATTTTCACAGAATTGCTTGTTGCACTTTCGATGAGGATCCCTTGTTCAGATATCGGTAAGTGGACTGGAGGCAGGGGATGAAAGGGATAACCAATCCAGTTGTTTGTGTCATCCGTTTCGGAATGACACATAATTGCGCACCCAACTCACTCAGGTGCTTTGCTATATCACATTTGACATTGTCCGTAAGCTTGAGTTCATTTGCACAGAAAAAAATCATACAATGATGGAAAGACCTGTGTGTTGTCCTTGTTAATGCAGACAGAGAAGAGCTCCAACTTCTTAATCACAGCCTCAATCTTGTCCCGCACATTGAATATAGTTGCGGAGAGTCCCTGTAATCCTAGATTCAAATCATTCAGGCGAGAAAAAAACATCACCCAGATAGGCCAGTCGTCTGAGAAACGCGTCATCGTGCAAGTGGTCAGACGAGTGAAAATTATGGTCAGTAAAGAAGAACTTTATGCTCGTTTCTCAATTTTTTTAAATGAATGAATACTTTGCCCCATGATAACCATCACACTTCTGTATGCAGAAAATACACGAGAGTCCAGGGCCTTGTTTTAACAAAGTTAACCATTTTCACTGTAGTGTCCAAAACGTTTTCCCTTGGCAGCAAGAGACTCTCGGTGGATGCTACAGTGTACCCAAGTGGTGTCGGAGCAACTGCTTGCACGCAGGTTACCACTCCACTATGTCTTCCTGTCATGGCTTTTGCGCAATCAGTACAGATACCAACACGTGCAGCAGCTACATTTGGCTACATACAGACCGTTAGTGAAATTCCTGCGAGAGAGCAATGGTTAATGTGATTAGATGTTAATTATTTGACTAGGCTACCTATATTTCACATTGTTTTGTTATTTTGCTGAACACTAGATGGTTTAATTTTATTTTGACAGTGAAACAAGGCTACTCAGGAGAGAAAAAAACCTTACCCAAATGTATAGTCCCTTAGGAAAATATAAATTGATTGTTTAAAAATGTGAATTAAAAAAAATATCTAACTTTAAAAAAAATGTGAATCACATTTTGATTTGGCGTACCCCAAACAACATTGCGCATACCCGTTTGGGAATAGCTGATCTTGACAAAAAAGTTGCTATTTAGATCCTAAAATTATATTTTGGCTGTCCCCATAGGAGAACCCTTTGAAGAACTGATGTTGGTTCCAGGTAGAACCTTTTTTGGTTCCATCTAGAATCCTTTCCACAGAGGATTATTCCTGGACCCCAAAGGGGTTCTAACTGGAACCCAAAGGGGTTCTCATATTGTAACTGCTACATAAACCTTTTGGAACCCATTTTTCTGAGAGAGTAGTTGTCACACATTGAGATTGAACAAGAAAAATATCACCAAAACAGTTGAGGGCAATAGACCCAGGAAGACAGTACTATTAATAGGAGGTCATTGGTGCAAAAAAGTGAGATTGTGTGGTTTCTAGCATTTCAAGTCCAAGTCATTTCAGCCTGTAGCATTTGACCCATCGCCACACAGCATTATCTCCTAGAAATCACCTTAGCATTAGGCCCATCTCCACACAGCATTATCTCCTACGAATCACGTTAACATTAGGCCCATCTCCACACAGCATTATCTCCTACGAATCACGATAACATTAGGCCCATCTCCACACAGCATTATCTCCTACAAATCACGATAACATTAGGCCCATCTACACATAGCATTATCTCCTACGAATCACATTATCATTAGGCCCATCTCCACACAGCATTATCTCCTAGTATTCTTGAAAGTTAATGGAGAACAAACACTTGCACAAGCACTTCATCTCATTTCCATCTAAATGGATGAGGTATCCAAAATGGAGTGAGATGTGTTATGATTTCTAATACCATGTAATGAGATGTTCTACAGTAGATATAAGTCCCCAAAGCACACAACACAACCCTAGCTAAACACCCTACTCTGCAGTATATCATAGAAAATCCCCAATGGTACCTTCCTATTACAGACTACAGCGTTCCACCACATGCAACGATAATGGGTGTCAATATTTCTAGTCGCCCTTTGGAACCACTTTTCCTCCCCTCTCTCCCCAGTGTCCCTCTATTTTCTCAATGAACAGCTAGCCCTATCAGGCCCAGGAGTTGAGAGGTTGCGTTAGGATTCCACTGTGGTGGGCCGTCCGGCTAACTCGGAGTTAGACAAATCACCATGTGCAGCACACGTACACACACAGGCCCAAAGAAAACACGGTTGCATACACACAAATGTACACACAATGCAGCATCACTGGCAATTGTATTAACAATCTCATTAAAACCCCAAAAGACTAAGGGCTCAGACACCAATAGCGCTTGCTGACCGAGAGTACTTAATACTTCCATACGTAATTTGTGTACCTACTGCACACAGACTTTACATGTAGAATCTCATGAAAAATGACAGCAGTCAGACGTCTACAGCGGGTGGTCCCTAAAACACAGCGTGCTGAATGATCGGCAGAGAAACGCTAGATCCACATTCGGTGCGACGTGTGCGAGGCTTAAGGGCCACACGATCAATGGCGCTGGCTATTACTGCAGCCTCACCTCTTCAGCTAGGGTCAATGCTAGTGATTCGCTACCAACTCCGAGTCTCAGGTTGACTTTCAGCCCTCTCTGCAGCTCAACATCTTTGTCTTTGCTAGCATAGCATCAATCAAAGGGGTCCAAGGTAAAGTCTATAGTTCCTTCAAACTCAACTCTGGACCTCGAAGCCAGTTCCACTGCATGTTTTCATTGTTCCCCTCTAATCAGGGACTGATTTAGACCTGGGACACTAGTTGGGATTAATTATCAGGTAGAACAGAAAACCAGCAGGCTCCCGACCTCGTAGGGCATGAGTCGAATACCCCTGCTGTAGTTAAATGTGCTCTGCAGCAGGAAACCTTGAGAGGAAACAAATCTTCCCCTGATCCTGAATGGAAACTCATAGTGTCCTGCGTTTCCATGCTTGGTTAGGTATTGTACATTCTGTGCCGACATTAAGCCCATCACACAAAAGTTATTTCCGTTGCGTCACCTCTCCATGCAAATTAACAGCAGGGATAGAAATATCAAACAAACTTCCATTACTCGCTCTCCTTCTTGTCAAAAGCCCTATTGGGCAGATTGTCGTCACGGGACAGGAAGTGCTGGTCCGGCCTGTAAACATGCCCACCCGGGGAACAATGACCTCCTCCGAACTCAAACCAGGAAGTGGCCGAGACAACAATGGATGAGCACCACTACTGAACACCAGAGGGGAAAAAACAGACATTTCCTACTTGTGTTTGGGAATCTGTGTGGACGTGCATGTGTGAGCTTGCGAGACTGTCCTTTCGATCTGCCCAGTGGTTCAAACATCAAATCCCAGGGTTATCTATTGAAGGTGTTTGAGTGGGTAGAGTCATTCAAAATATCTTTCTTCATTTCAACACTGTCGCGACATCACCCCATACTACACTGTCACCCCATACTACACTGTCGCGACATCACCCCATACTACACTGTCGCGACATCACCCCATACTACACTGTCGCGACATCACCCCATACTACACTGTCGCGACATCACCCCGTACTACACTGTTGTGACATTACCCCATACTACACTGTCGTGACATCACCCCATACTACACTGTCGTGACATCACCCCATACTACACTGTCGTGACATCACCCCATACTACACTGTCGTGACATCACCCCATACTACACTGTCATGACATCACCCCATACTACACTCATGACAATGCCAAGGAGAGACAGATTTAAGTTTAACGGAAATTATTCCTCACAGAAGGCAATTCTCGTTAGCCACCAATGTTAATATGCCCCCATTACTGATGCATGGTGGTGAAACAGGCCATTAGTATGTGTATGTGTGTATAGTGGTAGGCTCCTTGACTATTTTACTATGTGCCTTACTACATGGGCCTTGCCTTAGCTGCACTACACATTCCTATTACTGCTAACTAGTCTGCAACACGACAGCATGTCTACAAAATGTAAATAGGTCAACAACGCTAATGATGGCTGCATCCCCAATGGCACCCTATTCCCTTTACAGTCCACTACTTTAGACCAGGTCTCATTGGGCTCTGATCAAAAGTAGTGTACTTTATATTGAATAGGGTGCCACTTACAATGCAGACAATAAGCCTGCCTGAGGAAGTCTACAAAATTGACATTTCCTCTTTGAAACAATGGCCTTTTAAGGCATTCTTCGGATGGAGCCAATATAATTGCTGTTGAGAAGCCATCTCAAATAATATGACCCAGTTGATTTGGAGCGAATGGACTCCAAATGAGCGTGAGGAGGACGAGGCCCTTTCAACAGGCCTTGGTGGCCTCTATCAACTTTGACGACATCGCTCCCATCTCAGTCTGCAAACATCACACTCCTAGTTCACAAAGCAATGCATGCTGGGACGGACCATGCATAGATGATCACCACTGAGTGCATGCAGAGGAGAGAGAGAGAAAGAAAGAGGGAGGGCCGGGGGCAGGGCCTTGCCTTGCCGGCATCTCGGAGCGGGTGGGGGCGAGCGCACCCACTGACCCACTGACCGCAGCAGCCACTGACAAAAAGCAGCCACTGACAAAAAGCAGCCACTGACAAAAAGCTGCCACAGATGGGAGCGGCCATTTGTATTGTATGTGTATTGTATCGTTGTTTTAAAGAACACTTATATATATATATATATATATATATATATACACACCTACTCATTCCAGGGTTTCTTTGATTTTACCATTTACTACACTATCAAATAATAGTGAAGACATCAAAACTAATGAAATAACACACATGGAGTCAAGTAGTAACCAAAAAAGTGTTAAACAAATCTAAATATATTTTATATTTGAGCCACCCTTTGCCTTGATGACAGCTTTGCACACTCTTGGCATTCGCTCAACCTGTCACGTTCTGACCTTTATTTCCTTTGTTTTTGTATTTATTTAGTTGGTCAGGGCGTGAGTTGGGTGGGCAGTCTATGTTTGTTTTTCTATGTTTTGGGGCATTTCTATGTTTCGGCCTAGTATGGTTCTCAATCAGAGGCAGGTGTCATTAGTTGTCTCTGATTGAGAATCATACTTAGGTAGCCTGGGTTGCACTGTTTGTTTGTGGGTGATTGTCTATGTTGTAGCTTCACGGTCGTCATTTGTTTATTGTTTTGTATGCAGTGTCAGTACTTTCTTTATTAAAGATTTACCATGGACACTTACCACGCCGCATTTTGGTCCGACTCTTCATCACCACTAGAAAACCGTGACAGAATCACCCACCACCAACGGACCAAGCGGCGTGGTAAACAGCAGCGACGACAGCAGCAGCAGCGGCAACAACAGCGGCCAGCATCACAGGACTCCTGGACATGGGAGGATGTATTGACGGCAAGGGTTGCTACACCTGGGAGGAGATCCTGGCGGGAAAGGATCACCTTCCATGGGAACAGGTGGAGGCAGCTAGGAGAACAGAGGCAGCCGGAGAGAGGAGCCGGCGATATGAGGAGGCAGCACGGCAGTGCGACAGGTACGAGAGGCAGCCCCAAAATTTTTTGGGGGGCAGACGAGGTGTGGTAGTGAGCCAGGTAGCAGACCTGAGCTCACTCGTGCTTATTATAAGCAGCGCATTACTGGTCAGGCACCGTGTTATGCGGTTAAGCGCACGGTGTCGCCAGTGCGCGCCCATAGCCCGGTGCGCTATAGGGCAGCCCCCGAAAGTGCCGTGAGAGTGTGGGCATCGAGCCAGGGCGTATGGTGCCTGCTCAGCGGGTCTGGTCGCCGGTACGCAGGTTGGGTCCAGGTTATCCTGCGCCGGCTCTGCGTGCTGTGTCTCCGGGCGCTGGGAGGGTGCAGTGCGTCCTCTGCCTGCGCTCCGCTCGTGCCGGGCGAATGTGGGAGTGGAGCCTAAGGGAGAGGTGCGTGTAGTAAGCACTAGATCTCCCGTGCTTACCCACAGCCCGGTTCAACCTGTGCCTGCACTCTGGAGGGTCCGGGCTAGAGTAGTTGTCCAGCCTGGGGAAGTGGTGCCAAGGTTGCGCACCAGAGCTCCAGTGCTCCCCACAGCCCGGTCCTTCAGTTGCCTCCTTTTAACACCAAGCCTCCTGAAGGTCTCCCCAGCCTGGTGGTTCCTGTGGCAGCCCCACGCACCAGGCTGTCTCTCCGTCTCCTCCCTGCAGGTGGTCCTGTCTGTCCGGCGCCGCTGCCGGAGTCTCCCGCCTGTCCGGCGCAGCTGCCGGAGTCTCCCGCCTGTCCGGCGCAGCTGCCGGAGTCTCCCGCCTGTCCGGCGCCGCTGCCGGAGCCTCCCGCCTGTCCGGCGCCGCTGCCGGAGCCTCCCGCCTGTCCGGCGCCGCTGCCGGAGCCTCCCGCCTGTCCGGAGCCTCCCGCCTGTCCGGCGCCGCTGCCGGAGCCTCCCGCCTGTCCGGGCGCCGCTGCCGGAGCCTCCCGCCTGTCCGGCGCCGCTGCCGGAGTCTCCCGCCTGTCCGGCGCCGCTGCCGGAGTCTCCCGCCTGTCCGGCGCCGCTGCCGGAGTCTCCCGCCTGTCCGGCGCCGCTGCCGGAGTCTCCCGCCTGTCCGGCGCCGCTGCCGGAGTCTCCCGCCTGTCCGGCGCCGCTGCCGGAGCCTCCCGCCTGTCCGGAGCCTCCCGCCTGTCCGGAGCCTCCCGCCTGTCCGGCGCCGCTGCCGGAGCCTCCCGCCTGTCCGGCGCCGCTGCCGGAGCCTCCCGCCTGTCCGGAGCCTCCCGCCTGTCCGGCGCTGCTGCCGGAGCCTCCCGCCTGTCCGGCGCCGCTGCCGGAGTCTGAGGCGCCAGAGCCCGTCAGCCCAGAGGCGCCAGAGCTTCTGCCCCTCTGTCCAGAGCTTCTGCCCCTCTGTCCAGAGCTTCTGCCCCTCTGTCCAGAGCTTCTGCCCCTCTGTCCAGAGCTTCTGCCCCTCTGTCCAGTGGGGTCATTGAGAGGGGTGGCCATGGTGAGAAAGCCACGGAGGCGGACAATAAGGCGGACTAAGACAATGGTGAAGTGGGGTCCGCGTCCTGCGCCAGAGCCGCCACCGCGGACAGACGCCCACACAGACCCTCCCCTATAGGTCAAGGTTTTGCGGCCGGAGTCCGCACCTTTGGGGGTACTGTCACGTTCTGACCTTTATTTCCTTTGTTTTTGTATTTATTTAGTTGGTCAGGGCGTGAGTTGGGTGGGCAGTCTATGTTTGTTTTTCTATGTTTTGGGGCATTTCTATGTTTCGGCCTAGTATGGTTCTCAATCAGAGGCAGGTGTCATTAGTTGTCTCTGATTGAGAATCATACTTAGGTAGCCTGGGTTGCACTGTTTGTTTGTGGGTGATTGTCTATGTTGTAGCTTCACGGTCGTCATTTGTTTATTGTTTTGTATGCAGTGTCAGTACTTTCTTTATTAAAGATTTACCATGGACACTTACCACGCCGCATTTTGGTCCGACTCTTCATCACCACTAGAAAACCGTGACACAACCAGCTTCATGTGGTAGTCACCTGGAATGCATTTCAATTAACAGGTGTGCCTTGTTAAAAGGTACTTCCTTGGCACTGTATACATAAAAAATATATATACAGTTGAAGTTGGAAGTTTACATACACTTAGGTTGGAGTCATTAATACTCGTTTTTCAACCACTCCACACATTTCTTAATAAACTATAGTTTTGGCAAGTCGGTTAGGACATCTACTTTGTGCATGACACAAGTTTTACAACAATTGTTCACAGACAGATTATTTCACTTATAATTCACTGTGTCACAATTCCAGTGGGTCAGAAGTGTACATACACTAAGTTGACTGTGCCTTTAAACAGCTTGGAAAATCCCAGAAAATGATGTCAATTAGCCTGAGTCAATTGGAGGTGCACCTGTGGACGTATTTCAAGGCCTACCTTCAAACTCAGTGCCTCTTTGCTTGACATCATTGGAAAATCAAAATAAATCAGCCAAGACCTCAGAAAAAAAGCTATTTCCAAATGACTGAAGGTACCACATTCATCTGTACAAAATAATAGTACGCAAGTAAAACACCATGGGACCACGTAGCCATCCTACTGCTCAGGAAGGAGACGCGTTCTGTCTCCTAGAGATGAACGTACTTTGGTGCGAAAAGTGCAAATCAATCCCAGAAAAACAGCAAAGGACCTTGTGAAGATACTGGAGAAAACAGGTACAAATGTATCTATATCCACAGTAAAACGAGTGCTATATTGACAATTCGACAAAACCTAAATTCGTCATAACCTGAAAGGCCGCTCAGCAAGGAAGAAGCAACTGCTCCAAAACATCCATAAAAAAGATAGACTACGGTTTGCAACTGCACAGGGGGACAGAGATTGTACTTCTGGAGAAATGTCCACTGGTATGATGAAACAAAAATCGAACTGTTTGGCCAAAATGACCTGCGTTGTGTTTGGAGGAAAAAGGGGGAGGCTTGCAGGCCGAAGAACAGCATCCCAACTGTGAAGCAGGGGGTGGCAGCATCATGTTGTGGGGATACTTTGCTGCAGGAGGGACTGGTGCACTTCACAAAATCGATGGCATCACGTGGAATGAAAATGATGCGGATATATTGAAGCAACACCTCAAGATATTAGTCAGGAAGTTAAAGCTTGGTCGCAAATGGGTCTTCCAAATGGACAATGACCCCAAGCATACTTCCAAAGTTGTGGCAAAATGGCTTAAGGACAACAAAGTCAAGGTATTGAAGTGATCTCAATCCTATAGAAAATTTGTGGGCAGAACTGAAAAACTGTTGTCAGAAGGCCTACAAACCTGACTCAGTTACACCAGCTCTGTCAGGAGGAATGGGCCAAAATTCACCCAACTTATTGTGGGAAGCTTGTGGAAGGCACCCCGAAACATTTGACCCAAGTTAAACAATATATAGGCAATGCTCCCAAATACTAATTGAGTGTATGTAAACTTCTGACCCACTGGGAATATAATTAAATAAATAGAAGCTGAAATAAATAATTCTCTACTATTATTCTGACATTTCACTCTCTTAAAATAAAGTGGTGATCCTAACAGACCTAAGACAGGGAATTGTTCCTCGGATTAAATGGTCAGGAATTGTGAAAAACTGAGTTTAATTGTATTTTGCTAAAGTGTATATAAACTTCCAAATTCAACTGTACAAAAAAAAGAGGTAGGGAGGGAGGGCAATGTGGAAATAGAGTAGTCAGTGTTCATGATAGAGAGCATGAGCGTTAGAGAATATTAAAAAAAGGAAATTAAGAGTGCCTGGTCAGTGTTTGTGAGGGGAGAAAACAGAAGAAAGAAGGAAGTAGAAAGAGAGTGAAACAGTGAAAAAATAGGAAAAAACAAGGACCCTTAATTGAGAGAAAGGCTAAAGCAACATTAGGTGCTCCGGCTTGGCAGGGGAAAGCTTGTCTCGTTTACTCTTCAGCTGAGTTTTTTTCATGTCGCTGGACACCGTGCAGCAGGGCTGGACACCGTGCAGCTGGGCTGGACACCGTGCAGCAGGGCTGGACACCGTGCAGCAGGGCTGGACACCGTGCAGCAGGGCTGGACACCGTACAACTGGGCTGGACACCGTACAACTGGGCTGGACACCGTACAACTGGGCTGGACACCGTGCAGCAGGGCTCATCATTAGTGAAGACAGCATTCATGATGCATGTTCTGCCTCTTCAAATAGCAAATTAAGGTAGATAATGAGATTGAAACAACAGCGTGAGCGACAGCCATTTGCAAAGGTGAGAACAAAAAATCTGACGTCAGACTGTGATGGAAAGAGGAGAATCACTAATGGAAGAAAACAAAAGCAGGCATATGTCACTTTTTTTTGCCTTTGTGCCTGGTGATCTTAATGCTCCATCCGGTTAGGCAGGCCACAGAGAGACAATAGTAGTAAACTTCGGCTTCCAGCCTGCATTAAAACAACGCTGACAACCACAGCAGAATGCTGATCCCTGACCCCTGGCAGAGCACAACAGGATCAGTATGGTATTATGGCATCAAGGCCTACTCTGTGTTATATGATGTGGGCACCCTTATATATGATGTGGGCCAAAAACACGTTTTCATGTGTTTTTATGTCAAGTTAATGTGATAACATGTAACAACATGTAAAGCAACTTGTAATAACATGAAACTACACATGAAAACATGATAACATGTGAAGTGTTCCGCAAACACATTCTTTTCACTTGATTTCAGATAATTTAATTTGAAATCACATAATTTTCCACATGTGATTCTTGCACATTTCTCTAGGGATTTTGACTCATTGATGACAAAACCACAGCATCCATGTACTGGAGGTTTCATTTTGTGCCTGTGTGTGTGTGCTTGTTTATCTTGGTTCCTTCCTCCGAGGCAACCCAGGACGATTCGGGGCCCAAGTGTGATCACAGGTTTTAAGTGAGAATGTGTGTCTGTGATAGACATTTTGCTACACCAGAGCGCTGCCGGGGTCGTTTCCCAGTCAAAGTCCCCGCCAAACAAACACTGACAACAGCAGATACAAGAGCAGCTCTGTGTTCCCCTAGTCTTCAACACACCAACACTCTCCTCAACTGTCAGTCAAAACAGCTGTACAAACAAATAAAACCAAACTGAAAAAGATAGACACAAACATACACACATCAACAAACAAACAAACAGAGTAAACACACACTTACACATACACACAAAACAACTACATCCCTGTGCTGTCAGGGAATGTTGTCAATTTGTAGAGGGAGCTCGTTGGCGAGCTCGACCTCTGCCTTTGTCCCCTTTAGTTTGAGTGTAAACAAAGCAGTCACATATGGGTACACAACAAAAGGGCCCAGGATAAATGAAGCTCAATGAGCTCCCAGAGTCAGGTATCTTTATCTGGGGTAGTTAACCCCTAATGGTAGCATCCAATATCTTTTGTTTACCATCCGTTCAGACACAGAGGCCCTGGGAGAGCAGGTTGAGAGCTTCAAGTTCTTTGGCGTCCACATCACCAACAAACAAACACTGTCCAAGCACACCAAGAAAGTCTAGAAGAGGGCACGACAAAACCTATTCCCCCTCAGGAGAATGAAAAGATTTGCCATGGGTCCTCAGATCCTCAAAAGCTTCTATAGCTGCACCATCGAGAGCATCCTGACGGGTTGCATCACCGCCTGGTATGGAATTTCCTCGGCCTCCGACCGCAAGGCACGACAGAGGGTAGAGTCTACGGCCCAGTACATCACTGGGGCCAAGCTTCCTGCCATCCAGGAACCTATATACCAGGCGGTGTCAGAGGAAGGCCCCTAAAAATTATCAAAGACTCCAGCCACCCAAGTCATAGACTGTCCTCTCTGTTACCGCACGGCAAGTGGTACCGGAGCGCCAAGTCTCGGTCCAAGAGGCTTCTAAACAGCTTCTAACCCCAAGCCATAAGACTCCTGAACGTCTAATCAACTGGCTACCCATTTGCATTGCCCCCCACCCCCCTCTTCTATGATGCTGCTACTCTCTGTTTTTATCTATGCATAGTCACTTTAATAACTCTACCTACATGTACATATTACCTCAATTACTTTGACACCGGTGCCCCCGCACATTGACTCTGTAATGGTACCCCCTGTACATAGCCCCGCTATTGTTATTTAATGCTGCTCTTTATTTATTATTCTTATCTTTTACTTTTTTTTTTAGGTATTTTCTTAAAACTGCATTGTTGTTTAAGGGCTTGTAAGTAAGAATTTCACTGTAAGGTCTACACCTGTTGTATCCCTCATTCATTCATGCCTTCTCTCGTTCCTTCCTTTCTGACAAAATAAATAATACACGCCACTCCAAATCTCATTCAGTCACCTCTATCAGTGTTATACCTTGTGGAAGGATGGGAGGATGAATTGTAAAGGTATTCAAACAGGAACAGACTGTCTAGGTGCAATACAGAGGCGCAGGAAATAACCGCAATCACAAATCACGTTAAAGATTTGTTCATTTGAACAAATGGATGTAAAAAAACTATTTGTTCGGCTCAATAGCCTCTCTATGTTTAATTTGAGAATTGCAGAGATTAAGATGTCTTTATGATGAAAAGTGCTTCGTTAAAACTGTAATCATAAGTATTGATAATTCCACAGGGGGCGATTCAGCTCTTCCAACCAATACCTCTACAGCAGATAAATCATTCTCAACTGCAGAAGAGATTCTAACTGAGAACATAAGCTGCTCATCCAGTTATTTTTATTTGATTTGAACAACAAAAATAATTCCCTGAAATACAATGCTCAGGAGACAATGTTCAAAAGGAAAACAATTCCCACGTCAGTTTTCGGCGTCACCGTTGACGCCTGTCGTCCAACAAAGGTACAGTTCCATCTCAATAAACACCTCTAAATGTGCCCTGACAATTAAGACACAAATACAGTAGATATGACATTATTACCATTGACACACTAATGGCTAGAGACTAAGATTGTGTTATCTTCAATTACCTTCATTGGGTTGCAAACGAGCGCAGGTAATCGGAGAAAATGGACTGTTTCAAATTACACCCAATTCCCTACATAGTGCACTAGTTTTGACCAGGGCCTATATGTGCACTTCCTAGGGATTAGGGTGTCAGTTGGGACACACCCTAGGTAATCTGAGAAATCGCCTGCTAGATTGTGAATGTGGATAGAGGGAGAGAGGTAGTGTAAATACGTGTTTTGTCTGGTTTTCATGTCTGGGTAATGGCATTAAGGCCGGCTACCTCGGAGATGAAGACTTAACAGGACATTTGTACCAGCAGCGTGAAAGCTTGGGAGTGATCTGGTTTGTGTCCCGACGCTGTTAAGTTGTAAGGTCAAGCTAGGACACACTGCTGGAAAACATACAGTACATGGACACACAAACACAGGCACTTACATAAAAACACACACACACACACACACCTCTGCTTCGGTTGTGAATTTGCTAGGGGTGAAGTGTGTTTAGGAGTCATTTCTGCTGTCTTCTCCCTAGCTCTCTCTCTCCTGCTCTGGCAGGGTCTTATTCCAAAGGGTCTTCTGCCTAGCTCTCTCTCTCTCTCCTGCTCTGGCAGGGTCTTATTCCAAAGGGTCTTCTGCCTAGCTCTCTCTCTCTCTCCTGCTCTGGCAGGGTCTTATTCCAAAGGGTCTTCTGCCTAGCTCTCTCTCTCTCTCCTGCTCTGGCAGGGTCTTATTCCAAAGGGTCTTCTGCCTAGCTCTCTCTCTCCTGCTCTGGCAGGGTCTTATTCCAAAGGGTCTTCTGCCTAGCTATCTTTCTCTCCTGCTCTGGAAGGGTCAAATTCCAAAGGATCTTCTGTCTAGCTCTCTCTCTCTCCTGCTCTGGCAGGGTCTTATTCCAAAGGGTCTTCTGCCTAGCTCTCTCTCTCCTGCTCTGGCAGGGTCTTATTCCAAAGGGTCTTCTGCCTAGCTATCTTTCTCTCCTGCTCTGGAAGGGTCAAATTCCAAAGGATCTTCTGTCTAGCTCTCTCTCTCTCCTGCTCTGGCAGGGTATTATTCCAAAGGGTCTTCTGCATTGCTCACATCAGATCATTGAGTTTAGTAGCAGTTCAATAAGGTCAATGTGTTTAGGTCAGGGGAGGGAGAAAATGCCTGGGTCTCTATGTCCTGGGTCTGGTCCCTATGTATCTGGGGAAGTGGTGAGTTGGCCTCTGTCCAGCTGATCATTCAGTTCATTACATGGACCAGTGAAGGGTGAGACAGGACAGTTCACTACATGGACCAGTGGAGGGTGAGACAGGACAGTTCATGACATGGATCAGTGGAGGGGGAGACAGGACAGTTCATTACATGGACCAGTGGAGGGTGAGACAGGACAGTTCATAAGGACTAGTGGAGGGTGGGACAGGACAGTTCATTACATGGACCAGTGGAGGGTGAGACCGGACAGTTCATTACATGAACCAGTGGAGGGTGAGACCGGACAGTTCACTAGAAGAACCAGTGGAGGGTGAGACAGGACTGTTGTTTACGTGAACCAGTGGAGGGTGAGACAGGACAGTTCATAAGGACCAGTGGAGGGTGAGACAGGACAGTTCATTACATGAACCAGTGGAGGGTGAGACAGGACAGTTCATAAGGAACAGTGGAGGGTGAGACCAGACAGTTCATTACATGGACCAGTGGAGGGTGAGACAGGACAGTTCATTACATGGACCAGTGGAGTGTGAGACAGGACAGTTCATAAGGACCAGTGGAGTGTGAGACAGGACAGTTCATAAGGACCAATGGAGTGTGAGACAGGGCAGTTCATAAGGACCAGTGGAGGGTGAGACAGGACAGTTCATAAGGACCCGTGGAGGGTGAGACAGGACAGTTCATAAGGACCCGTGGAGGGTGAGACAGGACAGTTCATAAGGACCAGTGGAGGTTGAAACAGGACAGTTCATAAGGACCAGTGGAGGGTGAGACAGGACAGTTCATAAGGACCAGTGGAGGGTGAGACAGGACAGTTCAGTACATGGACCAGTGGAGGGTGGGACAGGACAGTTCAGTACATGGACCAGGGGAGGGTGAGACAGGACAGTTCATTACATGAACCAGTGGAGGGTGAGACAGGACAGGACTGGATGGGGGGGGTTACTGTAGTATGATCTCACCTTGATTAAAGCTGGCCCCAATTCACTGGCACACACATAGGCACGTACCACCGCACACCCAGGTTACACACACACACACAGGCTTCATACAGTACATCATTATAAACTTGGTGGTTCGAGCCCTGAATACTGATTAGCTGACAGTCGTGGTATATCAGAAAGTATACCACGGTTTGACAAAATATGTATTTTACTGCTCTAATTATGTTGATAACCAGTTTATAATAGCAATAAGGGATCTCAGGGGTTTGTGGTATATGGCCAATATACCACAGCTAAGTGCTGTATCCAGCCTCTTCGCGTTGTGTCGTGCTGAGTAACAGCCCTTTACTATTGGCCATATACAGTGCCTTGCAAAAGCATTCATCCCCTTTGGCATTTTTCCTATTTTGTTGCATTACAACCTGTCATTTCAATATATTTTGATTTTGATTTCATGAAATGGACTTACGCAAAATAGTCCAAATTGGTGAAGTAAAACGGAAAAAAACAGCTAGTTTCAAAACAAAAATCTATATATATTTTTAACAGAAAAGTGGTGCCTGCATATGTATTCATCCCGGTTGCTATGAAGACCCTAAATACGATCTGGCGCAATGAATTACCTTCAGAAGTCACATAATTAGTTAAATAAATTCCACCTGTGTGCAATCTAAATGTCACATGAGCTGTCACATGATCTCAGTATATATACACCTGTTCTGAAAGGCCCCAGAGTCTGCAACACCACTAAGCAAGGGGCACCACTAAGCAAGGGGCACCACCAAGCAAGTGGCACCATGAAGACCAAGGAGCTCTCCAAACAGGTCAGGGACAAAGTTGTGGAGAAGGACAGATCAGGGTTGGGTTACAAAAAGATATCTGAAACTTTAAACATCCCACAGAGCACCATTAAATCCATTATTAAATATATGGCACCACGACAAACCTGCCAAAAAAGGGCTGCCCACCAAAACTCACAGACCAGACAAGGAGGCCATTAATCAGAGAGGCAACAAAGATAACCCTGAAGGAGCTGCAAAGCTCCACAGCGGAGATTGGAGTATCTGTCCATAGGACCACTTTAAGCCGTACAATACACAGAGCTGGGCTTTATGGAAGAGTGGCCAGAAAAAAAGCAATGCTTGAAGCAAAAAAATAAGTAAACACATTTGGTATTTGTCAAAAGGCATGTGGGAGACTCCCAAAACATATGGAAGAAGGTACTCTGTTCAGATGAGACAAAAATTTAGCTTTTTGGCCATCAAGGAAAGCGCTATATCTGGCGCAAACCCACCACCTCTCATCACCACGAAAACACCATCCCTACAGTGAAGCATGGTGGTGGCAGCATCATGCTGTGGGGATGTTTTTCATCGGCAGGGACTGGGAAACTGGTCAGACTTGAAGGAATGATGGATGGCAATAAATGCAGGGAAATTCTTGAGGGAAACCTGTTTCAGTCTTCCAGAGATTTGAGACTGGGACGGATGTTCACCTTCCAGCAGGACAATGACCCTAAGCATACTACTAAAGCAACACTCGAGTGGTTTAAGGGGAACCATTTAAATGTCTTGAAAAAGCCCAGACCTCAATCCAATTGAGAATCTGTGGTATGACTTACAGATTGCTATACACCAGCAGAATCCATCCAAATTGAAGGAGCTGGAGCAGTTTTGCCTTGAAGAATGGGCAAAAATCCCAGTGGCTAGATGTGCCAAGCTTATAGAGAGATACCCCAAGAGACTTGCAGCTGTAATTGCTGCAAAAGGTGGCAGAAGTGGTATATCAGATCAGGTATGACAAAATATGTATTTTTACATTGCCATTCAGTTTATTTTGGCCATAATACCACACCTCCTCGGGCATTATTGCTTAATTATATCATGTTTGTGTGTATTGGAACACACATACACAAATGAAACATTTATATACTCACACACACACACACACCTATAACCCTCTTTTTCATGCCCCAGTGCTCTCTGGTGTGGGCCGGTGGATGCATTGCGGACATCATCTCGTTCTCCATTGACTTTCAGGGAGGCACTGGGGTGGACAGAGCAATGCTATCAGTCACAGTGCAGACACACACACAAACCGTGTCAGGTTAGGGTCCACTGCCTACTGTTGATATAGGCAGACCGCTCAGTCATACAGCAACACTGCAGTTTGAGCATGGACATCCAGAGTCAAAGTCCTGGTACTCCACCTTTCTCTACATCTAGCAAGTGGTCAATTGGGAAATAACCTCTCTCTGTTCTATCCCCTTTCCATCTTTTCTACCCCTTGGCTCATAGTCGATTGGGGGGGTGGGGTCTCTCTCTCATAAAATTGCTAAGGGAGACCGTTACCTACGCATCAGTCGACAGTAGATCAATCTCCAATCTGCCCGTCCTATTGATGACTGCACAGATCAGCCTCCAAGTGACAGAGACAGAGGGATGGAGAGATGAGCGAGGGAGGGCGGTATCTGTTGTCTGTCCTCTCTTTTTTTTGTGGTTGCAGATCTGATTAGCACTGGGGGATTTGATGGCTACACACACGAACGCATGCATGGACACACACGCACAAACTCCAATGAGAACTACTATCTAGGTTGAGGTACCGCAAGGTGAATGTTGTAAAAAAGGCTATTGCTAAACAGTCACTTCTTCCCTTCAGTAATGCACTCTATTAGCAGGAGGAAATACATCAGCGTGAACGAGCTAGGTGGGCGGCACCAGGGGTTTTAACGAGCTAGGTGGGCGGCACCAGGGGTTTTAACGAGCTAGGTGGGGGCACCAGGGGCACGAGCAGGTGGGCGGCACCAGGGGTTTTAACGAGCTAGGTGGGCGGCACCAGGGGTTTTCGGCACCAGGGGTTTCAACAAGCTGTAGGAGGAAGTCGGCACCAGGGGGCGGCGGCACCAGGGGTTTCAACAAGCTACTGTAGGTGGGCGGCACCAGGGGCAACAAGGTGGGCGGCACCAGGGGTTTCAACAAGCTACTGTGGGCGGCACCAGGGGTTTCAACAAGCTACGGCACCAGGGGTTTAGGAGGTTTCAACGAGCTAGGTGGGCGGCACCAGGGCACCAGGGGTTTCAACAAGCTGGGCGGCACCACTGTAGGTGGGCGGCACCAGGGGTTTCAACAAGCTACTGTAGGAGGTCGGCACCAGGGGTTTCAACAAGCTACTGTAGGAGGTCGGCACCAGGGGTTTCAACAAGCTACTGTAGGAGGTCGGCACCAGGGGTTTCAGGTCGGCACCAGGGGTTTCAACAAGCTAGGTGGGCGGCACCAGGGGTTTCAACAAGCTACTGTAGGAGGTCGGCACCAGGGGTTTTTCAACAAGCTCAACAAGGTGGGCGGCACCAGGGGTTTCAACAAGCTAGGTGGGCGGCACCAGGGGTTTCAACAAGCTACTGTAGGGGCGGCACCAGGGGTTTCAACGAGCTAGGTGGGCGGCACCAGGGTTTCAACAAGCTACTGTAGGAGGTCGGCACCAGGGGTTTCAACAAGCTAGGTGGGCGGCACCAGGGGTTTCAACAAGCTACAAGCACCAGGGGTTTCAACAAGGTGGGCGGCACCAGGGGTTTCAACAAGCTACTGTAGGAGGCGGCACCAGGGGTTTCAACAAGCTAGGTGGGCGGCACCAGGGGTTTCAACAAGCTACTGTAGGAGGTCGGCACCAGGGGTTTCAACAAGCTACTGTAGGAGGTCGGCACCAGGGGTTTCAACAAGCTACTGTGGGCGGCACCAGGGGTTTCAACAAGCTACTGTAGGAGGGCGGCACCAGGGGTTTTCAACAAGCTAGGTGGGCGGCACCAGGGGTTTCAACAAGCTACTGTAGGAGGTCGGCACCAGGGGTCGGCACCAGGGGTTTCAACAAGCTACTAGGTGGGCGGCACCAGGGGTTTCAACAAGCTACTGTAGGGAGGTCGGCACCAGGGGTTTCAACAAGCTACTGTAGGAGGCGGCACCAGGGGTTTCAACAAGCTACTGTAGGAGGTCGGCACCAGGGGCACCAGGGGTTTCAACAAGCTACTGTAGGAGGTCGGCACCAGGGGTTTCAACAAGCTACTGTAGGGGGAGTAGGAGGTCGGCACCAGGGGTTTCAACAAGCTACTGTAGGAGGTCGGCACCAGGGGTTTCAACAAGCTAGGAGGTGGGCGGCACCAGGGGTTTCAACAAGCTACTGTAGGAGGAGGCGGCACCAGGGGTTTCAACAAGCTACTGTAGGAGGTCGGCACCAGGGGGTTTCGGCACCAGGGGTTTCAACAAGCTACTGTAGGAGGTCGGCACCAGGGGCACCAGGGGTTTCAACAAACTACTGTAGGAGGTCGGCACCAGGGGGGTCGGCACCAGGGGTTTCAACAACTACTGTAGGAGGTCGGCACCAGGGGTTTCAACAAACTACTGTAGGAGGTCGGCACCAGGGGTTTCTGTAGGAACAAAGGTGGGCGGCACCAGGGGTTTCAACAAAGCTACTGAGGTCGGCACCAGGGGTTTCAACAAGCTACTGTAGGAGGTCGGCACCAGGGGTTTCAACAAGCTACTGTAGGGGCGGCACCAGGGGTTTCAACAAGCTACTGTAGGAGGTCGGCACCAGGGGTTTCAACAAGCTACTGTGGGCGGCACCAGGGGTTTCAACAAGCTACTGTAGGAGGTCGGCACCAGGGTTTCAACAAGCTACTGTAGGAGGCGGCACCAGGGGTTTCAACAAGCTACTGTAGGAGGTCGGCACCAGGGGTTTCAACAAGCTACTGTAGGAGGTCGGCACCAGGGGTTTCAACAAGCTACTGTAGGAGGTCGGCACCAGGGGTTTCAACAAGCTACTGTAGGAGGTCGGCACCAGGGGTTTCAACAAGCTACTGTAGGAGGTCGGCACCAGGGGTTTCAACAAGCTACTGTAGGAGGTCGGCACCAGGGGGGCTACTGTAGGAGGTCGGCACCAGGGGTTTCAACAAGCTACTGTAGGAGGTCGGCACCAGGGGTTTCAACAAGCTACTGTAGGAGGTCGGCACCAGGGGTTTCAACAAGCTCTGTAGGAGGTCGGCACCAGGGGTTTCAACAAGCTACTGTAGGAGGTCGGCACCAGGGGTTTCTACAGGTCGGCACCAGGGGTTTCAACATGTAGGAGGTCGGCACCAGGGGTTTCAACAAGCTACTGTAGGAGGTCGGCACCAGGGGTTTCAACAAGCTACTGTAGGAGGTCGGCACCAGGGGTTTCAACAAGCTACTGTAGGAGGTCGGCACCAGGGGTTTCAACAAACTACTGTAGGAGGTCGGCACCAGGGGCTCAACAAGCTACTGTAGGAGGTCGGCACCAGGGGTTTCAACAAGCTACTGTAGGAGGTCGGCACCAGGGGCTCAACAAGCTACTGTAGGAGGTCGGCACCAGGGGGTTCAACAAGCTACTGTAGGAGGTCGGCACCAGGGGTTTCAACAAGCTACTGTAGGAGGTCGGCACCAGGGGCACCAGGGGGTTTCACCAGGGCTTTCAACAAGCTACTGTAGGAGGGGCACCAGGGGCACCAGGGTTTCAACAAGCTACTGTAGGGGCGGCACCAGGGGTTTCAACAAGCTAGGTGGGCGGCACCAGGGGTTTCAACAAGCTAGGTGGGCGGCACCAGGGGTTTCAACAAGCTAGGTGGGCAGGGGTTTCAACCTGTAGGTGGGGGCACCAGGGGTTTCAACAAGCTAGGTGGGCGGCACCAGGGGTTTCAACAAGCTAGGTGTTTCAACAAGGCGGCACCAGGGGTTTCAACAAGCAGGGGTTTCAACAAGCTAGGTGGGCGGCACCAGGGGTTTCAACAAGCTAGGTGGGCGGCACCAGGGGTTTCAACAAGCTAGGTGGGCGGCACCAGGGGTTTCAACAAGCTAGGTGGGCGGCACCAGGGGTTTCAACGAGCTAGGTGGGCAGCACCAGGGGTTTCAACGAGCTAGGTGGGCGGCACCAGGAGTCTCAACGAGCTAGGTGGGCGGCACCAGGGGTCTCAACGAGCTAGGTGGGCGGCACCAGGGGTCTCAACGAGCTAGGTGGGCAGCACCAGGGGTTTCAACGAGCTAGGTGGGCGGCATCAGGGGTCTCAACGAGCTAGGTGGGCGGCACCAGGGGTCTCAACGCGCTAGGTGGGCGGCACCAGGGGTCTCAACGAGCTAGGTGGGCGGCACCAGGGGTTTCAACAAGCTAGGAGGTCGGCACCAGGGGTTTCAACAAACTACTGTAGGAGGTCGGCACCAGGGGTTTCAACAAACTACTGTAGGAGGTCGGCACCAGGGGTTTCAACAAACTACTGTAGGAGGTCGGCACCAGGGGTTTCAACAAACTACTGTAGGAGGTCGGCACCAGGGGTTTCAACGAGCTAGGTGGGCGGCACCAGGGGTTTCAACGTGCTAGGTGGGCGGCACCAGGGGTTTCAACAAGCTACTGTAGGAGGTCGGCACCAGGGGTTTCAACAAGCTACTGTAGGAGGTGGCACCAGGGGTTTCACCAAGGGGTTTCAACAAGCTACTGTAGGAGGTCGGCACCAGGGGTTTCAACAAGCTACTGTAGGGCGGCACCAGGGGTTTCAACAAGCTACTGTAGGAGGTCGGCACCAGGGGTCTCAACAAACTACTGTAGGAGGTCGGCACCAGGGGTTTCAACAAACTACTGTAGGAGGTCGGCACCAGGGGTCTCAACAAGCTACTGTAGGAGGTCGGCACCAGGGGTTTCAACAAGCTAGGTAGGGGCGGCACCAGGGGTTTCAACAAGCTACTGTAGGAGGTCGGCACCAGGGGTTTCAACAAGCTACTGTAGGAGGTCGGCACCAGGGGTTTCAACAAGCTACTGTAGGAGGTCGGCACCAGGGGTTTCAACAAACTACTGTAGGAGGTCGGCACCAGGGGTTTCAACAAGCTACTGTAGGAGGTCGGCACCAGGGGTTTCAACAAGCTACTGTAGGAGGTCGGCACCAGGGGTCTCAACAAACTACTGTAGGAGGTCGGCACCAGGGGGGTTTCACCACAAACTACTGTAGGAGGTCGGCACCAGGGGTCTCAACGAGCTACTGTAGGAGGTCGGCACCAGGGGTCTCAACGAGCTACTGTAGGAGGTCGGCACCAGGGGTCTCAACGAGCTACTGTAGGAGGTCGGCACCAGGGGTCTCAACGAGCTACTGTAGGAGGTCGGCACCAGGGGTCTCAACAAGCTACTGTAGGAGGGCGGCACCAGGGGTTTCAACGAGCTACTGTAGGAGGTCGGCACCAGGGGTCTCAACGAGCTACTGTAGGAGGGCGGCACCAGGGGTTTCAGCTACTGTAGGAGGCGGCACCAGGGGTGGGCAGGTCGGCACCAGGGGTTTCAACGAGCTAGGTGGGCGGCACCAGGGGTCTCAACGAGCTAGGTGGGCAGCACCAGGGGGCACCGGCACCAGGGGTCTCAACGAGCTAGGTGGGCGGCACCAGGGGTCTCAACGAGCTAGGTGGGCAGCACCAGGGGTTTCAACGAGCTAGGTGGGCGGCATCAGGGGTCTCAACGAGCTAGGTGGGCGGCACCAGGGGTCTCAACGCGCTAGGTGGGCGGCACCAGGGGTCTCAACGAGCTAGGTGGGCGGCACCAGGGGTCTCAACGAGCTAGGTGGGTGGCACCATCTCAACAGAGAAGCAGAGTGGCATGCCTTACCTGAAATACCTATTTTTCCTCCTCTCTTCAAATGTTTCTCTTTGATCAGTCTCGGCCTTCACTTCATATAGTATATATTCCTCTGCTCTCACTGTCTCTCCATTTTACCTCTCTTTGTATTGTTTCTGAGATTTTATTTTAGTCCTTTTAGCATGGTCACACACACACAAAGGCACATTCTCCACAGAATCTTGATTTGGTGTTTACTTTGAGACAAACTTTCCTAGTTCAGCTAAATTAGAATGGACGGATCAATGCTCCGTCTCTCTCTCTGTGTGTAGAGGTCAGGTCAGTAGTGTGGGGAGGAGGGGAGAGAACACAGCACAACCACACAGCAGCAGCCTAGCCCACTCCTACTGAGATCTGATAAATGTGTGTGGGACTCTGAGAGGGCAGGAGAGAGTGGGAATAGAGAAGGAGGGAAAGAGAGCAAACAAAAACATCACAACAAGGAAGGAGGGGGGCGGCTGGATGAGGGGGTGGGCTTCCGTGATTTAAGAGTATCACTGTGGCAGCCGAAAAAAAGGGGTTGGTAAAAAAAGGAGTAGGAGGGAAGATGGAGGGTGAAGGGGTGGACCATGCCTCTATTCATCAACCCACTTTTTAATTATCCCATATTGCCTTCTCCGAGGTTGAGCCTATTTACTCCAGAGGAGGACTTGGACAGAGGCCGATCGGAGCGACTCGGAATTTCAAGCAGGGACGGGTTCCTTCTCTTCACCTCTCACTCCCCTCCTCCTCCCTTTCACCAAACCCAATCCCCACTACTGGGCTGGGAATGACACGCTCTCTCTTTAGCATTCCACTGCGGCAGTCAGCAGAGCCGGAGCCAATCATTATTCAGCGAAGTGGCCCTCTCTTTTGACTTCCTGCCGACTCCAGTGGAATCGAAACGGGGAGATAAAATAGGTTAATCAAAAGGCACCATTAAAGATACATGACGGCCGCTACCCAGAGAGTTCTGAACTTCTGTTCAAAAGAACAACTTATCCATAATCAAGTGAAAATGTATAGTTACTTAGCTATCTCAGTTTAACTCGGAGTGTGTCGTGTTGCACTAGCTGTAGGAGAGCTGTTTGGCCCTGCTGGGATGGGTTAGGGAGTGCTTGGACACACGTGCATGTGCACACAAAAGCAGGTGCACACACAGACACACACACACACACACAGTTGTACATGGGTGGTTGAAGACCTTTGCACTCTTGTCCTAGCTGTGTTTGATGAGTCAAGCTAGAGACTCGTCCTACAGGTATACAGTTGGTTAATTATTATACAAGACACACACACACACACACACACACACACACACACACACACACACACACAGGGGAAGAGAAAGAAAAGAAGAATTCTACTTAATTAAAACCCAGAGTAGCTACCAAGATAAGGTTGACGTCGACGTAAAAACGGGTGGGGGCTCAAGGCCTGATAACTAACATCCTTTGTGAAGGTGGAAAAACGAAGAGAGTGTGGGGGAAGATGTAACAGCAGTAAAAAAAGTGACAGACTGCAGCGAGGAAGGAAGTATGTTCTTAAGAAGACCGAGTGATGGGTGAGGCAGAAGGGAGGATGGGAAGGTGTGGCGCCATAGTCGGACTCGTTGAGCCGCAGTAGGGCGCAGAGGAGTTGCAAATTGGCCCTGTGCAACTACCACGGCGCTTACAGTAGGATCTCTCAGGCAGGATCAAAGGGCTGTGGCGTCAGAGTCCCCTTTGTGCACAGGGAGATGGGATATTAGCTCGCCAAAACAACCCAGGTTTCCTACTGGGAACTACATCAGAGAGCATAATACACACCATCAACCTGTTGTGTGTGAAAGAGAGAAAGAGAGAGTGGGGGGCAGCAAGGACGGATACTGCATGACTTGCCCTATGTATATTTAGGCATTTCTCTTACTGCGTTTCAAGTCATCCGTGTAGCCATGTGTTCTACACTACATGTGTGTACAGAGGAGTCAGTATAGTCCCATAAGCAAACAGAAACTGGTGTCAAAAAAAATGTTAAAGCCGTCAATCTAAGACACACTTCTCCAGCCCATTTGTACATGTGTGATATTTTGTGTGTGTCTGCTGTATGTGTGTGCATGTGCATGTCTGTGTGTGTTGCTGACTTTCTATATAGGACCCAGCTGCCCATAGCAGGCCCAACCTGTTGTTTGCCTCAGTCCACTGTTTGTCTGGGGCCAACAGCTCTTGATTCAGATGAACTCTGCACCCCTGCTCCACCAGCCATTCCAGAATCAATATTTCCAAGTACGCAACCTGCCAGCGCTTTTTAAAAGCAAACATCGCTCTATCAATATTATTCATCGGTGACACTGCCTTTGCCCCATGAGCTCATACTCCCACAGAGGCGAGAGGAAGCAGGGGAGTGTGGGTAGTAGTTCGGTTGGGCGTACAGTGAATGGGGAGCGAGTTTGGGATCAGATCAGACAAAGTAAACTTTGCGTCATGAAGAGAAATGATGAGGGAAAACAGAGGGATATTAAAACAGCTGGGCTTGATTTTGGCCTTACACACACACACATACCGTAAAAGGATACATTGAGACACATGCCACATGTACACACACGTCCTCTCGCATTACAATTTGTTCTGGGTGAATGCAGCTTCTCACGGTACACGTCGGTTCATGTGTCGCACACAGAAGTGGAGCGGACGCTTTCAGGCCTGTCTTTCATCTGTGACCATCTCAGTCCATGACCTCACTAAAACAACCAACCCTTTTCAATTCCCCCCACTTAACGTCAGAGGAAAACAATGTGTCAACTCTTCGGCTCAAGGAGAACACTAGATGTGGGACACACGGTTGTGCTCCATGTTGTCAGACAAGCGTGGGAGTTCAAGTAAACTTCTGTTTGCAGTGGGAGGCCTCAGTACTGAATGATTTAAGGGACCTGAAAGTCAAAGACAACATCTTCTCTTTGATGATGCAGCTCCATTGAGAAGGGCGCTCAACATGTACTGCATTGACACAAACTCACTGCTGTGCTACTGTCCTCATTGGTACATCTTTATTGTACCATTGTTGTCATTTTGGAACTTGTGAGCGAGGACAGAACTATTACTTGAACTTCTGTCCTCGCTGTTTGAGGAGTGTGTAAGCCCAGGTGTGTGTGTGTGTGTGTGTCCTTCCCCAGTTTTACCTCACCAAGCAAATCGTCTGGGAGCGGCACAATAGCATTAGGTCAAAGGTCGTAAAGTGAAAACAGGCTTATGTTTGAACAGCGCAGCTGGCTGCAGGAGACTAGTAGAGGAAACGTCTTTGTCTCAGTTATGGCTGCAACAACATCTCACGGTTTTACCAATTTGACTTCAGATTCTGACGTTTAATCACATTTCTCCAAATGTCACATTTCAAAGTTGCTCCAAGCGATGGCCCATAATGATGAAATGCATCGAAAATAAAAAATCTGAAGTCACCTTTAGCAGTAATTACAGCAGTGAGTCTTTCTGTGTAAATCTAAGATTTTTGCACACCTGGATTGTACAATATTTTCCCATTATTCTTCAAACGGTCAAATTGGTTGTTAATCATTGTTAGACAACCATTTTCAAGTCTTGCCATATATTTTCAAGCAGATTTAAGTCAAAACTGTAACTAGGCCATTCAGGAAAATTCACTGTCTTCTTGGTTAGCATCTCCAGTGTAGATTTGGCCTTGTGTTAGGTTATTGTCCTGCTGATAGGCAAATTCATTTCCTAGTGTCTGGTGAAAAACAGACTGAACCAGGTTTTCCTCTAAGATTTTGCCTGTGCTTAGCACCATTCTGTTGATTTTTTTAATCCTGAATAACTCCCCAGTCCTTAACGATTACAACCATACCCATAACATAATGCAGCCACCACTTTGTTTGAAAATGTGGAGATAGGTACTCCGTAATGTGTTGTATTGGATTTGCCCCAAACATAACACCATTTTTTCAGGACAAAAAGTGAATTGCGTTAGCAGTTTAGCAGTTTTCCTGTAGTGCCTTGTTGGAGTATTTGTCTTCTTTACAGGCTTCCTTGTTATCCCTCTGTCAATTAGCTTACTATTGCGGATTAACTATGAGTAAACTATGAACTACGAGTGTATCAATAAGTGCACTACGGACATTCATACCTGTATATACCCCAAAATGCCATTAGGAAGGACACAGCCTGTCATCTGGAGGTAAAAATATTTTTTTTTTTTGTGTTATTTTTGCATCCAATATGTACGTTTGGTGAAATTTTGACAAAACATAAAAACCAAGAAAGAACAGTGACTCAGAACACATTGGTGTCAGCTGAAGGGGGACGTGCAGGATATACCATGAATAATACACCCTCCTGGAACCTCTCTCCCTCCATACCCTATAAACCCTCCATCTTGTATAAACCTTTGATGAGCGCACAGGTCGGTCAGGGGGAGACGACTGTAATTGACTGTTTTAAGTAGTCTCCCTTGAAATATAAAAAGAGAAGAGAAGTGGAATGTCTCCCTAATGGTACCCTATTCCCTATGTAGTGCACTACTTCTAATGGTACTCTATTCCCTATGTAGTGCACTACTTTTGACCAGAGCCCAAAGACTACCATTGAGAGCCTTAAGGTCAGTTAGTAATGATGGTCTATACCCTATCCTTTACAAGGTCAGTAATGATGTGGGTATGAATTTGATGCCTGCAGAAGAACAAAACAGTCCTTGTAAACGTCTCTGATCTAGACATAACGGAAGGTTTATGGACCTGGAAGCTAAGGATCCTGAGTAAAGGACACTTCTATCAGCCACAAAAGAGGTCCTGCTGGTGTTGTGTTGCACCATAACTTGACATAGCCCTCAGAGTGCTGAACAGTAACTTATGGGTCAAAGCCAGGACCTATGGTGGAATTTGAAATCCTCTACCCAAGATGCATAGCTGAACGGTGAAATTCCAACGCTCAATCAACCCCCCCCAACCCCCCGTCTCACCCAATCGATTTTGAGGATCATTCCTTCCCTTATATTCTGAACTGTTTTTTTTGTTGTATTTCTCTCTGAGCGAGGCCACTCGGAATATCTCCCTACAGTAATGTCACAGTTATTTTGAGAGGCAAAATTCAATTAAGGCGGCGGGATATCTCCACACACACACACACGAGTGATCAGAGAGCAAACTGCTGGCCCGACCTCGGGGACATCTCGGTCCCGGCAATCTAGATTTAACCATCAAAGGCCTGCCGAAATCAGCAAACGATCACATTAGAGGCACATCCTGTCGCAAGATTTTTGCCGTTTCCTCCCCTGGTGGGGGGGCCTTTGAGTTGTTGAATCGTGTGTTGGTGAAAAAACACAGAGGACACACACGACTGGACAGGAACAAAACCCTGCCCCTCATGTGTGAACCCCCAAGACCAGGAGTGAAGAGCACAACATGAGCTTATTGAGTCATCTAACAGAAACAGAAAGTCTCTGTTAAAAAAGCTGTAAGAGGACAAACTTACATCCCTAGAGAATCAGCTTTCATTCATTTTCAAACATAAACCTGTTCAAGGCTCCTAAGTCCAATGGTGCAATTTGTATGGCGATAACTATTGTTGGACAGCTGCGTCCCATGGGCCTGAATGGGTGTGGCATGCAGAGCGAAAGTGTGAAGAGTGATGTCTGAGGTGGTGTGTTAGGCCTGTGTTTTCTACACTGGGGCTGTGTGCTAGTGCTAGGTGAATGTGTGTGTTGGATAGAGCATGACCCGCCGAGTCCCGGGGGATGGGGGGGGGCAAGTGCAGCGAAAAATTGATTTTTCTGGCAGTACTGTGCAACAGTTATGGAGTCTTCCAACGTACATTAGAGCTCTGCTATCCGACCCGAGCTCAACGGGCCCTGACATTATACATCGGATTAGCACTAAATTTAGTAACACCGCATTTTTGAAGGTGAGCCATTTGCTTGTGCTCTGCTGCACAGTAGAATTATATCTGACTAAGATCATAACATGGTGTCAGAAGTGCTTCAACCTCATCAAATATAAGACCGGAGAGATTATTTCACAGAAAATAATAAAGTTCCTTGAGTTTTGTCAGAGTTAAGATGATGAAAAGTAGCCAACAGCTCACTGCTCTCTTACATCTTGTCATTGAGCAGAGCAGGCCAAGCAGAGCTGTTGCTATGGTTACTGACTGACTCATAGCCACCATGTGCAGAGCAAGCTTTGCTCAGGGAGCGAGTGAGAGACAGAAAGGAGCAGCTAATGGATTTACTAACGGAGGAAGTTATTTCTGATTTCGAGCCGAGCTGTGTGTGAGTGTGAGTGAGTGTGTGAGAGGGAGAGAGAGGCATGAGCAATGAAATCTTCATGTACATGTTATTTCTGTAGAGTAACAGAAGCGCATGAGCTCTCCGAAATGCAACATTTGTCAGCAAGACTCATTAATTAATTCAGGCTTAACTGTGGGCCTAATGACAATTACCAATGTTTTGTAACGTCTCTTTCTATTTATCAAATGGCAGGTGCACAGTGCACTATTTGGATGCTGGAATTATTGTAGAATGGACGAACGTGCGCAGGTCTGGCACTCTAAACACAAGGGTGGTCAGAGATGGAGAGAAACTGAGCCAGGGAGACGGATGGTCTTATACAAATACAAAGAGAGTAAGAAAGAACTGAGTCGTCGGCGCAGTAAACAGTTGCGATGAAGAAACTCAGCGTACATTCCAGCAGAGAGCCAAGCACGAGAAAGAAAGAGCATTCTGTTTTATTTTTAATGTAGGCCGCTTCGTATCGAGGTCCATTACAGAAATCTGCAGCAGTCAGCATATTCAGAACGAGCAGAGAAATGATATTTTATGCCCACAGTAAAGAGGCCATCAAACCATAACGGAGTCTGGGAGTAAAAGAAAAAATGTAAGTTTTTAATGATCCTGTTTAATCTCTCCATGAAAAACATAAAGCAAACGGAGGCTGTTAATCAAATTAACTCTGTGCTGCAAAGCCCAGCTGCCAATACTGTCCCACTTCACAGAAAAGAGAGAGATGAGAGAGAGAGATACACCTTCCTAAAGACCACCACTGAGGGAGGGAGAGAGAGATACACCTTCTTAAAGACCACCACTGAGGGAGGGAGACTGAGGGAGGGAGAGAGATACACCTTCCTAAAGGCCACCACTGAGGGAGGGGAGAGAGATACACCTTCCTAAAGACCACCACTGAGGGAGGGAGAGAGATACACCTTCTTAAAGACCACCACTGAGGGAGGGAGAGAGAGATACACCTTCCTAAAGACCACCACTGAGGGAGGGAGAGAGATACACCTTCCTAAAGACCACCACTGAGGGAGGGAGAGAGAGAGATACACCTTCCTAAAGACCACCACTGAGGGAGGGAGAGAGAGATACACCTTCCTAAAGACCACCACTGAGGGAGGGAGAGAGAGATACACCTTCTTAAAGACCACCACTGAGGGAGGGAGACTGAGGGAGGGAGAGAGATACACCTTCCTAAAGGCCACCACTGAGGGAGGGAGAGAGAGATACACCTTCCTAAAGGCCACCACTGAGGGAGGGAGAGAGAGATACACCTTCCTAAAGACCACCACTGAGGGAGGGAGAGAGAGATACACCTTCCTAAAGACCACCACTGAGGGAGGGAGACTGAGGGAGAGAGAGATACACCTTCCTAAAGGCCACCACTGAGGGAGGGAGAGAGAGATACACCTTCCTAAAGGCCACCACTGAGGGAGGGGAGAGAGATACACCTTCCTAAAGACCACCACTGAGGGAGGGAGAGAGAGATACACCTTCCTAAAGACCACCACTGAGGGAGGGAGAGAGAGATACACCTTCCTAAAGGCCACCACTGAGGGAGGGAGAGAGAGATACACCTTCCTAAAGACCACCACTGAGGGAGGGAGAGAGAGATACACCTTCCTAAAGACCACCACTGAGGGAGGGAGACTGAGGGAGAGAGAGATACACCTTCCTAAAGACCACCACTGAGGGAGGGAGAGAGAGATACACCTTCCTAAAGACCACCACTGAGGGAGGGAGAGAGAGATACACCTTCCTAAAGACCACCACTGAGGGAGGATTAGACTGAGGGAAAGAGAGATACACCTTCCTAAAGACCACCACTGAGGGAGGGAGAGAGAGATACACCTTCCTAAAGACCACCACTGAGGGAGGGAGACTGAGGGAAAGAGAGATACACCTTCCTAAAGACCACCACTGAGGGAGGGGAGAGAGATACACCTTCCTAAAGACCACCACTGAGGGAGGGAGAGAGAGATACACCTTCCTAAAGACCACCACTGAGGGAGGGGAGAGAGATACACCTTCCTAAAGGCCACCACTGAGGGAGGGAGAGAGAGATACACCTTCCTAAAGACCACCACTGAGGGAGGGAGAGAGAGATACACCTTCCTAAAGGCCACCACTGAGGGAGGGAGAGAGAGATACACCTTCCTAAAGACCACCACTGAGGGAGGGAGAGAGAGATACACCTTCCTAAAGGCCACCACTGAGGGGGGAGAGAGAGAGATACACCTTCCTAAAGACCACCACTGAGGGAGGGAGAGAGAGAGATACACCTTCCTAAAGACCACCACTGAGGGAGGGAAAGAGAGATACACCTTCCTAAAGACCACCACTGAGGGAGGGAAAGAGAGATACACCTTCCTAAAGGCCACCACTGAGGGAGGGAAAGAGAGATACACCTTCCTAAAGGCCACCACTGAGGGAGGGAGAGAGAGATACACCTTCCTAAAGACCACCACTGAGGGAGGGAGAGAGAGATACACCTTCCTAAAGGCCACCACTGAGGGAGGGAGAGAGAGATACACCTTCCTAAAGACCACCACTGAGGGAGGGAGAGAGAGATACACCTTCCTAAAGACCACCACTGAGGGAGGGAGAGAGAGATACACCTTCCTAAAGACCACCACTGAGGGAGGGAGACGGAGGGAGAGAAAGCACAACGATATGGAATTCATATTAGGACATCCTCAGGCTCAGCAGATTAAAATAAGCCTAGTTTGTGATGTTGATCTCTGCGGCTTGTAAATAAGAACCATCATATCCATAACACACAATCCGTATTCAAGGCCTCCTGCTAGGGTCGGGCCTGCGACTACTGGGCACCCGACCGTGACAACGAGATGAGTGGCATACCACCAACTGCTGCCAACCAGCAGGCATTCAGAGCTGTGGGTCATTACACCAACAGTACAACACCGAAGGAGGTTTATTTAAAGAGCAAGGAAGTAGAACACGTGGGGCTCTAACGGAGAATGTGATCCTCAGTTGCCTGTGTGGTCACCCGATCTACCTGAAACTGTCCCACAGGCACAGGGCATGCACACTCACAACGGCAAGTGCTGGATCCCCAAAATCAATACCTGAAACGCGAACTGTAAATGACCTGCTTTACCCTCAACGATTTCCTGATCATCTTTTCTTACGTCGGCCACGTCGGTAAAATATGGTTAATGAGTAACAATGCAAGACAACCTGACGAACTGAAGAGTAATGGAGATGTTGGAGCTGTGCCCCTTTGCCGATATGTGTACACACATGCTACCGGTCACAGCTGGGCACCGGTGTTTCTGGGCCCTGGCCCGTTTTCAGAGCTGTTAGCTGTTATGCAACTGAAACCTGAACGACCCAGGGTAATTCAGAAACAGAGGCAGGCTCATCCTTTATTGACGAGCGCGTTTACCTCATTGTGACTTATTCATTAATTTGCCTGGAATACTTATTTTTTTGCCTCGCTCACACTAAAGAGCTGCTTGTCCAGCTAGACATCCTCAGTAATGGAACATAGCAATCAAAGTGCATATATATATATATATTGTGTGTGTGTGTGTGTGTGTGTGTGTTTTACCAAGCCTTGCCCTTGGCACTTTTTGACTAAATGTCCAATCCACTTCACATGATATCTTCTCTTCCAAGGTCAATGCCTTTTCCAGAATGTGTAGCTTGCATATAATAATTGGTACAATCTGCATGCTGTGTGTATCCTTTATATAAGAAGAAAAAAAATTAGAGCGAGAGAGAGAAAGGAGAGTGAGCGAGGAAGGAAAGATAATGGAGAGAGAGAAAGGAGAGAGAGAAAAAGGACAAAGGAAAGAGCAAGAGAGAAAGGAGTGAGAGAGAAAGGAGAGCAAGAGAGAGAAATTGAAACAGAGAGCGAGTGAGAGATTGAGTCATCACCAGTCAGCAGCTGATTCCAACCTTCTACACATCCTCCCTCCCTCTCTTCCTTGTTCCCTCACTCTCTCCGAGTCCCACCATGAAGAGGTCCCCCCGCTTCATCCTTGAGGTTCATAAAAGACCTAATACCCTCCCCCGCACAGCCAGACAAGAATCACCCGATTGTCTGCCTCATCTGCCACCACAGCCCCTTGTTTCCCTCCACTCCTAGCCCTCGGAATCAGCCAAATCCCAGCACCCCCCACGGCCCATCACAAAACCCTGTTCAGACGGACCACCATAAAACCCTGTTCAGACGGAGAAGAAAAGCGAGAGGGAAATCCTATTGAGTCTGTCATGTTGAAGACATGATGTAGTGTGGTTAAATTTGTCGAGTCAGGCACAGGGAGAATAGTTTTTACTTGGCGAGTCAGGCACAGCGACCATAGGTTTTATTTGGAGAGTCAGGCACAGCAACAATTTATTTTATTTGGCGAGTCAGGCACAGCAACAGTAGGTTTTATTTGGCGAGTCAGGCACAGCAACAGTAGGTTTTATTTGGCGAGTCAGGCACAGCAACAGTAGGTTTTATTTGGTGAGTCAGGCACAGCAACAGTAGGTTTTATTTGGCGAGTCAGGCACAGCAACAGTAGGTTTTATTTGGTGAGTCAGGCACAGCAACAGTAGGTTTTATTTGGCGAGTCAGGCACAGCAACAGTAGGTTTTATTTGGCGAGTCAGGCACAGCAACAGTAGGTTTTATTTGGTGAGTCAGGCACAGCAACAGTAGGTTTTATTTGGTGAGTCAGGCACAGCAACAGTAGGTTTTATTTGGCGAGTCAGGCACAGCAACAGTAGGTTTTATTTGGTGAGTCAGGCACAGCAACAGTAGGTTTTATTTGGCGAGTCAGGCACAGCAACAGTAGGTTTTATTTGGCGAGTCAGGCACAACAACAGTAGGTTTTATTTGGCGAGTCAGGCACAACAACAGTAGGTTTTATTTGGCGAGTCAGGCACAGCAACAGTAGGTTTTATTTGGTGAGTCAGGCACAGCAACAGTAGGTTTTATTTGGCGAGTCAGGCACAGCAACAGTAGGTTTTATTTGGCGAGTCAGGCACAGTGAGAATAGGTTTTATTTGGTGAGTCAGGCACAGTGAGAATAGGTTTTATTTGGTGAGTCAGGCACAGTGAGAATAGGTTTTATTTGGCACAGTGAGAGTCAGGCACAGTGAGAATAGGTTTTATTTGGCGAGTCAGGCACAGTGAGAATAGGTTTTATTTGGTGAGTCAGGCACAGCAACAGTAGGTTTTATTTGGCGAGTCAGGCACAGTGAGAATAGGTTTTATTTGGTGAGTCAGGCACAGTGAGAATAGGTTTTATTTGGCGAGTCAGGCACAGTGAGAATAGGTTTTATTTGGTGAGTCAGGCACAGTGAGAATAGGTTTTATTTGGTGAGTCAGGCACAGTGAGAATAGGTTTTATTTGGTGAGTCAGGCACAGTGAGAATAGGTTTTATTTGGCGAGTCAGGCACAGTGAGAATAGGTTTTATTTGGCGAGTCAGGCACAGTGAGAATAGGTTTTATTTGGCGAGTCAGGCACAGTGAGAATAGGTTTTATTTTCAGGCACGAGTCAGGCACAGTGAGAATAGGTTTTATTTGGTGAGTCAGGCACAGTGAGAATAGGTTTTATTTCAGGCACGAGTCAGGCACAGTGAGAATAGGTTTTATTTGGCGAGTCAGGCACAGTGAGAATAGGTTTTATTTGGTGAGTCAGGCACAGTGAGAATAGGTTTTATTTGGCGAGTCAGGCACAGCAACAGTAGGTTTTATTTGGTGAGTCAGGCACAGTGAGAATAGGTTTTATTTGGCGAGTCAGGCACAGCAACAGTAGGTTTTATTTGGTGAGTCAGGCACAGTGAGAATAGGTTTTATTTGGTGAGTCAGGCACAGTGAGAATAGGTTTTATTTGGCGAGTCAGGCACAGTGAGAATAGGTTTTATTTGGCGAGTCAGGCACAGTGAGAATAGGTTTTATTTGGCGAGTCAGGCACAGCAACAGTAGGTTTTATTTGGCGAGTCAGGCACAGTGAGAATAGGTTTTATTTGGCGAGTCAGGCACAGCAACAGTAGGTTTTATTTGGCGAGTCAGGCACAGTGAGAATAGGTTTTATTTGGCGAGTCAGGCACAGTGAGAATAGGTTTTATTTGGCGAGTCAGGCACAGTGAGAATAGGTTTTATTTGGTGAGTCAGGCACAGTGAGAATAGGTTTTATTTGGTGAGTCAGGCACAGTGAGAATAGGTTTTATTTGGTGAGTCAGGCACAGTGAGAATAGGTTTTATTTGGCGAGTCAGGCACAGTGAGAATAGGTTTTATTTGGCGAGTCAGGCACAGTGAGAATAGGTTTTATTTGGCGAGTCAGGCACAGTGAGAATAGGTTTTATTTGGCGAGTCAGGCACAGTGAGAATAGGTTTTATTTGGCGAGTCAGGCACAGTGAGAATAGGTTTTATTTGGTGAGTCAGGCACAGCAACAGTAGGTTTTATTTGGTGAGTCAGGCACAGCAACAGTAGGTTTTATTTGGTGAGTCAGGCACAGCAACAGTAGGTTTTATTTGGTGAGTCAGGCACAGCAACAATAGATTTTATTTGGTGAGTCAGGCACAGCAACAGTAGGTTTTATTTGGCGAGTCAGGCACAGCAACAGTAGGTTTTATTTGGCGAGTCAGGCACAGTGAGAATAGGTTTTATTTGGTGAGTCAGGCACAGTGAGAATAGGTTTTATTTGGTGAGTCAGGCACAGTGAGAATAGGTTTTATTTGGTGAGTCAGGCACAGCAACAGTAGGTTTTATTTGGTGAGTCAGGCACAGCAACAGTAGGTTTTATTTGGCGAGTCAGGCACAGCAACAGTAGGTTTTATTTGGCGAGTCAGGCACAGTGAGAATAGGTTTTATTTGGTGAGTCAGGCACAGTGAGAATAGGTTTTATTTGGCGAGTCAGGCACAGTGAGAATAGGTTTTATTTGGTGAGTCAGGCACAGTGAGAATAGGTTTTATTTGGTGAGTCAGGCACAGTGAGAATAGGTTTTATTTGGTGAGTCAGGCACAGTGAGAATAGGTTTTATTTTTCAGGCACAGTGAGAATAGGTTTTATTTGGTGAGTCAGGCACAGTGAGAATAGGTTTTATTTGGTGAGTCAGGCACAGTGAGAATAGGTTTTATTTGTGTGAGTCAGGAGTCAGGCACAGTGAGAATAGGTTTTATTTGGTGAGTCAGGCACAGTGAGAATAGGTTTTATTTGGTGAGTCAGGCACAGTGAGGAATAGGTTTTATTTTTCAGGCACAGTGAGAATAGGTTTTATTTGGTGAGTCAGGCACAGTGAGAATAGGTTTTATTTGGTGAGTCAGGCACAGTGAGAATAGGTTTTATTTGGTGAGTCAGGCACAGTGAGAATAGGTTTTATTTGGTGAGTCAGGCACAGTGAGAATAGGTTTTTTATTTGGTTTTATTTGAGTCAGGCACAGTGAGTCAGGCAATAGGTTTTATTTGGTGAGTCAGGCACAGTGAGAATAGGTTTTATTTGGTGAGTCAGGCACAGTGAGAATAGGTTTTATTTGGTGAGTCAGGCACAGTGTCAGGACAGTAGGTTTTATTTGGTGAGTCAGGCACAGTGAGAATAGGTTTTATTTGGTGAGTCAGGCACAGTGAGAATAGGTTTTATTTGGTGAGTCAGGCACAGTGAGAATAGGTTTTATTTGGTGAGTCAGGCACAGTGAGAATAGGTTTTATTTGGTGAGTCAGGCACAGTGAGAATAGGTTTTATTTGGTGAGTCAGGCACAGTGAGAATAGGTTTTATTTGGTGAGTCAGGCACAGTGAGAATAGGTTTTATTTGGTGAGTCAGGCACAGTGAGAATAGGTTTTATTTGGCGAGTCAGGCACAGTGAGAATAGGTTTTATTTGGTGAGTCAGGCACAGTGAGAATAGGTTTTATTTGGCGAGTCAGGCACAGCAACAATAGGTTTTATTTGGTGAGTCAGGCACAGTGAGCAATAGGTTTTATTTGGTTTCATTTGGTGAGTCAGGTGAGTCAGGCACAGCAACAGTAGGTTTTATTTGGTGAGTCAGGCACAGTGAGAATAGGTTTTATTTGGTGAGTCAGGCACAGCAACAGAATAGGTTTTATTTGGTGAGTCAGGCACAGCAGAATAGGTTTTATTTTGAGTCAGGCACAGTCAGGCACAGTCAGGCACAGAATAGGTTTTATTTGGTGAGTCAGGCACAGCAACAGTAGGTTTTATTTGGTGAGTCAGGCACAGCAACAGTAGGTTTTATTTGGCGAGTCAGGCACAGCAACAGTAGGTTTTATTTTGAGTCAGGGCAACAGTCAGGCACAGGCACAGCAACAATAGGTTTTATTTGGCGAGTCAGGCACAGTGAGAATAGGTTTTATTTGGCGAGTCAGGCACAGCAACAGTAGGTTTTATTTGGTGAGTCAGGCACAGCAACAGTAGGTTTTATTTGGTGAGTCAGGCACAGCAACAGTAGGTTTTATTTGGCGAGTCAGGCACAGCAACAGTAGGTTTTATTTGGTGAGTCAGGCACAACAACAGTAGGTTTTATTTGGCGAGTCAGGCACAGTGAGAATAGGTTTTATTTGGCGAGTCAGGCACAGCAACAGTAGGTTTTATTTGGCGAGTCAGGCACAGCAACAGTAGGTTTTATTTGGCGAGTCAGGCACAGCAACAGTAGGTTTTATTTGGCGAGTCAGGCACAGCAACAGTAGGTTTTATTTGGTGAGTCAGGCACAGTGAGAATAGGTTTTATTTGGCGAGTCAGGCACAGTGAGAATAGGTTTTATTTGGCGAGTCAGGCACAGTGAGAATAGGTTTTATTTGGTGAGTCAGGCACAGTGAGAATAGGTTTTATTTGGTGAGTCAGGCACAGTGAGAATAGGTTTTATTTGGCGAGTCAGGCACAGTGAGAATAGGTTTTATTTGGCGAGTCAGGCACAGTGAGTATGGGTGCTGAGAAAAGGCTCACAGCTGATGTGCGTTCGAGGCAGCACATTGATCAAAATGGAGCAGGCGCACTTCAGAAAGGAGGAGTCTCACTCAAGCTGAGTCAGAGGGGCAAGAGGAGAGGTTGAGCACTTCATGCTCAGATGCAGAAACACATAAACAGAGGCACAATAAAAAAAAAGTGCAGTTGTAGATAATCCACATAATGCACATAACTCACATACTGTCACATTCTGACCATAGTTCTTTTATGTTTTCTTTGTTTTAGTGTTGGTCAGGACGTGAGCTGAGTGGGCATTCTATGTTGTGTGTCTCGTTTTCCCATTTCTATGTTTGGCCTGATATGGTTCTCAGAGGCAGGTGTTAGTCATTGTCTCTGATTGGGAACCATATTTAGGTAGCCTGTTTTGTGTTGGGTTTTGTGGGTGGTTGTTTCCTGTCTTCTGTCTTTGTGTCTATGCACCAGATAGGACTGTTTTTCACATTTGTTGTTTTGGTATTTTGTAGTGTTCATGTTTATGGTCTTTATTAAACATGTTGACCTCTAACCATGCTGCGCTTTGGTCTGATCCTTCGTCCACAGAAGAAAACCGTTACACATACCTTAGCCAAATAAATTTTAACTCAGTTTCACAAATCCTGACATTTAATCGAAGTAAAAAGTCCCTGTTTTAGGTCAGTTAGGATCACCACTTCATTTTAAGAATGTGAAATGTCAGAATAAGAGTAGAGGGGATGATTATTTTCAGATTTTATTTCTTCCATCACATTCCCAGTGTGTCAGAAGTTTACATACACTCAATTAGTATTTGGTAGCATTGCCTTTAAATTGTTTAACTTGGGTCAAACGTTTTGGGTAGCCTTCCACAAGCTTCCCACAATAAGTTGTGTGAATTTTGGCCCATTCGTCCTGACAGAGCTGGTGTAACTGAGTCAGGTTTGTAGGCCTCCTTGCTCACACACACTTTTTCAGTTATGCTAGTTTTCTCCAGGATTGAAGTCAAGGCTTTGTGATGGTGACTCCAATACCTTTACTTTGTTGTCCTTAAGCCATTTTGTCACAACTTTGGAAGTATGCTTGGGGTCGTCGTCTATTTGGAAGACCCATTTGCAACCAAGCTATAACTTCCTGACTGATGTCTTGAGATGTTGCTTCAATATATCCACATCATTTTGAATCCTCATGATGCTGCCACCCCCGTGCTTCAAGGTTGGGATGGTATTCTTCAGCTTGCAAGACTCCCCCTTTTTCCTCCAAACATAATGTTGGTCATTATGGCCAAACAGTTCGATTTTTGTTTCATCAGACCAGTGGACATTTCTCCAAAAGTACGATCTCTGTCCCCCTGTGCAGTTGCAAACCGTAGTCTATCTTTTTTATGGATGTTTTGGAGCAGTGGCTTCTTCCTTGCTGAGTGGCCAATCAGGTTATGTCGATATAGGACTCGTTTTACTTTGGATCTAGATAATTTTGTACCTGTTTCCTCCAGCATCTTCACAAGTTCTTTTGCTGTTTTTCTGGGATTGATTTGCACTTTTCGCACCAAAGTACGTTCATCTCTAGGAGACAGAACGCGTCTCCTTCCTTCCTTGGCTGATTTATTTAGATTTTCCCATTATGTCAAGCAAAGAGGGACTGAGTTTAAAGGTAGGCCTTGAAATACATCCACAGGTACACCTCCAATTGGCTCAAATGATGTCAATTAGCCTATCAGAAGCTTCTAAAGCCATGACATCATTTTCTGGAATTTTCCAAGCTGTTTAAAGGCACAGTCAGAAGTATGTAAACCTCTGATAAACTGGAATTGTGATACAGTGAAATAATCTGTCTAAAAACAATTGTTGGTAATATGACTTGTGTCATGCACAAAGTAGATGTCCTAGCCGACTTGCCAAAACGTTAGTTTGTTAACAAGAAATGTGTGGAGTGGTTGAAAAACGAGTTATTGACTCCAACCAAAGTATATGTAAACTTCCAATTTCAACTGTATGTATGTATGTATGTATGTTTAGATTTGTCACATGCACTGAATTTCCAGGGTATTTGGTACCTGCTTCTCTGCTATTGTAAATCCCAAGGTTAAAGAGAGGAAAACACACAGTAAAATACATTGTGAACAAATCTCATTGGAGTAGTTGTCAGCCATGGTTCAAAAATGAATTATTTCAAGCCAGGGTGAGATGACTGGGGAAATATGTGAGACCTGTTTTCATCAGTTGTTAGAACAGCCAATGCAATCAAATAAAATAATGATAAAGAAAACAATATCATTGGCTAACTTTCTTGGGTCTGTCTACTTACCTGTTTGTCTGAATATGCTTATACTCTCTGTCAATATGTTTGTCTGTCCGTCCAACCACCTGTGTCTGTCTATCCTGCATGTCTAGTTGTCTCTTTTGTCCCTGTTCCTTTATTCCTGGTGGCCGTTAGGAATTTGTTACAATGGTCTCAATAGTATAGTAAGAGTGAGTGTATTGTGAGTAAGCCATACCTGCATACTTAGTCATCAAGGGCAGTGCAATGGTATCAACATTCCAATCTAATCTCCCTATCGTGTGAATCACAGTGGCAGTCACAGACAGGGCATGGCTAGTAGGTAAAGCCAACTAAGGCCTTAAACCTATGCAATGAACCCTTCTGAAACTAGTGCACTGAGGTCGTGTTCCAAATGTCACTTTGGTGCGCGAACTTAAGCCTGGTTTACACTTAGTCTATCCACATATCTGTAGACAGTTGTTGCAGTGACATCACAAATATTCTATTGTCGTCAGACATCAAACTTGTTGTCGTTATGAAAAAGTATAAACACAAAAACGACAGGTTGCATTGACAGACTGGTGCTGCAAAAGAGCATAACTTCTGTATTTTAACACCAACAAATCCATCCATTTAAACATTTATTTAGTACAGTCGTTGCTCCACTAAAGATTTTGTGATTATGTCATTTGTGGTTTAGTATGTTACCCTGCGTCATTGCTCCAGACCAGCGCAAGCGGGAGTTAGAGCACTGATTATGCTTTTGGGTCCTACTGTGTCTCTAACTGACAATGAATGGTCGACACAAACCTAAATAGAAACTGATAATGGTGCACGAATTCAGTATTACTTACTAAAACTGTTGTTACACTAAGGTTTTAATTATTTTGTTTGGATTATTTTTCTGCATAGCAGATGCTGGTTCAATACCCGTGCTGGCCTCAACTGGGAGACCCATGAGATAACTAGGTTTTTTGTTTCTCTCCCTCTATAAACAGAAATAAATAATTCTAAATAACAAACTGGCTTTATTTACAAACTAGTAACAATGTCTCATGTTTAACATTGGCCTTTTTCCTCACTTATTTACGTTATTTGAAAACAAAATCATCTCCAATGTATTATTTTTTAAACAAAGCGATTATTATTAATTTAGAAATATATAAAAGCCCCTTGGATATTCTCACAGATATATTATTAACCCTGTATATATATATATTTTGGTTATATTGGTCATGGCTCCTGAGCAGCGAACGATGGGATTGCCTTCAAGTTCTCCAGCTGTATCCACTGAAACAGTGGTGGGCGAGAGGGGGACAATAGCGCTGACTAGGGAAATGTTCCCGCTGTTCTTAGTGCCAGTCTGCACGTTTAAACTAAAACAATGGAACTAATAACGGAGTGAAAAATGCCCCTTAGATATGAATTGGGAGGGCAGATATTAAATATTAAAGCATTAGAGAGCCGTCTCTCGAAAGTTATACTTAAATCCAAACTGGATTTAATGAAAAATGACCCGAAAAGCAGACATTTGTAAATCCTAAAATCTAAAAGTAATTGGAAAGGAATATACAAATTCTTTGTGACATTGTGGTTACAGTAAAGAATGTACACAAGATGCTGTGTTTTTATTTACAGTAGTGAAGGACAGCTGGTGGCATTTTGAAAACAGGTTTTCAAACACTTGTAGCCCGATTAGCAGGACAATAGACCCTTTATAGCCCGGCTAATGTAGGTGTGAACTTCACCCGATATGGACATTGTTTTCATCAAGCCAGCTTCTTTCTATGGTGCTACCCGTTCCAGGGTTAGGATCGTAACCACGAGAGGACTTGAAAATGAGCCGGAGCTGAGAGGATCACCAAAACAAATTTTGGTTATATACATTTTTAAAAATTATATAGCCTATCAATGTCTAGGCATACTGAGTAATAAAATCGATAATTAAATAAAGTATCAAATAAAAAATAAAAATACTAAAATGATAGTGTACTAAAAACGTGAATGTGTTTTTGCAGACCATATAACCACGCCGATAACCATCCGTGGAGATCAGTGGATAGAGGGCTGGACAATGGGCGTCACCAAAAAAGCGGTTAGTTTTGCTAGATTCTTAAAATGTGTATGCAGTGTGTTGGAGTCACTTTTAGAAACATTATTGGAGGGCAGAGATACGGGCGACAGCTGATGCATTGGTCCAGAACCAGGTGGCATTGGCACAGAGACAGGCGGAGAATGACGCGTTGAAGGGGCGAGGAATGAGATGGAGTCACAATCTATGCCAGGCACACCTGTGAGCTCTGGGACTCCACCTCCGACACTCCACCTCCGACAGGCAGAGTCAACATACCTGGCGGATTCATCGGGTTGTCGGTTCACCCTGACATTTCCATTCCTCTTCTGTCAACAGAACTTGACCAACTGCTCACCAGGCACAGCAAGGTCCGTCCGGACCGTTATGCTGTTCTGCTATAGCCAAATAAACAAATGCAGGTGGCTTACATCTTCAAAATGCTTTAGATGCTTTATTATCCAAATGTAAAAGCATATATCTTATATCTCTATGCTTCTTTATGCTTGCATTAATAAAATAATGATAAAAATACTATTTAAAATGACAATGTTTATTTAGTTATGGATCCATCACTGAATTACAGAAATATTGTAATAAAGTTGTCTAATGAAGGTAAACCAATTGTTGCTTACTGGAAAATACTATTTCAAACACATACTTCATGTTGTACAGCGCCATTATGGCTACTGGCAGGACTATATTTTGGCCATTATGGGCGGCGCACATTTGGCCCAGAGTTTCTCTCCCTTTAAAAACAAAAATGTTTTGGCCTTTACAAATATTATTTTGTCCTTTATTCAGATTACAAATTGTTAACTTTTTTTAATGAAATAACCTCCAAAATATCAATATATATTATCAAGTTGATGGCGCAATCATATAGCCTGGCACTTACATAAAGCTGTGTGACTCACTCATTCATGGCTTTGGATCAAAAAACGTAAGTTCCAACATTATGTCTGATAGTCTTTAATAAATACATGTTTTGGTTATCCTGACCTGTACACTATGTACAGTATTATAATAGCCCACTATGGGCTATTATCAGGACAATATACCTTTACCAACACCTCTTTGTATTTTGACACTTTGTGGATGGGGGTTCCCGAGTGATGGGGGCTCCCACAGTGCAAAATGTTGCTACAGATCCAGGTTCGATACTTGTGCCAGCCGCCACCGGGAGACTGGTTTTAAGTTTGGGTTTTTTGTTTTAATTTAGAATCCTCCAATCCTCTATATGTAATTATTGGCGGATAGTCACATATGTTTCGATATACAGTAGGCCTACTGTAGGCGACATGAGTCTCACTAGTGTTGAGTAATGTGCTGTTAAACGTGGTGTAGGTCTTATTTATTTAAAGAATATATTGAAGTTTGAAGCAACAGCCTACAACTATTTTGGCACCATTTCATGCTGCTCTGAGTCAAGCATGGGGACTGGTCTTGATAAATCAATGACCGTCACGTTGTACAGCACCATATTTTCCATTCCATCCTAAAGGAAACCCAGAGGGTTTTTGTTTTTCTTGGAATAATAACACCATAATATTAATTAAATTAAGCACAATTTCTTAAAATCAGTCCCATGTACTGTGTTCTTACAAATATCAATTTAAATTCTCTAGTACAGCCACTATTGAATGCTATCAAATGCTTCTCAAAGATGCCCTCTAGTGGTCAAACTAGCACTAACTGGCATTAATGGTACCAGTGGTTGGCACTTAAATAACGTGCCATAGAATTCTGCGGCACCATGCAAGCTGCACCGCAGTACGCGGCAACATTAAAGGACGAACCACTGTATATGTCAATGTAGCAAACTAACTAAAAGCAACTTTCTAAACAATGTTTAGGTTCATTTCTAGCTTGTTACTGTAGCTAACCAGTTCAAATAATGACTATATCAGACTGACAACGTCTTAACTAATTTGTATTTATTATTACAGGAAAATAAACTCACAACAAGATCTTTATTTCAGAAGTTAATGGGAGCTAATTACAGGAAATAAGTATGGTTGTTAGTGTGACAAAATAAAAGCAGGGCATTCTACCAGAGAATTTTAGAATTTATGCACGTCTCATTGCTGTCGTAGTCAGGTAACCATGACAACGGACACAGCGACTGGGTCAAAGTTTAACTTTTTTCATCTATCTGCGACAAGGAAATTGACAGTCGCAGCGATGGGCTACAGACATTCCAACGGAGTATAAATTAAATTAAATGTAATTTTGACCCACGACACATGTCACATTCAATTGTATCTACAGACATGTCGAAAAATACAAACCAGTCTTTAGTGTCTGTGCAAAACCTGTTCCACCTGACCAACACGGTAACAACAAATCCCCAATACCTGATCCACAGGTTCATCCGAAAGACAGTATGGTAGAAAGCTATTGGGGATTTAGTCATTCCACCTTAGTGTAGATGAAGGACGGTAGACGAGGAGAAGAAGCCAGGCTATTGAGATGTACCCAATGATGAGAGAGACGCTCAAATAGCTCCCCTTCCTCCCTGGAGTTACTGAAAACAGGAAGCAAAGCGTCCACCAATCCAAACGGACGAGGGCAGAATATGTCCTTCCCTTTTTCCCCTTATTTATTCCATCACAGTGTTGCTACTACATTAAAACACCCTTTGTAGCTCTAATACATATACGGCTGCTAGGCCTGGGGGAGGGGGGTGGAAAGAGAGAGACTGTGAGACAGAGGAGAGGGAGAGACTAAGAAAGAGGAGAGAGAGAGACTAAGAGCGAGAGAGAGAGAGCGAGAGAGAGCGAGAGAGAGCGAGAGAGAGCGAGAGAGAGCGAGAGAGAGCGAGAGAGAGCGAGAGAGAGAGAGAGAGCGAGAGAGAGCGAGAGAGAGCGAGAGAGAGAGAGAGAGAGAGAGAGAGAGAGAGAGAGAGCGAGAGACAAGACAAGGACTAAATATATTTGTTTTCCTAAGTACAAAATTAGTATTGACGCAGGAACAGCCCCCTTTCCCTAACCAGGAGAGCAAACCCAGCCATGTTGAAAATTAATTACTCAAGATTGTGGGAGATGGGGTAGGGGATGGTGTGTGTGTGGCAAGGGTGCCTGGAGCTCATTACACCCATGGGGCACCATCTCTCATCACGGCTAGAGTGGAGCACACAGGGCAGCAAAGCCTTCAAACGCAAACCATGGCTACTCTACTATCCGGTTACTGTGTGTGTGTGTGTGTGTGTGTGTGTGTGTGTCACGTCCATCAACCATACAATTACTCACCTTGAATGATCTACAAGGTGCCTCTCTCTATACAGCCCTCATTCCATCACAACATCGTACCTCTCTCTGTACAGCCCCATCACCCCCTCTTACCTCTCTATACAGCCCCATCACTCCCTCTTACCTCTCTCTATACAGCCCCATCACCCCCTCTTACCTCTCTGTACAGCCCCATCACCCCCTCTTACCTCTCTCTATACAGCCCCATCACCCCCTCTTACCTCTCTGTACAGCCCCATCACCCCTCTTACCTCTCTGTACAGCCCCATCACCCCCTCTTACCTCTCTATACAGCCCCATCACCCACTCTTACCTCTCTCTGTACAGCCCCATCACTTACCCCTCTATACCTCTCTCTATACAGCCCCATCACCCCTCTTACCCTCTATACAGCCCCATCACTCCCTCTTACCCCTCTTACCTCTCTATACAGCCCCATCAGCCCCATCCCCTCTTACCTCTCTGTACAGCCCCATCACCCCTCTTACCTCTCTATACAGCCCCATCACCCCTCTTACCTCTCTATACAGCCCCATCACCCCTCTTACCTCTCTGTACAGCCCCATCACCCCTCCCCTCTACAGCCCCATCACCCCCTCTTACCTCTCTCTGTACAGCCCCATCACCCCCTTACCTCTCTATACAGCCCCATCACCCCTCTTACCTCTCTATACAGCCCATCACCCCTCACCTCTCTATACAGCCCCTCTTACCTCTGTACAGCCCCATCACTCCCTCTTACCTCTCTATACAGCCCCATCACCCCTCTTACCTCTCTCTGTACAGCCCCACTCTCTATACAGCCCCATCACCCCTCTTACCCCCTCTTACCTCTCTATACAGCCCCATCACCCCCTCTTACCTCTCTCTATACAGCCCCATCACCCCCTCTTACCCCCCTCTCTCTATACAGCCCCATCACCCCTCTTACCTCTCTCTATACAGCCCCATCACTCCCTCTTACCTCTCTATACAGCCCCATCACCCCCTCTTACCTCTCTCTATACAGCCCCATCACCCCCCCTCTTACCTCTCTCTATACAGCCCCATCACCCCCTCTTACCTCTCTCTATACAGCCCCATCACCCACTCTTACCTCTCTATACAGCCCCATCACCCCCCTCTTAGCCCCTCTCTGTACAGCCCCATCACTCCCTCTTACCTCTCTGTACAGCCCCATCAGCCCCATCCCCTCTTACCTCTCTCTGTACAGCCCCATCACCCCCTCTTACCTCTCTCTCTACAGCCCCATCACCCCCCCCTCTTACCTTCTCTCTGTACAGCCCCATCACTCCCTCTTACCTCTCTATACAGCCCCATCACTCCCTCTTACCTCTCTCTACAGCCCCATCACCCCTCTTACCTCTCTATGCAGCCCCATCACCCCCTCTTACCTCTCGCTCTACAGCCACATCACCTCCTCGTACCTCTCTCTACAGCCCCATCACCCCTCTCACCTCTCTATGCAGCCCCATCACCCCTTCTTACCTCTCTCTATACAGCCCCATCACCCCCTCTTACCCTCTCTCTACTGCCCCATTACCTCCTCTTACCTCTCTCTACTGCCCCATCACCTCCTCTTAACTCTATGCAGCCCCATCACCTCCTCTTACCTCTCTCTACAGCCCCATCACCTCCTCTTAGCCCCCTCTCTATATGCATTCCCATCACCTCCTCCCCCTCCTACCTCTCTAACTCTACAGCCACATCACCCCCTCTTACCTCTCATTCTATACAGCCTCATCACCCCCTTACCTCTATACAGCCCCATCACCCCCTCTTACCTCTCTCTATACAGCCCCATCACCCCTTCTTACCTCTCACTATACAGCCCTCAACCCATCACCACCCCTTAAGGGTCAGAGTTGAAAGATCATTGTATCTTGGCTGACTTACAGCTCACCTCACGACCATGCTTACACGCACCCATAACTGTTAGCGTTATTCTTATTTTTATTGCGAAGGGAATGAAGGGGAACTCATTCAATTAGGGGCTGTTTTGGAAGAGTACCCAGGGGTTAGGCTACCCTGGCAACAACGCTAGCAGAGATGTGAAGTGAATCCCTCGGGTAACTAAGCCAGACACACGGCCTTAAAAAAATATTTTCCTCTGCTGTTAACTTTAAGACCAAAACAACGGTGCTCCTCGCTATGCAAAGCTCTCATGCATCTTAATTTGAAGGCGTGTCTAGCTATATAAAATACAGTATGTGTGAACATGTAGATGAATGTTAATCCTTTCAAAACACCTTTCGCATATGATAAGACTGTCACGATCGTTGTAAGGATCGGACCAAGGTGCAGGGTGGAATGCGTACACTCTCTTTTTAATGAATGAACAAAAACAACAAATACCCATACAAACAGTGACGCTATACAAACTAGTGCTGACAGGCAACTAAACATAGACAAGATCCCATGAACACAAAGGGGAAATGGCTGCCTAAATATCATCCCCAATCAACGATAAACGATCAACGACAACGATAAACAGCTGTCTCTGATTGGGATCCATATCAGGCCAACATAGACATGCAAAAACCCTAGATGACAAAAACCCTAGACATACAACAACTAGAGTACCCACCCAAGTAACACCCTGACCTAACCAAAATATATAGAAAAACAGAGAATCTAAGTTCAAGGTGTGACAAAGACGCAGCGTCTACAGATAAGAATTAGCATCAGCACAACTCACTTTTGTTGGTGCATGCCAATCAGACTCCTTATTGGAGCTAGGCCATTATGTTGGTCAATGGCCTCTTGTTGCTAAAGTAATCCCTTAGAACACTGAATGGCTTTCCTGCTAAGGTAGACTTGGGCAGATAAAGTAGTCACACAAAGCAACCCCCTCATTTTCTATCTTCACACACACTATCTTTTCAGTCTAGGTCTTTTGCAAGATGCTCCAGAGTCCATTGTGAATTTTCTGGTGTGAAAACATTGAAACTGTGTTTCATTTACAAAAGCCCCCCCTCCCTGCTCCCATTGGATCGATGAAGAGCCTAAATATAGATGCAGGATGACAAAGCAAGCCTCTATGGCAAATATCAGACGGTGGGTCCCGCTCCGCTCAGATAATGGATGGCCTTCCTGCCTGGTCAACGTCGACGGTCTGTGGACCCTACTGCCTATGGCCCTCCCATCGCTCTGGAAGTGACATATGCTCGGCCGCACGGGAGGCTATCGACAGAGGCTAGCGGCGTCACAGGTGCTGGAGCCATCCACTCACAGAGTCATTCCTCTCCCGGGTTATCAGCTGTGTCATATCTTCACCGTTAACGTCAAAGCCACTATGTTTGGCATGTGTGCAAATGCACAGCATTGCTAATCTCGAAGCCGCCATGCTATAGCCTTGATCATAGGGAGTGAACATTGCACACCATTAACCAATGTTTTCTTGGTTTGCTGAGGCAACATGTTTAAGCACTTCTAGCCAGGCACTCAGACATGTAGAGAGGGAGTTTGTTCATTAACGCACAAGCACACATACACCTATCGCAGTCTCATCCTGCATTCATAACAATTTACTTCAATCACAGAGATGGCTAATTAAGTACAGGACAGAGGAATAATGGTAGGATAGAATCGCCACACTTGACAACGCTTATACCCCATTCTCCAGCATTTTGCTACACCCGCAATAACATCTGCTAACCATGTGTTTGCGACCAATAAAATGTGATTTTATTTTATATGCTTATAGGTACGGATGGGAATTGCCAGGTAAGTCACGATACGATATTAAAATTATATTTAGGTGATGATACGATTCTATATGTACTGAATTCGATACTGTGATTTTATTGCGATTTGATAAACATATTACTCACCATAGGGACAAGAGAGCTTGAGAAAGGCATGAGAAAATGAGTTTTGATCAGTCATGGAAATGAAAGTGCAGAGAACTAATTGGCTACGTATTTAAAAAGATGGTGGACAAGCTATGAAGGAAAAATACTGTAGGTACTGGTCCAGGTACAGCCAAGTAGAGCAAAACATAATAGTGCGACTGTCAAAACGATACAATATATCATCCAAAATATTATTACGATATGTAACAGTATAGACATTTTATCCCCCCCAAGGGTCCTAAACACAGAGGTGCACACCATAATTGACCCTTTGGCAGAGCACTCAGAGACCAGGACAGCATCCGTTATGCTAATGGACCTCTCCTACAAGGGGATCCATGAAAGTGAAAAAGAGATAGAAAGAAGAAGCAGGGGGTGGAAGAGGAGGGGTGGAGTGGACTGTAAATGCCTGCCTCTCATCTTCTCCTCCCTTTTCCCTGTCTTCTTCCTTTTCTTCTCTGAGGAGGCCTTCTCCAATGAGCCGGTGTTCTAACAAGATGCAAATGACAGCCACTCAAAGTGAAGAGGGAGAGAGGGAGAGAATGGAGGGCTGTGGACATAGAGAAGAGGAGGAGAAAGAGAGAGGGAGGTAGAGAGGAAAGGAGAGAGAGACATTCACTGGGTATTTACTCTCCATTTCAGAGGTCTGAGAGGCAAATGGGACTAGCCACAAAAGCCAGCCATTTGGATAGAGGGGGAAGGCCAGCGCTTAGATCGTAGGCAGACCAAACCTCCAAAAACAAACAGATTGGGGGGGGGTAGCTACATCTGCAGTAGCTACATCCAGTTTAGGACCTGTAAATGAATGATATGCATCCATTGTTTCTTGAAGAATAGAAAACGTATATATGTCTCAAGAGCTTAGTTCAACTGTCGTAACCCATCAGAATCCACAGCATAAGTTTGTTTTTCTCTGATGTTTGCAAACAAAGTCAATGTAAACAAACACTGAATAGCTTCAAAACATTGTTAAAACTATAATTTTGATATCACGGATGGTCATTTGAGTGGTTACATTTGTCCTGCCCCATCCCTCAGCTTTTTAGCAGTGGCGGGGAGTGGGGTTCATTATTAGTTCAACTGCTGATTGTCGCTTTAAACAAAATGTCCATTACAGTTCCTAGGCATCTGCATAGAACAGGCTTATTTTTGCATTTCCCGTCAGTGGTGTAAAATACATAAATAAAAATACTTGAAGTACTACTTAAGTAGTTTGTAGCGGTATCTGAACATTACTTTACTATTTATATTTTTGGACAACTTTTACCTTACTACATTCCTAAAGAAAATAATGTACTTTTTCCCTGACACCCAAAAGTATTCGTTACATCTTGAATGCTTAGCAGGACAGGAAATGTCCAATTCAAACACTTATCAACAGAACTTCCCTGATCATCCCTACTGCCTCTTACCTGGCAGACTCACCAAACACAAACGCTTAGTTGGTTTGTGTTGGAGTGTTCCCCTAGCTATCAGTCAATAAATAAAATACAAGAAAGGGTGCCGTTTTGTTTGTTTAATGTAAGGAATTTGAAATTATTTATACTTTTGATACTTAAATATGTTTAAAACCAAACACGATTAGACTTTTACTCAAGTAGTATTTTACTGGGTGAATTTCACTTGGAGTCTTTTTCTGTTATGCTATCTTTACTTTTGCTCAAGTATGACAATTGGGTACTTTTTCCACCACTGTTTGCAGTTTGGGTTCATTTTCTTAGGTACACTGTATGTGTGTGTTCGAGTCAATTTGCTTGTATTTGTTCTCGTCAAACCAGTTACAATACCCTCGGTACGTGGATAGACATTCAATCACCACACTAGTGAGTGAGTATCAGTATGGATGACTGGGAGCCCTCACGCCCTGACACCAAAGACACACACCCTAGAATACAAATCTCCCAGTAGCCGCACTCGTTTGCTCATGCTCTTTCACCCCCCAAAAATAAATAAATAAAAACTCAGAGAGTGAATGGGGAAACCCATTAATTGTCTCCCGTGCCTTGCATCTCATTGGAGTTTTGGACCTCCCAAAGTCCATTACAGAAACAGAGAGGCATAACTAAAAGTGAACAGACTCTGAGAGAGAACTCTGGTTTCTTGTCATACAGGGCCCATACATGTGGTAATACCCGTGGGCCACTAGGCTAGTACACCAGCGCTTTCTAGCACACCTATTTCAAACTATACTGTGTGTGCGTGCGCGTGTGTGTGTGTGTGTGTGTGTGTGTGTGTGTGTGTGTGTGTGTGTGTGCCCCTCTGGCTGTTTGAACGCTCGGCTCAGTAGCATATCCACAGCAGCTAATTAAAAAACAGACTCTGACCAGGCAATCTCAAGTAGACCCCAAATCAGTCAAGATCACACAGACTGACTGAGCAAACAGCCAAGAAAAGACGAAACACTTGAAAATAAGGAGAGGGGGAAAAAAGAGAAGAGAAAAAGTCAGTTAGTGAAAAGGCAAAGAGTAAGGCCAAATTAGTCAGACAGAGAGAGTGCAAAATGAGAGAAAAAGAGAGACTATTTTATGATCAGAAATACAATGGGATATATATAAAGAACCATAAAGTACACCAGCTTCAAACAGCTGAAATTACATTTTTGGCTAAGAAAAATATATTTCACAGCGATTTAGATGATGACAATGATTCTCTACACAATGACTGCAAACTATTCAAATTTTAGCAACTAGGAAATGGCGGCACAGTTTCTGCATAGAGCGTCTTTAATAGCCCGGCCGTTTCTTTACGTATACGTATATATATACATACATATATATATATATGTACGTATATATACATATATACACACACATACGTACATATATACACACACGTACATACATACATATATACATACATGTACGTGTGTATATATGTACGTGTGTATATATGTACATACGTGTGTATATATGTACATACGTACATACGTGTGTATATACGTACATACGTGTGTATATATGTACATACGTGTGTATACATGTACGTATATATATATATATATGCGTGTGTGTATATATGTATGTACGTGTATATATACACACACACACACACACACACACACACACACATACATACATACATACATACATACATACATACATACATACATACATACATACATACATACATACAGTGCCTTGCGAAAGTATTCGGCCCCCTTGAACTTTGCGACCTTTTGCCACATTTCAGGCTTCAAACATAAAGATATAAAACTGTATTTTTTTGTGAAGAATCAACAACAAGTGGGACACAATCATGAAGTGGAACGACATTTATTGCATATTTCAAACTTTTTTAACAAATCAAAAACTGAAAAATTGGGCGTGCAAAATTATTCAGCCCCTTTACTTTCAGTGCAGCAAACTCTCTCCAGAAGTTCAGTGAGGATCTCTGAATGATCCAATGTTGACCTAAATGACTAATGATGATAAATACAATCCACCTGTGTGTAATCAAGTCTCCGTATAAATGCACCTGCACTGTGATAGTCTCAGAGGTCCGTTAAAAGCGCAGAGAGCATCATGAAGAACAAGGAACACACCAGGCAGGTCCGAGATACTGTTGTGAAGAAGTTTAAAGCCGGATTTGGATACAAAAAGATTTCCCAAGCTTTAAACATCCCAAGGAGCACTGTGCAAGCGATAATATTGAAATGGAAGGAGTATCAGACCACTGCAAATCTACCAAGACCTGGCCGTCCCTCTAAACTTTCAGCTCATACAAGGAGAAGACTGATCAGAGATGCAGCCAAGTGGCCCATGATCACTCTGGATGAACTGCAGAGATCTACAGCTGAGGTGGGAGACTCCGTCCATAGGACAACAATCAGTTGTATATTGCACAAATCTGGCCTTTATGGAAGAGTGGCAAGAAGAAAGCCATTTCTTAAAGATATCCATAAAAAGTGTTGTTTAAAGTTTGCCACAAGCCACCTGGGAGACACACCAAACATGTGGAAGAAGGTGCTCTGGTCAGATGAAACCAAAATTGAACTTTTTGGCAACAATGCAAAACGTTATGTTTGGCGTAAAAGCAACACAGCTCATCACCCTGAACACAACATCCCCACTGTCAAACATGGTGTTGGCAGCATCATGGTTTGGGCCTGCTTTTCTTCAGCAGGGACAGGGAAGATGGTTAAAATTGATGGGAAGATGGATGGAGCCAAATACAGGACCATTCTGGAAGAAAACCTGATGGAGTCTGCAAAAGACCTGAGACTGGGACAGAGATTTGTCTTCCAACAAGACAATGATCCAAAACATAAAGCAAAATCTACAATGGAATGGTTCAAAAATAAACATATCCAGGTGTTAGAATGGCCAAGTCAAAGTCCAGACCTGAATCCAATCGAGAATCTGTGGAAAGAACTGAAAACTGCTGTTCACAAATGCTCTCCATCCAACCTCACTGAGCTCAAGCTGTTTTGCAAGGAGGAATGGGAACAAATTTCAGTCTCTCGATGTGCAAAACTGATAGAGACATACCCCAAGCGACTTACAGCTGTAATCGCAGCAAAAGGTGGCGCTACAAAGTATTAACGTAAGGGGGCTGATTAATTTTGAATGCCCAATTTCAGTTTTTGATTTGTTAAAAAAGTTTGAAATATCCAATAAATGTCGTTCCACTTCATGATTGTGTTCCACTTGTTGTTGATTCTTCACAAAAAAATACAGTTTTATATCTTCATGTTTGAAGCCTGAAATGTGGCAAAAGGTCGCAAAGTTCAAGGGGGCCGAATACTTTCGCAAGGCACTGTATATACACACATATATATATATATATACACACACACACACACACAATACCAGTCAAACGTTTGGACACACCTACTCATTCAAGGGTTATTCTTAATTTTTACTATTTTCTACATTGTAGAATAATAGTGAAGGCATCAAAATGATGAAATAACACATATGGAATCATGTAGTAAGCAAAAAAGGGTTTAACAAATCAATATAGATTTTAGATTCTTCAAAGTAGCAACCTTTTGCCTTGACAGTTTGCACACACTTGGCATTTTCTCAACCAGCTTCCCCTGGAATGTAAAGAGTTTAAACATGCTTGTTCAATGAACCATAAACAATTAATGAACATGCACCCGTGGAACGGTCGTTAAAACACTAACAGCTTACAGACGGTAGGCAATTCAGGTCACAGTTATGAAAACTTAGGACACTAAAGAGAAATTTCTGACTCTGAAAAACACAAAAAGAAAGATGCCCAGGGTCATCTGTGTGAACATGCCTTAGGCATGCTGCAAGGAGGCATGAGGACTGCAGATGTGGCCAGGGCAATAAATTGCAGTGTCCGTACTGTGAGACGCCTAAGACAGCGCTACACGGAGACAGGGCGGACAGCTTATCGTCCTCGCAGTGGCAGACCACATGTAACAACTCCTGCACAGGATCGGTACATCTGAACATCACACCTGTGGGACAGGTACAGGTCGGCAACAACAACTGCCCGAGTTACACCAGGAATGCGCAATCCCTCCATCAGTGCTCAGACTGTCCGCAATAGGCTAAGAGAGGCTGGACTGAGGGCTCTCATCTCACAGCAAGAACTGGAAAATCTGTTGCAGTCAATGAGGAGGAGATGAACTGCAGTACTTAAGCCACACCGGATACTGACTGCTACTTTTGATTTTGACCCCCCTTTGTTCAGGAACACATTATTCCATTTCTGTTAGTCACATGTCTGTGGAACTTGTTCAGTTTATGTCTCAGTTGTTGAATCTTGATATGTTCATACAAATATGTACACATGTTAAGTTTGCTAAAAATAAACAGTTGAAAGTGAGAGGACGTTTCATTTTTTGCTGAGTTTATATACCTTTTACTATGATTTCCTTAATTCACACAGCTTTTGCTCACGTGCATAGTTAATGATTTAATTCCAGCATTCACTACCAGCATTTTAATACATTCCTTCCTTTCCTGCACTAATGTGTTATCATTTACACACGGACGTGTTTTTTGTCTTCGTATGCCTCTATAAAAAATTACAAATCTCTTGTCCTTGACGGAATAATTATTCTCCTCTTTGACTGTGCATTTTTGTCAGTTACTACTTTCGCTACTAGAGGGCGATCAGAAAATTCTACAGGTCTGTAATCCCGAAGTTGACTGTTTTTGTGCTTGAAAGTTAGTGAGTAGTTCTCAGCTGTTAGCAGCCAATGCTAGCAGTTTCTTACTGGCAATAAAAACGAATGATTGACATATTTTTGTTGTTGTCATTACTGAATTATTTAATGTAACAAACAAAACATTAAACCTCGTACATATTCATGGTAATCTCAAACAATTAATTTAGACCCAGTGTTTATTTGAAACAGCTGTTAATTTGCTGAAATGTGTGCAATTGTCTGGCTATTAAAAGGGACGTGCAGCTTGCTACATGAGACTCGCCAGTATTGCGAGAAGAAAAAAAAACATTTAAATTGCTTTTTTGGTTTTAATTTAAGGTTAGGATTAGGCATAAGGTCAGCAGTTTTGTTAAGTGTAGGTTAAAAATTAAATTTTAAGGAGAGAAATTGTAGGGATAGGTGGGTTTATGACTTTGTGGCTGTGGTAACTAGTGATCAAGCACAACTCTGATATAAAGTGTTTTTTCTCAAAGTTGCCGGGGCGTCACTTGACAAACATATATCAGTATACACATAACAACCTAATCATAATAAAACTATTATTTGATCAAGTAAGCCACAAGTAGCAAATAAGCCATAACAGTTTTGTTAATTAAATGTAACACTCTCATTGACATACAAAACTCTTCACTTACTGAGCTGCAAAAAAAAATGAACAAAATGACACCTGCTGGAGAAGACAGATTTTGGGCCCAGTTATCCTTCTCGCTTTGCTTCTTCCTCTGTCTGTTGCCACCAACAGGGCCAGGGCAGCACCTTTGACCTTTTGGATGGCCGAATCATTTCCCCCCACCTCGTTAGCTGGAGTCTCACAGGACTGTTAGACAAGGAGGAGGGTAAAACTTTAGAAACTGTTCAGTATGACTGTGGGGTGGTATGGAATGTCTAGCAAGGATTTACTCAACATTCACAACAAGTCTGCTCGTGACAATGATAAAGTTATTTAGAATCAAACTCAATTGAGCCAAATAGCCTACTGTACAAATTAGGCTTCCATTTCCCAAGGTTTTTGTGATGCGGTTTGGCTTCAGACAAGCTTTACCACACAATATATATAATTTAAAGGGGTTTTTACGACTGACTCCACACAGTCAGCTAAATGAGGTTGTTACCGTTATATTCCCTCTCACAGCTCGGTGCCTACTGAGGCCATTTGGGCTGCTTTGTGGATGGTTTAAGTTAGCTAATGTAATTAAGAGTGAAATGACGTCTGGAACAGTTCTCGTTGGATTTTAATGACCGTTCCATCATTACCGTGCCTCGACCGCAGTGGAGCAGTGATGCAGATTAACACACACACAGGCTACATACACAGAGGACACACACGCGTGTGCACACACACACAAAGATACAGGGCTCTTCCTCCTGCAACTACCTAAACAGATTGGGCTAATTAATTCATTTGTGGGGTTCAAGTTCCAATTTCATCTGTATAAATTGGATAATTAACATCAAGCGTTCTGGGGGACCCGGCGCTCGTTTTGGTGGAACCCCCGTTTAAACCCCCTCACCCCCCTTACTTTTACTTGACTTTGGTAATTAACACAGCACGTCTGGGATTAAAGCAATTGCAATCAAGCTCCGCCTACTGCATTTCCAAGGCCGGTAATCGAGTTGTGAGCAATTGGACATAAGTTTGAGTGACAGCTCACTGGTCCACACACACCTCCAGAACACATTTCCTTTTTGTGTGTTTATGTTAGGGTGTGTGTGTGGGATATGGGGTGTAAGTGAACAGACCAATGGGAAGTCAACTTACACAGAGGATGGTTAATGTTTGATTTGTGTGCCTAACTAAGAGTGACCACCCCTCACCCACCGTCTGAAAACAGTGACCACCCCTCACCCACCGTCTGAAAACAGTGACCACCCCTCACCCACCGTCTGAAAACAGTGACCGAAGCACATCGGAACTGCAATCTATGTCCCTACTGAAAGAAAGCATTCACCAACCTTATCACCATGTTGTTTGGGACTAAAGGAGATAGTGGGGGAAGGAGGGAGAGGTGAAGAAAGGAGGTAGAGGTGGAGAAAGCAGGGAGAGGTGGAGAAAGCAGGGAGAGGTGGAGAAAGCAGGGAGAGGTGGAGAAAGCAGGGAGAGGTGGAGAAAGGAGGGAGAGGTGGAGAAAGGAGGGAGAGGTGGAGAAAGGAGGGAGAGGTGGAGAAAGGAGGTAGAGGTGGAGAAAGAGGGAGAGGTGGAGAAAGCAGGGAGAGGTGGAGAAAGCAGGGAGAGGTGGAGAAAGCAGGGAGAGGTGGAGAAAGGAGGGAGAGGTGGAGAAAGGAGGGAGAGGTGGAGAAAGGAGGGAGAGGTGGAGAAAGGAGGGAGAGGTGGAGAAAGGAGGGAGAGGTGGAGAAAGGAGGGAGAGGTGGAGAAAGGAGGGAGAGGTGGAGAAAGGAGGGAGAGGTGGAGACAGTCCAGACACTGGCCAGTACAGAGGCTTCATTAGGGTCTGAATGAGCTCCAGATGCCCTGCTCTGACAGGTAACCAGCTTGTTACCTATGATGACAGGGGGGCAACAGGGGTCAGCCAGGTCAAAGAGCACGGGTGGCAACTTCCTGTCAATTAGGATCTGGGAGGAGCGTCATCAATCAATACACTGCTCGCCTTGGCCTAGCTGGTCTAGCTGTAATGACTCAGTCTCCAGCATATCTTCAGAATCGGAATGGGTTCGAATCCAGCCTACTGCCCATTGACACAATCTCTCTCTCTCTCATATATATATATATATATATATATATAGTGCCAGTCAAGTTTGGAAAAACCTACACATTCAAGGGTTTTTCTTTATTTTACTATTTCGTACATTGTAGAATAATAGTGAAGACATCAAAACTATGAAATAACACATAGGGGATCATGTAGTATCCAGGGAAGTGTTAAACAAATCAAAATATATATTGCATTTTAGATTCTTCAAAGTAGCCACCCTTTTCCTTTACAGTTTTGCACTCTTGGCATTCTCTCAACCAGCTTCACCTGGAATGCTTTTCCAACAGTCTTGAAGGAGTTCCCACATATGCTGAGCTGCTTCTCCTTCACTCTGCAGTCCAACTCATCCCAAACCTTCTCAGTTGGGTTGAGCTTGGGTGATTGTGGAGGCCAGGTCATCTGATGCAGTACTCCATCACTCTCCTTCTTGGTGAAATAGCGCTTACACAGCCTGGAGGTGTGTTGGGTCATTGTCCTGTTGAAAAACAAAATGATAGTCCCACCAAGCACAAACTAGATGGGATTGCGTATCGCTGCAGAATGCTGTGGTAGCCATGTTGTTTAAGTGTGCCTTGAATTCTAAATAAATCACAGACAAGGTCACCTGCAAAACACGCCCACACCATCACACCTCCTCCTCCATGCTTCACGGTGGGAACCACGTGTGAGGATATCATCCGTTCACCTAGACTGCATCTCAGAAAGACTTGGCGGTTGGAACCAAAAATCTCACATTTTTACTCAGACCAAAAGACAGATTTCCGCTGGTCTAATGATCATTACTCGTGTCTCTTCTTCTTATTGGTGTCCTTTAGTAATGTTTTCTTTGCACCCCCCCATTGCTGAACATTGCTGAGGGGACTTGCTTCCATTTAGCCACAAGAGCATTAGTGAGGTCGGGCTCTGATGTTTGGCGATTAGGCCTGGCTTGCAGTCAGCATTCCAATTTATCCTAAAGTTGTTTGATGGGGTTGAGGTCAGGGCTCTGTGTAGGCCAGTCAAGTTCGTCCACACCAATCTCAATAAACCATTGTTGTATGGACCTTGCTTTGTGCACAAAAAGAAAGGGCTCTCCCCAAACTGTTGTAAAGCACAAATATTGGAAGCACAAAATAATCTAGAATGTCATTGTATGCTGTAGCGTTAATATTTCCCTTCACTGGAACTAAAGGGCCTAGCCCAAAACACAAAAAACAGCCCCAGACCACTATCCTCCATCCAACTTTACAGTAGGCACTATGCATTCGGGCAGGTAGCACTCTCCTGGCATCTGCTAAACTCAGATTTGTCCGTCTGACTGCCAGATGGTGAAGTGTGTTTCATCACTCCAGAGAACGAGTTTCCACTGCTCAAAAGTCCAATGGCGGCAAGCTTTACACCACACCAGCCGTCGCCTGGCATTGCGCATGGGGTTCTCAGGCTTGTGTGCGGCTGCTCGGCCATTAAAACGCATTTCATGAAGCTCCCAATTAACAGTTCTTGTGCTGACCTTGCTTCCCGAGGCAGTTTGGAACTCGGTCGTGAGTGTTGCAACCGAGGACAAATGACTTTTACGCGCTTCAGCACTCAGCTTTCATGTTCTTTGAGCTTGTGTGGCCTACCACTTTGCGGCTGAGCCGTTGTTGCTCCTTGGCATTTTCACTCCACAATAAGAGCACTTACAGTTGACCGGGGCAGCTCTAGCAGGGCAGAAATTTGACGAACTTACTTTTTGGAAAGGTGGTATCCTATGATGGTGCCAGTGTTGAAAGTCACTGAGCTCTTCAGTAAGGCCAGTCTACTGCCACTGTTAATCTATGGCTGTGTACTCAATTGTATACACCTGTCAGTAATGAGTGTGGCTGAAATTGCCGAATCCACTAAATTGTAGCGGTGTCCCATTGCAGCCTGAAAATATCCTGCTAAAAATACATATCCGATAAATCACATTGGCTACACATGGTCTGTCTGTAACAAACTTTAAACATTGTATCAACTATTAACTTGGGTCCAGCTGAAGCTTGCCCTAGCATCTTGCAAGATTGTATAAAATATTCTGGCACTCAGAGTTTCCGCACCAGTGAGCTTGCACCAGTGAGCTACGGACAGACAGCTGTAGGCTATTTGCGCAAGGGATGAGCCGTTGCTCACCAGAGCTGAGTACCAGGCACCACAAATCTTCTACTGCTTGAGCTCCCGTTCGTCTTATAGAATATTAGCTCAAGAATAGAAAAATAAACAGTACCAGCACCCAAAATGTGTACCGGAAGCTATTTCAGTCCAAGTCAAGCACTGATAAGAAGCCCATTTTATGATGTTTCCACTGGATCAGAGCATGACATGTTTCCCTTTCACACTGAGTGGTTATCGAAAGGGAGAGAGCTGGAAAGATTTTTACAAATACAATAGTTCCTCATTGTATTCTCAATGGATGTAAATACAGACTTCGTTTGCTTGCTGTTTGAGAAGCTCCACAGGTGATTAGTGGTGGTGCATTAAGCCAATCAGAACTACTATCAGAACCCCAAATTGGCACATTTATAGCCTACATTTGTGCGCAGGCCAGGTAGCCTATAGGCCTACTTCTATGTGTGTGCTTCCTTACTCAACATTAACATGAGCGCTCTGAACAAAAGACAATGACTAAATTGACAGAACCCGTAAATGGAATTAAATAAACCAAAAATTGTATCTCAGAATGTAGCAAACAATGTGTCCACTCTGACAATGAGAACAGGAAGACTGGAATAATATTGAATGCATTAAAATAAATGACCGTAACCAAAGTAACAAACATTGTAGATTAGAAATTATAGGAATTAACATTAAATGCGCTACTGGTGATATGGGGGATTTATATACACTAACAATAAAACGCAAACAATTAAGTTATGAAACAATGAATGTACACAAATTGGCGGGAGAGAGCGCATTCTGGAGAGAAGTAGATCTGGGCCATGGTCAATCCCATGTCTGCATTGACATGCAGCATTTACGGTGACACGGCCTCAGCAGAAGTCAGGGCATTCCTCCTTCATGTGCTTCGCTGAGCAGTGCAGTGCTGTTTTCAAGGAAGTGAGCTTGTGTTTATACAGGATGTAGCGCCGCCACCTACTGTCAACCAATCATGCCAACGCAGGGCTATACAGGGCCTGCGCATGGCGATGCGGTACAGAGTTCGATTGGGCCTCTGCATTACACCCTCCATATGGAGCCCAAGACCACATTTTTGAATCAAGCATAAATTGGCTTTCAGTCTAGGCCTATGCAATGGATTGGTTCACTGAGATGGGCTCAAAAAAAAACGCTTGACTAAAACAATCTCGGTCGCCCAACAGCTTAACGACCAAACAATCGCCCAGTGGACTAATTGGGGTCAGCCCAAACTGCAATATATCTCTGTATATACTGCAGTATATCTCTATATACACTGCAGTAGGAAATATCCTACACGGACTGCACTACAACAGCACCTTAGTACTTCAATTGCAAATTGCCATCTCTCATATAAAGCAACAGGCAATATCATACAAGACATAGACGACCTAGCTTACACATACTGTAACTCATACAATTCATAGATTTAGTCTATGTATCATGAATACACAAAGCAAGGCCATTCACTAAGAACATCACATACAGAATATGATAGCAGAGAGGAAGAGGCAGAGGCAGAGGGAGTCAATGTTCCAAGCAGTTAAAACGGATGACAAAAATGACTCAATCATATGGAGAACGCCAATAACAGATCACACTGGCCCCCTTACAGCAGAGAGAAAGGGAGGACAAAGTGGAATGGGGCTCAAGAAGAGGCAGGAGATGGAGGGAAAGAGAGATGGAAGTAAAGCCACACAAGTCTGAGGGATGGAAGGCCACACACACACACACACGTCTGCCAATCTTCAGAGGGGAGGGTGCGGTAGGGGAGTAGGCGAGACGGAAGAGAGGGATGAGGAGGAGGAGGAAGACAGTGAGGTGTTTACAGGCCTACCAAGGCCCAGTCAGCCAACATCAATCACTCTGGGAGCCGGCGATAAATCACACCTCTTTCAAAGTTTCAAAGGAGAGACCCAGGGGAGAGGAGAGAATAGTGTGTCTGCATTAGCTAACACACACACCATGCACTGACAGAGGAATGAAGGAGTGCTTAGGGTGGGTAGGGCAGGGACTGTGTGTGTGAGTATAAAATATGCATTCTATAGAACTAGTTATTAGGCTCTTCAAAAACATCTGAATGGACTACAACCTTGAACACACACACATACACACCAATTCTCACACTAAGGCAAGCTGGATATGGCCTTGTTTGCATATGCCCACTTAACCTGAAGTCCAATTTTAGGCCAAGGTCCAACAGAAAGTTGAATTCCTTCAAAGGAATATAGTATAAGTTCAAAGAGACGTGCAGTTGAAAACATCTACAAAGAAAATTATAAAAAGTCATGTTCAGAGTTACACTGGTAAAAAACAAAGCAGGCGAGCGAGAGCAAGAGAGCGAGATGGTCACGGCTGAGGAAAAACTGGGGATTATATACATTTGTCACTGTCAGCTCTGCTTGCCTCTCCCTCATAACTACAGAGAGGAGGCTACTCTGTTCCCACGTCCCTCCTCTTTCTCTTCTGCCTATCACCTCTCCCTTCTACAGACACCACCCCTCCCCCTATCCCTCCTCCTTCCACCGTAAACCTTTTCTCTTCTCATTCAACAGCCTAATTTTCTTTCCTTTCTGCTTGACCTTACCGTTCTCCTTCATCCTTCTACTTGGTCTCTCTGTAGTGATGCATATTCATGGCTTATTGGCTTTCATGTCATGCTCTTAATCTCAAATGTTCTATCGTTCTTTCTGTCTTCTTTCCATCATCATTTTTCCTCCCTAGCCACTCTCCCCTCCTTTTCTCCCCTCCCTTTTAACTATTCTTTCTCATCTCCCATCTCTTCTCTACTCCTCTCCAGCCCCTCCTCCACTCTCTCCTCCTCTCTCCTATCAATTCAATTCAATTCAAGGGCATTATTGGCATGGGAAACATATGTTAACATTGCCAAAGCAAAAAACAAAAATGAACAGTAACATTACTCACAAAAGTTCCAAAAAATACATTTCAAATGTCATATTATGTGCAATATTTACCACAAATGTAAATATGTGTTGTATTTACAATGGTGTTTGTTCTTCACTGGTTGCCCTTTTCTTGTGGCAACAGGTCACAAATCTTGCTCCTGTGATGGCACCCAGTAGATTAATTTATCAAAATTGGGTTTGTTTAGGAATTATTTGTGGATATTTGTAATTTTGAGAGACATATGTGACTCTAACATGGTCATATAATTGTCAGGAGGTTAGGGAGTGCAGCTCAGTTTCCACCTAATTTTGTGGGCAGTCTGCACATAGCCTGTCTTCTCTTGAGAGCCAGGTCTGTCTATGGCGGCCCGTGCTCAAAAGCAAGGCTATGTTCACTGAGTCTGTACATAGACAAAGTGTTCCTTAAATATGGGTCAGTCACAGTGTACTCCCTGTTTAGGACCAAATAGCATTCCAGTTTGCTCAGTTTTTTGTTAATTCTTTCCAATCTGTCAAGTAATTATCTTTTTGTTTTCTCATGATTTGGTTGGGTCTAATTGTGTTGCTGCCCTGGGGCTCTGTGGGGTCTGTTTGTGTTTGTGAGCATATCCCCAGGACCAGTTTGCTTAGGGAGTTCTTCTTCAGGTTCACCTCTCTGTAGGTGATGGTTTTGTTATGGAAGGTTTGGGAATCGCTTCCGTTTAGGTGGTCATAGAATTTAACTGCTCTTTTCTGGATTTTGATAATTAGCGGGTATCGGCCTAATTCTGCTCTGCATTAATTATTTGGTGTTCTGCGTTGTACACGGAGGATCTTTCTTGCAAAGTACACAGAGGATATTTTTCCAGGCCCCAGACCTCACAAACAAATGGGGCAATGGGTTCTATAACTGATTCAATAATATTTTGCCAGATCTAAATTGGAATGTTGAATTTTGTGTTCCTTTTGATTACCTTCTTGCCTTGTCTCTCAGATCGTTCACAGCTTTGTGGAAGTTACCTGTGGAGCTGATGTTTAGGCCAAAGTATGTATTGTTTTTTGTGTGCTAGATGGAATTTTTATTTGTGGTCCTGGCAACTGGACCTTTTTTGGAACACAGTCATTTTTGTCTTACTGAGATTTACTGTCAAGGCCCAGGTCTGACAGCATCTCTGCAGAAACTCTAAGTGCTGCTGTAGGCCCTCCTTGGTTGGGGACAGAAGCACCAGATCATCAGCAAACAGTAGACATTTGACTTCAGGTTCTAGTAGGGTGAGGCCGGGTGCTGCAGACTGTTCTAGTGCCCTCGCCAATTCGTTGATATACAGTTGAAGTCAGATAATAATTTTGGCAAGTCAGTTAGGACATGTACTTTGTGCATGACAAATCATTTTTCCAACAATTGTTTGCAGATTTTTACACTTGTAATTCATTGTATCACAAATCCAGTTGATCAGAAGTTTACATACACTAAGTTGACTGTGCCTGTAAACAGCTTGGAAAATTCCAGAAAATGATGTCATGGCTTTAGAAGCCTCTGATAGGCTAGTTGACATAATTTGAGTCAATTGGAGGTGAACCCGTGGATGTATTTCAAGGCCTACCTTCAAACGCAGTGCCTGCTTGCTTGACATCATGGGATAATCAAAATAAAATCAGCCAAGACCTCAAAAAAAATTGCAGACCACCACAAGTCTGGTTCATCCTTGGGAGCAATTTCCAAACACGTGAAGGTACCACATTCATCTGTACAAACAATAGCACACAAGTATAAACACCATGGGACCACGTAGCCATCATACCGCTCAGGAAGGAGATCTGTTCTGTCTCCTAGAGAAGAACGTACTTTGGTTCGAAAAGTGCAAATCAATCCCAGAACAACAGCAAAGGACCTTGTGAAGATACTGGAGAAAACAGGTACAAAAGTATCTATATCCACAGTAAAACGAGTACTATATTGATATAAACTGAAAGGCCTCTCAGCAAGGAAGAAGCCACTGCTCCAAAACCACCATAAAAAAAAGCCAGACTACGGTTTGCAACTGCACATGGGGATAAAGATTGTACTTTTTGGAGAAATGTCCTTTAGTCTGATGAAACAAAAATAGAACTGTTTGGCCATAATAACCATCGTTCTGTTTGGAGGAAAAAGGGGGAAGCTCGCAGGCCGAAGAACACCATCCCAACCGTGAAGCACTGGGTTCGCAGCATCATGGTGTGGGGGTGCTTTGCTGCAAGAGGGACTGGTGCACTTCTCAAAATAGATGGCATCATGAGGTAGGAATATTATGTGGATATATTGAAGCAACATCTCAAGACATCAGTCAGGAAGTTAAAGCTTGGTCGCAAACAGGTCTTCCAAATGGACAATGACCCCAAGCAAACTTCCAAAGTTGTGGGAAAATGGCTTAAGGACAACAAAGTCAAGGTATTGGAGTGTCCATCACAAAGCCTTGATCTCAATCCCACAGAACATTTGTGGGCAGAACTGAAAAAGCGTGTGTGAGCAAGGAGGCCTACAAACCTGACTCAGTTACACCAGCTCTGTCAGGAGGAATGAGCCAAAATTCACCCAACTTATTGTGGGAAGCTTGTGGAAGGCTACCAGAAATATTTGACCCAAGTTAAACAATTTAAAGGCAATGCTACCAAATACTAATTGAGTGTATGTAAACGTCTGACCCACTAGGAATGTGATGGAAGAAAGAAAAGCTGAAATAAATCATTCTCTCTACTATTATTCTGGCATGTCATATTCTTAAAATAAAGTGGTGATCCTAACTGACCTAAAACCCTGGAAATGTTACTCGTATTTGGCTAAGGTGTATGTAAACTTCTGACTTCAACTGTACATGTTGAAGAGTTTGGGGCTTAAGCTGCATCCCTGCCTAATGGCCCTGTGGAAAGAAAGTTTTTTTTCCCAATTTTAACCACACACTTGTTTGTGTACATGGATTTTATAATGTCATATGTTTTTCCCCCAACACCACTTTCCATCAATTTGTGTATCAGACCAACAAGCCAAATTGAGTCAACAACGTTTTGGAAATCAACAAAGCATGAGAAGACTGCCTTTGATTTGTTTTTGTTTTTTTGTCAAATAGGGTGTGGTAATCTTTAATAGTTGATTATACGATTTGTATTTGATCAGGTATATCTTTTTTCTGTTTGTTCTTTGTTATAGGGACAAAAATATTGGATAAGTAGTTAACCCATACATCTCCATTTTGGATAGATAACTGTGTTGTTGTTTGTATAGTATTTTCCAATTTTCCCAGAAGTGGTTAGAGTCTTGATTCCTCAATTCACCTAGAGCTGATTTCTGACGTGCTGTTCCTTCTTTATTTGTAGTGTATTTCTGTATTGTTTTAGTAATTCGCCATAGGTTTTCTGGGTCTCTATGTTTTTGGTTGTGTATGTTTCTCAATTAATTTCTTAGCTTTTTGCATTCTTCATAAAACCATTTGTCATTTTTGTTAAATTTCTGTTTAACAATTTTTAGATTTGATAGGAAAGCTGTGAGGTAAAATATACTGTTTAGGTTTTCTACAGCCAAGTTTACACCTTCACTATTATAGTAAAACATTTTGTCCAGTTAAAAGGGATTGAATTTGTTGTTGCCTCATTGATTTTTGGTAGGTTTCCACACTACTTTCCTTCCATCCATAGCAATATTATTAAGTTCCTTTGGCTTTGAATCCTCATGATTGAGTAGCGCTCTGTTCAAGTACTGATTTAGCTGTGATCTGAGAGGAGTGTCAGTGGGTTGACTGTGAATGCTCTGAGAGACTCTGGGTTGAGGTCAGTGATAAAGTAGTCTACAGTACTACTGCCAAGAGATGAGCTATAGTTGTACTTACCTTAGCAGTCCCTTCGAAGCCTACCATTGACTACGTACATACCCAGCATGCGACAGAGCAGCAGGAGTTTTGACCTGTTTTTGTTGGTTATGTTGTCATAGTTGTACCTAGGGGGGAATATGGGGGAGGGAATGCTGTCATCTCCAGGTACATGTTTGTCCCCCTTGTGTTCTGAGGGTGTCAGGTTCTTGTCCAGTTCTGGCATTTAGGTCGACACAGACTAGTACATGTCTCTGGGCCTGGAAATATGGGAATTGTAGTGGGGGGTATAGGTAGCACACAGGAGGACATTTTTCTCTGTTGAGATCATTTCCTTTCGAATTTCTAGCCAAAATGTTCCTCTATACCATGTCTCTTGTAGGATGACAATGTCTGTATTTCTGATTTCTTTGGTGAAGTTCAGGTTCCTGCTCTTTAGGCCAAAGGCCTATACCTCTCTCCTCTTATCTCTGGCTAATTCTCAAGGTTATGTTGATACAGCCCCAGCCCACTCACCCCCCTTATTAGAATCCTTCACAGCTGTGACATGGCCTAAAAAGACAACCAAATGATGAAGAATGTGTCAGTGAAAACTGAGACAATGTTTCCAAAGATATACTGTGCAAGCACACCTTCCCGCTCGGGCTACAGACAAAGATCTGCTATGGATTCTCTCTCTCGCGCGCTCGCTGCAAGCTTACCTGGAATATTTCCATCCCTGTGTGTGTGTGTTGTTGGGGATGATAAGGCTGTCTGCAGGGCTACATAAGGCCTTGGGCTCTGCATCCTGATCCCTTATCTGTGGCATCATCCAAAAGGTGTATGCACACACACACACAAAGACAGGAAATGCAAAACAGGTATGTGCTCTATGCTCAAACGTACATACCCCAAGAGCACACTGGCTACTTTGCCATGAAAGACACAACTGTTGTTACAGACCAATTCAGTAACAATTGTGGATTACGTCATGAGGCCACGAGCACAATCCATGGAATTGCTCTACACAACTGTTAGTCACAAGCTCAATGTCATTTGGGATATGTAGCTTGTGTGTATGTGTGTACCAGAGAAGAAGAAACACTGTACAAAACCTAGAGGCTCAACTCCTGTATAGTAGAGCAAATGAAGTTCTAGAGGCTCAAGGCCTGTATAATAGGGCAAATATACACACATTTCTCCCACATCTTCATCAACTTCAGCTTTTAGTTTACAAATGGCCTGTGTGTAGGGGATCTCTCTACCGGTGTCCCTACATACTCCCTCCTTTTGACCATAGGGAATAGGGATGCACCCTCTCTCTTGACCATAGGGGCACACCCTTTCTCTTGACCATAGGGAACAGGGGCGCACCATAATTATAACTAAAGACACCTTCTCGTTCCCGGACTCAATCACACTCACCTCTTTATCTACTTCCATCTCTTGCTTTTTTTTACCCCTCTTAAGCATTTTTCTACGGCTGGCCATGCTTTCCACCTGGCTACTCCTACCCCGGTCAACAGCACTGCACCCCCAACAGCAACTCGCCCAAGCCTTCCCCATTTCTCCTTCTCCCAAATCCATTCAGCTGATGTTCTGAAAGAGCTGCAAAATCTGGACCACTACAAATCAGCCGGGCTAGACAATCTGGACCCTTTCTTTCTAAAATTATCTGCCGAAATTGTTGCCACCCCTATTACTAGCCTGTTCAACCTCTCTTTCGTGTCGTCTGAGATTCCCAAAGATTGGAAAGCAGCTGCGGTCATCCCCCTCTTCAAAGGGGGACACTCTTGACCCAAACAGCTACAGACCTATATCTATCCTACCGTGCCTTTCTAAGGTCTTCGAAAGCCAAGTCAACAAACAGATTACCGACCATTTCGAATCTCACCATACCTTCTCTGCTATGAAATCTGGTTTCAGAGCTGGTCATGGGTGCACCTCAGCCACGCTCAAGGTCCTAAACGATATCTTAACCGCCATCGATAAGAAACATTACTGTGCAGCCGTATTCATTGATCTGGCCAAGGCTTTCGACTCTGTCAATCACCACATCCTCATCGGCAGACTCGACAGCCTTGGTTTCTCAAATGATTGCCTCGCCTGGTTCACCAACTACTTCTCTGATAGAGTTCAGTGTGTCAAATCGGAGGGTCTGCTGTCCGGACCTCTGGCAGTCTCTATGGGGGTGCCACAGGGTTCAATTCTTGGACCGACTCTCTTCTCTGTATACATCAATGAGGTCGCTCTTGCTGCTGGTGAGTCTCTGATCCACCTCTACGCAGACGACACCATTCTGTATACTTCCGGCCCTTCTTTGGACACTGTTAACAACCCTCCAGGCAAGCTTCAATGCCATACAACTCTCCTTCCGTGGCCTCCAATTGCTCTTAAATACAAGTAAAACTAAATGCATGCTCTTCAACCGATCGCTACCTGCACCTACCCGCCTGTCCAACATCACTACTCTGGACGGCTCTGACTTAGAATACGTGGACAACTACAAATACTTAGGTGTCTGGTTAGACTGTAAACTATCCTTCCAGACCCATATCAAACATCTCCAATCCAAAGTTAAATCTAGAATTGGCTTCCTATTTCGCAACAAAGCATCCTTCACTCATGCTGCCAAACATACCCTTGTAAAACTGACCATCCTACCAATCCTCGACTTTGGCGATGTCATTTACAAAATAGCCTCCAATACCCTACTCAACAAATTGGATGCAGTCTATCACAGTGCAATCCGTTTTGTCACCAAAGCCCCATATACTACCCACCATTGCGACCTGTACGCTCTCGTTGGCTGGCCCTCGCTTCATACTCGTCGCCAAACCCACTGGCTCCATGTCATCTACAAGACCCTGCTAGGTAAAGTCCCCCTTAACTCAGCTCGCTGGTCACCATAGCATCTCCCACCTGTAGCACACGCTCCAGCAGGTATATCTCTCTAGTCACCCCCAAAACCAATTCTTTCTTTGGCCGCCTCTCCTTCCAGTTCTCTGCTGCCAATGACTGGAACGAACTACAAAAATCTCTGAAACTGGAAACACTTATCTCCCTCACTAGCTTTAAGCACCAACTGTCAGAGCAGCTCACAGATTACGGCACCTGTACATAGCCCACCTATAATTTAGCCCAAACAACTACCTCTTTCCCAACTGTATTTCATTTTTATTTATTTATTTATTTTGCTCCTTTGCACCCCATTATTTTTATTTCTACTTTGCACATTCTTCCATTGCAAAACTACCATTCCAGTGTTTTACTTGCTATATTGTATTTACTTTGCCACCATGGCCTTTTTTGCCTTTACCTCCCTTCTCACCTCATTTGCTCACATTGTATATAGACTTGTTTATACTGTATTATTGACTGTATGTTTGTTTTACTCCATGTGTAACTCTGTGTCGTTGTATCTGTCGAACTGCTTTGCTTTATCTTGGCCAGGTCGCAATTGTAAATGAGAACTTGTTCTCAACTTGCCTACCTGGTTAAATAAAGGTAAAATAAAAAATAAAAAAAATTATGTTTTCAGTGTGTTTCTTCTATCGTAATATGCTTCTCTTTCTGTCACTCCTCCCATTCTCTTTCTCTCCCTCCTTTCCTTCCATCCTGAGCATGTAATTGTATGTAGAGGTGGTGCCACCTCCCCATTTAAATCTATGAGACATGTAACACAAGTATTAGTCTGCTTGTTTATATAACAGGGAGCCAGGTGGGGGAAAACCCAGAAGAAACAAAAATGATATGTTTGGAGTAGAGTTCTGACGCCGGGCCCATGTGAAGTCTAGAGGGAATTCATTTCTCGGCGGTGGAGAGTTCTGACCCCGGGCCCATGTGAAGTCTAGAGGGAATTCATTTCTCGGCGGTGGAGAGTTCTGACCCTGGGCCCATGTGAAGTCTAGAGGGAATTCATTTCTCGGCGGTGGAGAGTTCTGACCCTGGGCCCATGTGAAGTCTAGAGGGAATTCATTTCTCGGCGGTGGAGAGTTTTTAGCCGGCGCCTTTGAAAGGGGTGTTTGAATGAGTGGAAAGAGAGGGATGAACATGGACGAAGGTGAACAAAACGAAGAGGGAAAAGAGCGCTGAGGCTAATGGATTTATGATCGTGTGATGTTGATAGGAGAAGAGGAGAGGGGAGGCTGTCAACGAGACCTGAGAACACCCAATGTTACACTAGAATAACACTGCACCACATCACCAATGGAAGTAGCACGTAGTCTAGTAGAAGTAGCAGCAGAGCAGTAGTAGTAGTGATGGTGACATTAGTAGCAGCAGCAGTAGAAATGGTGATAGTAGTAGCAGCAGCAGTAGTAGTAGTAGAAGCAGCAGTAGAGATGTGCAAAGTAGTAGTAGCAGCAGTAGAGATGGTGATAGTAGAGATGGTGATAGTAGTGGTAGCAGTAGTAGTAGTAGTAGTAGTAGTAGTAGAGATGGTGATAGTAGAGATGGTGATAGTAGTGGTAGCAGTAGTAGCAGCTGTAGTAGTAGTAGTAGTAGTAGAAGCAGCAGCAGTAGGGATGTGCAAAGTAGTAGTAGCAGCAGTAGTGATGGTGATAGTAGTAGTGATAGTAGTCGTACTAGTGATAGTAGTAGTAGCAGCAGTAGAGATGGTGATAGTAGTAGTAGTAGTAGTGATGGTGATAGTAGTAGTGATAGTAGTCGTACTAGTGATAGTAGTAGTAGCAGCAGTAGAGATGGTGATAGTAGTAGTGATGGTGATAGTAGTAGTGATAGTAGTCGTACTAGTGATAGTAGTAGTAGCAGCAGTAGAGATGGTGATAGTAGTAGTGATAGTAGTAGTAGTGATGGTGATAGTAGTAGTGATAGTAGTCGTACTAGTGATAGTAGTAGTAGTAGTAGAGATGGTGATAGTAGTAGTAGTAGTAGTAGAAGCAGCAGTAGGGATGTGCAAAGTAGTAAAGGCAGCAGTAGTGATGGTGATAGTAGTGGTAGCAGCAGTAGTGATGATGATAGTAGTAGTGATAGTAGTCGTACTAGTGATAGTAGTGGTAGCAGCAGTAGAGATGGTGATAGTAGAGATGGTGATAGTAGTAGTAGCAGCAGTAGTAATGGTGGTAGTAGTAGTAGTAGTAGTGATATTAGCGATATTAGCAGTAGTAGTAGTAGTAGCAGTGATGGTGAAAGTAGTCATAGTACTAGCAGTAGTAGTGATAGTGATAGAAGTAGAGATGGTGAAAGCAGTAGTAGTAGTAGCAGGCAGCAGTATTAATGGTGATGGTTGTAGTGATGGAGATAGTAGTAGTAGTAGAGATGGTGATAGTAGTAGTGATGGTGATAGTAGTAGCAGAAGCAGAGATGGTAATTGTAGTAGTAGAAGTAGTAGTAGAGATGGTGATAGTAGTAGCAGCAGTAGTAATGGTGAAAGTAGTAGTAGTGATAGTAGTAGTAGTAGTAGTTTCTATTTCTACTTTGCACATTCTTCCACTGCAAATCTTCCATTCCAGTGTTTTACTTGCTATATTGTATTTACTTCGCCACCATGGCCTTGTTTTGCCTTTACGTCCCTTCTCACCTCATTTGCTCACATTGTATATAGACTTATTTTTCTACTGTACTATTTTCTACTGTATGTTTGTTTTACTCCATGTGTAACTCTGTTGTTGTATGTGTCGAACTGCTCTGCTTTATCTTGGCCAGGTCGCAATTGTAAATGAGAACTTGTTCTCAACTAGCCTACCTGGTTAATGAAAGGTTCAGTAAAAATACAAATAAAATAAAAAAGTAGTAATAATAGTGATGGTAGTAGTTACAACATTAGCAGTGATGTGACAGTAGTAGCAGTAGTACTAGTGTTGATGTGACAGTAGTATGGTGATACTGTAATAGGAGCGGTAGTAGCAGTGATGTGCTAGTAGTAGTGGTGATGGGGAAAGTCGTATTGGTGATGGGGATAGTAGTATTAGTAGTAGTCGTAGTATTGATGGTGATAGTAGTAATAGTAGAAGTAGTAGTGATAGTAGAAGTTGTGATGGAGATAATAATAGTGGTATTAGTAGTTGTAGTTGCAGTGAAGGTGATGGTGGTAGTGGTTTTATTATTATTATCAGATGTACTAGTTGCAGTGATAATAGTAGTAATATGTAGTAGTAGTGATATGGTTAGTAGTACTGGTATTAGTAGTAACGTTGATAGTAGTAGTGGTATAATTAGTATTAGTACTAATACTAGTAGTAGTGGTAAAGTAGCAGTTGAAATAGTAGCAGTGGTAGTAGACATAGTAGTGGTAGTGATGGTGATAGTAGAAGTAATAGAAATAGTATTAGTGATTGTGAAATTAATAGTAGTGGAAAATGTGGTGATGGGGGTGGTAGTAGTGATGGTGATAGTAGAAGTGTTGATTGTAGTAGTAGTGTTGATTGTAGTAGTAGTGATGGGGATAGTAGTAGTGCTGATTGTAGTAGTAGTGATGGTGGTAGTAGTAGTGTTGATTGTAGTAGTAGTGATGGGGCTAGTAGTAGTGTTGATTGTAGTAGTAGTGATGGGGATAGTAGTAGTGTTGATTGTAGTAGTAGTGATGGTGACAGTAGTAGTAGTAGTGATGGTGACAGTAGTAGTAGCAGTAGTGATGGTGAAAGTAGTAGTATTAGTGATGGTGGTAGTAGTAGATTTAGTGATGGTGGTAGAAGTAGATTTAGTGATGGTGGTAGTAGTAGATTTAGTGATGGTGATAGTAGTAGCAGTAGTGATGGTGATAGTAGTAGCAGTAGTGATGGTAGTAGTTTTAGTGATGTGATAGTAGTAGTATTAGCGATGGTGATAGTGGTAGTAGTAGTGATGGTGATAGTAGAAGCAGTAGTGATGGTGATAGTAGTAGTGTTAGTGATGGTGATAGTAGTAGTGTTAGTGATGGTGATAGTAGTAGTGTTAGTGATGGTGATAGTAGTAGTAGTAGTAGTAGTGACGGTGAAGGTAGTAGAATTAGTGATGGTGGTAGTAGTAGCAGTAATGATGGTGATAGTAGCAGTAGTGATGGTGGTAGAAGTAGTGTTGATTGTAGTAGTAGTGATGGTGGTAGTAGTAGTGTTGATTGTAGTAGTAGTGATGTTTATAGTAGTAGTGATGGTGATAGTAGTAGCTGTAGTGATGGTGATAGTAGTAGTGTTGATTGTAGTAGTGATGGTGGTTGTATTAGTGTTGATTGTATTAGTAGTGATGGTGGTAGTACTAGTATTGATTGTAGTAGTAGTAGTGATGGTGGTAGTAGTAATGTTGATTGTAGTAGTAGTGATCGTGGTAGTAGTAGTGTTGATTGTAGTAGTAGTAGTGTTGATTGTAGTAGTAGTGATGGTTATAGTAGTAGCAGTAGTGATGGTGATAGTAGTAGCTGTAGTGATAGTGATAGTAGTAGTGTTGATTGTAGTAGTAGTGATGGTGATAGTACTAGTCTTGATTGTAGTAGTAGTAGTGATGGTGATAGTAGTATTGTTGATTGTAGTAGTAGTGATCGTGGTAGAAGTAGTGTTGATTGTTGTAGTAGTAGTGTTGATTGTTGTAGTAGTAGTGTTGATTGTTGTAGTAGTAGTGTTGATTGTTGTAGTAGTAGTGATGGTGGTAGTAGTAGTGATGGTGGTAGTAGTAGTGATGGTGATAGTAGTAGTGATGGTGGTAGTAGTACTGTTGATTGTAGTAGTAGTGATGGTTGGTAGTAGTAGTGATGGTGACAGTAGTAGTAGCAGTAGTGATGGTGAAAGTAGTAGTATTAGTGATGGTGGTAGTAGTAGATTTAGTGATGGTGATAGTAGTAGCAGTAGTGATGGTGATAGTAGTAGCAGTATTGATGGTGGTGGTAGTAGTTTTAGTGATGTGAAAGTAGTAGTATTAGCGATGGTGATAGTAGTAGCAGTAGTGATGGTGATAGTAGTAGTGTTAGTGATGCTGATAGTAGTAGTAGTGATGGTGATAGTAGTAGTATTAGTGATGGTGATAGTAGCATTGGTGATGGTGATAGTAGTAGCAGTAATGATGGTGATAGTAGAGTGTTGATTGTAGTAGTAGTGATGGTGGTAGAAGTAGTGTCAATTGTAGTAGTAGTGATGGTGGTAGTAGTAGTGTTGATTGTAGTAGTAGTGATGGTTGTAGTAGTAGCAGTATTGATGGTGATAGTAGTAGCTGTAGTGATGGTGATAGTAGTAGTAGTAGTAGTGTTGATTGTAGTAGTAGTGATGGTGGTAGTATTAGTAGTGATGGTGGTAGTAGTAGTCTTGATTGTAGTAGTAGTAGTAGTGATGGTGGTAGTAGTAGTGTTGATTGTAGTAGTAGTGTTGATTGTAGTCGTAGTGATGATGGTAGTAGTAGTGTTGATGGTAGTAGTAGTGATGGTGGTAGTAGTAGTGATGGTGACAGTAGTAATAGTAGTAGTAGTGATGGTGGTAGTAGTAGTGTTGATTGTAGTAGTAGTGATGGTTGGTAGTAGTAGTGATGGTGGAAGTAGTAGTAGTAGTGTTGATTGCAGTAGTAGTAGTAGTGTTGGTGGTAGTAGTAGTTATGGGGATAGTGAAAGTGGTATTGGTAGTAGTATTAAAGGATGTAGCAGTGATTGTAGTAGCAGTAGTGATGGTGATAGTAGTAGTGATGGTGACAGTAGTAGTAGCAGTAGTGATGGTGATAGTAGTAGTAATAGTGATGGTGATAGTAGTAGTGATGGTGATAGTGGTAGGCGTAGTATTAATGGTGATAGCAGTAGCAGTAGCAAATGGTGATAGTAGTAGTGGTGACAGTAGTAGTAGCAGTATTAATGGTGATAGTAGTAGCAGTAGTAATGGTAAAAATAGTAGTAGTAATGGTGATTGTAGTAGTAGCAATGGTGATAGTAGTAGTAGCAATGGTGATAGTAGTAGTAGCAATGGTGATAGTAGTAGTAGTAGTAATGGTGATAGTAGTAGTAGTAGTAATGGTGATAGTAGTAGTAGTAGTAATGGTGATAGTAGTAGTAGTAGTAATGGTGATAGTAGTAGTAGTAGTAATGGTGATAGTAGCGGTAGTAGTAGTAATGGTGATAGTAGCGGTAGTCGTAGTAATGGTGATAGTAGCAGTAGTCGTAGTAATGGTGATAGTAGCAGTAGTCATAGTAATGGTGATAGTAGTAGTAGTAATGGTGATAGTAATGGCGATAGTTGTAGTAATGGTGATAGTAGTTATGGTGGTGATGGTGATAGCAGTCGTGGTGGTGACGGTGATAGTAGTCAGTGGTGGTGACGGTGATAGTAGTCAGTGGTGACATTGATAGTAGTAGTAGTACTAGTAATGGTGATAGTAGTAGTAGTAGTAGTGATATTAGTGGTGATAGTAATGGTGATATCAGTCGTGGTGGTGACGGTGATAGCAGTCGTGGTGGTAGACGGTGATAGCAGTCAGTGGTGGTGTAATGGTGATAGTAGTCAGTGGTGACATTGATAGTAGTAGTAGTAGTAGTAATGGTGATAGTAGTAGTAGTAGTAATGGTGATATTAGTGGTGATAGTAATGGTGATATCAGTAGTAGTGGTGGTGACGGTGATAGCAGTCGTGGTGGTGACGGTGATAGCAGTCGTGGTGGTGACGGTGATAGCAGGTGATAGTAATGGTGGTGACGGTGATAGCAGTCGTGGTGGGGACGGTGATAGCAGTCGTGGTGGGGACGGTGATAGTAGTCGTGGTGGGGACGGTGATAGCAGTCGTGGTGGGGACGGTGATAGCAGTCGTGGTGGGGACGGTGATAGCAGTCGTGGTGGGGACGGTGATAGCAGTCGTGGTTGGGACGGTGATAGCAGTCGTGGTGGGACGGTGATAGCAGTCGTGGTGTGACTGTGATAGCAGTCGTGGTTGTGACTGTGATAGCAGTCGTGGTTGTGACAGTGATAGCAGTCGTGGTTGTGACTGTGATAGCAGTCGTGGTTGTGACTGTGATAGCAGTCGTGGTTGTGACTGTGATAGCAGTCGTGGTTGTGACTGTGATAGCAGTCGTGGTTGTGACAGTGATAGCAGTCGTGGTTGTGACAGTGATAGCAGTCGTGGTTGTGACAGTGATAGCAGTCGTGGTTGTGACAGTGATAGCAGTCGTGGTTGTGACTGTGATAGCAGTCGTGGTTGTGACTGTGATAGCAGTCGTGGTTGTGACTGTATAGCGATAGCGGTCGTGGTTGTGACAGTGATAGCAGTCGTGGTTGTGACAGCGATAGTGGTCGTGGTTGTGACAGCGGTCGTGGTTGTGACGGCGATAGCAGTCGTGGTTGTGACAGTGATAGCAGTCGTGGTTGTGACAGTGATAGCAGTCGTGGTTGTGACAGTGATAGCAGTCGTGGTTGTGACAGTGATAGCAGTCGTGGTTGTGACTGTGATAGCAGTCGTGGTTGTGACTGTGATAGCAGTCGTGGTTGTGACTGTGATAGCAGTCGTGGTTGTGACGGTGATAGCAGTCATGGTTGTGACGGTGATAGCAGTCATGGTTGTGACGGTAATAGCAGTCATAGTGGTGATGGTGATAGCAGTAGTAGTTATGTGGATCTTAGTACTTGTATTAGTAGTAATGGTGATAGTGGTGGTGATGGTGATAGCAGTAGTAGTGTTAATAGTGATAGTTGTAGTAGTGGTGATAGTAGAATTGGTATTAGTAGTGGTAGTAGTGGTAATAGACAGTAGTAGTAGTAGTGATGGTGATAGTAGTAGTAATAGAAATAGTATTAGTGATGGTAAAAGAAGAAGTAGTAGAAATAGTAGTGATGATGGGGATAGTAGTAGTAGTGGTTATGGTGAGAATAGTAGTTGTGATAGTAGTATTAGTAGTGATGGTGATAGTAGAAGTAATGGTGATAGTAGTAGTGGTATTGGTAGAATTGGTGATAGTAGTAGTAGTAGTTTTAGTGATGGTGAAAGTAGCAGAAATAGTAATGGGGAAAGTAATGGGTAGTAGTAGTGGTGATGGTGAAAGTAGCAGTAGTAGCAGTAGTGGTGGTGATAGTAGTAGTGATGGTAGTATTAGTAGTGGTAATAGTGATGATAGTAGTACAAATAGTATTGGTGATGGTGAAAGTAGTAGTAGTAGAAGTTGTGGTGTTGGTTGTAGTGATGATGATTGCAGTAGTGATGGTGATAGTAGTAGTAGTGGTATTAGTATTAATGGTGAGAGTAGTAGTGGTGTTAGTAGTAGTAGTGTGGATGGGGTAATTAAAAGTTGTTTTAGTAGTAGTAGTGGTATTAGCAGTAGTAGTGGTAGCAGTAGTGATGGAGATATTATTAGTGATGGTGAAAGTAGTAGTAGTAGAAATTGTAGTGGTGATGGGTGTGGTAGTAGTTGTGATGGCAATGGTAGTAGTAGTATTGATGGGGTAGTAGTATTAGTAGTGGTGGAGGTAATAGTAGTAGTAGTATAAATAGTAGTGGTGGTTGTGATAGTGGTAGTGGTGGTGATGGGAATGGTAGTAGTAGTAGCAGTAGTAGTGAAAGTATTAGTGATGGTAATAGTAGTAGTGGTAATGGGGACAGCAGTAGTGGTATTTGTGGTTTTGGTGTTCAAAATCTCAGCAAGCAAAGAAACGTCCCTTTTTTCAGGACCCTGTCTTTCAAAGATAATTCGTACAAATCCAAATAACTTCACAGATCTTCATTGTAAAGGGTTTAAACACAGTTTCCCATGCTTGTTCAATGAACCATAAACAACTAATGAACATGCACCCGTGGAACGGTCGTTAAAACACTAACAGCTTACAGACGGTAGGCAATTAAGGTCACAGTTATGAAAACTTAGGACACTAAGGAGAACTTTCTACTGACTCTGAAAAACTTCATTTGAAAGCTGCCCAGGGTCCCTGCTCAACTGCGTGAAAGTGTCTTAGCTATACTGCAAGGAGGCATGAGGACTGCAGATGTGGCCAGGGCAATAAATTGCAATGTCCGTACTGTGAGACGCCTAAGACAGCGCTACAGGGAGACAGGACGGACAGCTGTTGGGCTCGCAGTGGCAGACCACGTGTAACAACACCTAGGATCGGTACATCCGAAAATCACACCTGTGGGACAGATACAGGATGGCAACAACAACTGCACGAGTTACACCAGGAACACACAATCCCTCCGTCAGTGCCCAGACTGTCCACAATAGGCTGAGAGAGGCTGGACTGAGGGCTTGTAGGTCTGTTGTAAGGCAGGACCTCACAAGCAACAACGTCGCCTATGGGGACAAACCCACCATCGCTGGACCAGACAGGATTGGCAAAAAGTGCTCTTCTCTGACGAGTCGCGGTATTGTCTCACCTGGGTGATAGTCGGATTCACGTTTATCGTCGAAGGAATGAGCGTTACACCGAGGCCTGCACTCTGGAGCGGGATCGAAGCGAGGCGGCCATCTCTGTCGCGCCGGATCAATTTGGAGGTGGGGGTCCGTCATGGTCTGGGGCGGTGTGTCACAGCATCATCGGATTGAGCTTGTTGTCATTGCAGGCAATCTCAATGCTGTCCGTTACAGGGAAGACATCATCCTCCCTCATGTGGTACCCTTCCTGCAGGCTCATTCTGACATGACCCTCCAGCATGACAATACCACCAGCCATACTGCTCGTTCTGAGCGTGATCTCCTGCAAGACATTAATGTCAGTGTTCTGCCACGGCCAGCGAAGAGCCCGGATCTCAATCCCATTGTCTGACGAGTCGCGGTATTGTCTCACCTGGGTGATAGTCGGATTCACGTTTATCGTCGAAGGAATGAGCGTTACACCGAGGCCTGCACTCTGGAGCGGGATCGAAGCGAGGCGGCCATCTCTGTCGCGCCGGATCAATTTGGAGGTGGGGGTCCGTCATGGTCTGGGGCGGTGTGTCACAGCATCATCGGATTGAGCTTGTTGTCATTGCAGGCAATCTCAATGCTGTCCGTTACAGGGAAGACATCATCCTCCCTCATGTGGTACCCTTCCTGCAGGCTCATTCTGACATGACCCTCCAGCATGACAATACCACCAGCCATACTGCTCGTTCTGAGCGTGATCTCCTGCAAGACATTAATGTCAGTGTTCTGCCACGGCCAGCGAAGAGCCCGGATCTCAATCCCATTGAGCCCGTCTGGGACATGTTGGATCAGAGGTTGAGGGCAAGGGTCATTCCCCCCAGAAATGTTCGGGAACTTGCAGGTGCCTTGGTGGAAGAGTGGGGTAACATCTCACAGCAAGAACTGGCAAATCGGATGCAGTCCATGAGGAGGAGATGCACTGCAGTACTTAATGCAGCTGGTGGCCACACTAGATACTGACTTTTACTTTTGATTTTGACACCCCCCCCCCTTTGTTCAGGGACACATTATTCCATTTCTGTTAGTCACATGTCTGTGTTGAATCTTATGTTCATACAAATATTTACAAGTTAAGTTTGCTGAAAATAAACACAGTTGACAGTGAGAGGACGTTTCTTTTTTTGTTGAGTTTAATAGCAGTAGTGGTGATAGTAACGACGGTGATAGTAGTAGTAGTGATAGTAATGATAGTAGTAGTAGAAGTAGTAGAAGTAGTGATGGTGATGGTAGTAGAAGTAGTGATGGTGATGGCAGTAGTAGTAATAGTAGAAGTAGTGATGATGATAGTAGTAGTATTAGTAGTGATGGTTGTAGTAGTGATGGTGATAGTAGTAGTATTAGTAGTAGTAGTGATGGGGATAGTAGTAATGGTTGTAGTGATGATGATGGAGGCAGTAGTGATGGTGATAGTAGTAGTATTAGTAGTGATGGTTGTAGTAATGATGGTGATAAAGTAGTATTAGTAGTAGTAGTGCTGGTTGTAGTGATGGAGGTAGTAGTGATGGTGATAGTAGTAGTATTAGTAGTAGTAGCGATGGTGATAGTAGTATCAGTAGTAGTAGTATTAGTAGTAGTAGTGATGGTGATAGTAATAGTATTAGTAGTGATGGTGACAGTAGTAGTATTAGTAGTAGTTGTGATGGTGATAGTAATAGTATTAGTTGTGATGGTGACAGTAGTAGTATCAGTATTAGTAGTATTAGTAGTAGTAGTGATGGTGATAGTAATAGTATTAGTAGTGATGGTGACAGTAGTAGTAGTAGTATTAGTACTAGTATTAGTAGTAGTGATGGTGATAGTAGTAGTATTAGTAGTACTAGTGATGATGTTAGTAGCAGTATTAGTAGTGATTGTTGTAGTCATGATGGAGGTAGTGGTGATAGTAATGACGGAAGTTCAAAATTAGGAAGTGTGTCTTCTTGTTTGGGGAATACAATGGTTCAGAGCCAGAACATCCAATCTACCTCCTCTATTCTCCCTCTCCTTTCCTCTTCCTTTCCCTTTCTTCCTCCTCTGTTTGGAGATGAAAGAGCGAAGACAGATTTGGCTGAGTGCCCACACTTTTCAATAAACTCCTCTCGGGCGCACCGTCACAGCGGCAGTCTGTTCCGTTTGGCTTTCATACCGGGGCACAAACTCCAAATTAAATATGACTGTCACAGGCACAAACTACGGTGGGACAGATGCATACAATGGAGTAGGACAAACAGGCCTCTTATTATAGATCTCCCAACACACACACAGTCCTTTGTGTAGAAGAGAAATGCACAAATGAGAGAGAGTATTCAGCCAATCCCTGCATCCCCAACCCACCAAAGAACATAAGCACTATGGTTACACCTGCTCCTGTATAGACCCATTGTATACTTATCTCTACACTTCCATTTATAGTATCATGTTACTAAAGGTAACACAGTGGACTAGGTATAGTATCATGTTACTATAGGGAGTACAGTGGACTAGGTATAGCAACATGTTACTAAAGGTAACACAGTGGACTAGGTATAGTATCTTGTTACTAAAGGTAACACAGTGGACTAGGTATAGCAACATGTTTCTAAAGGTAACACAGTGGACTAGGTATAGCAACATGTTTCTAAAGGTAACACAGTGGACTAGGTATAGCAACATGTTTCTAAAGGTAACACAGTGGACTAGGTATAGTATCTTGTTACTAAAGGGAGTACAGTGGACTTGGTATAGTATCATGTTAGTGAAAGGAGTACAGTGAACTAGGCATCGTATCATGTTACTAAATGTAACATGGTGGACTATGTATAGTATCATGTTAGTGAAGGGAGTAGGGTGGACTACTGTAGGTATAGTATCATGTTACTAAAGGTAACACAGTAGACTAGGCATAGTTTCACAGTGGACTAAGTATAGGTCATGTTACTAAAGGGAACACAGTGGGTTGGGTATAGTATCATGTTACTAAATGTAACACAGTGGACTAGGTATACAGTAGTATCAGGTTACTAAAGGTGACACAGTGGACTAGGTATAGTATCTTGTTACTAACGGAAGTACAGTCGACTAGGTACAGTCAGTCTATAGGTGGGTAATGGACTTACGAATCAGGCTTAAAATTGGGTTCGTATCTAATGTCTGTTCTGTAGGAGGGCATTCTGGGTGCGTTCACTTTGCATTGCCCGGTACTCTGGATGGGCTGATTTTATACATTTTTAGACCATTTCAGAGAATTGTGCGATGCAAAACAAACAATCTCAAGGACTCATTGTTTGCCATGATCCCCAATGTGGTTGAGTTAGCCAGGAGCTTGACACAGGTCCCACCTCGCTCTACTCGTTCACCTCTTCCCAACTCTCTCAATTATGTAAATCATGCAAGTTTTTTCCTTGGGCAACAGAGAGGGAAGCACACACACACACACACACACCTGTGCATGGCCACAGGGGCCTGCTGATATGGATATGTAGAGACGTAAGCACACACACACACACACCTGTGCATGGCCACAGGGGCCTGCTGATATGGATATGTAGAGACGTAAGCACACACACAAACCTCTGAAGAAAGGCATTTGTTTTCAACCTTCATGCCAAAATCATAGGCCCTGACTGCAGAAGCGATCTGACACATCCCTCCAGTTAAAAAGAGCCTTTCCCCCCTCCCCCTCACCCCACAGCTCCCATTCCAACCTCGAACACACACAACTCATCTCTCTCTCTCCATTTTTCTCTTTTGTTCTTCTCTTTTCTACTCTTTCAGCCTCCACGCATCAGCGAGGCAGGACGTATCTCTCTCTTCTGAGAGGACGCGCACGAGGCAAAGTTATTGGGTTGTGAAATTACAAAATAATGAGGCGAAAATGAAAGCGCGGCACTCTTTGTTTTTGCTACACGCGTGCATCTGATAAGAGGCCTGTATGGAGGAGAGGGGGTGGAGGAAGGAAGGGGGGCGAGGGAGGGAGGGAGCACACGGAAGATGCAGGTTGAGGGAAAAGAGATGACAGCAAGGAATGTTTGGATAAAGATCCCAAGCATTCCCAGACAACGAGACAGGTTAATAAGATTGGGGGTGCAAGGGAGGAGGTAGAGAAGGGGGGGTGAGGAAGAACTCTTATCAGAGGAAGATCAATGGTGCTCTCTGCAAACAGACATCCCTTTCATACACGTGGCGGCAATGGGGCTGCAAACACAGACACACATCTAAGTAATTTGAAGCCTGCTCTTCGAGTCAATACAGAGACAATGAAAAGACCCAAACATTTGTAATTTGATGTAAGGTCACCGTGTGGAAGAATTACTGTACTGAAAAGGTCAGGGTAACACATGTTCACCGTTATACACCCTCACACACACACTACACCTGTCCAACCCTCCCTAACACACACCTCTGACAATATTCTCCATTACCTGTTCATAAATTGAACAGCTCACACCCGGGCAGAGCCCCTTGATTAGCACAATAGGCTAGTTTGATAACACAATCGCACCACTAATGCAAGCAGACGGTGATTGATATTTAGAACATGCGCTGCCATCGATCCCATAAAGAAGACAGTCAGCGTGTAACCCGGCGCGTTCCCTTTCCGTAAACACTGTCTAATCACGGCCCTACTATAGGAGAAGAAAGTCATTACAAAAGTAGAACAAGGGGATCGATGGAGAATACAAGGGACGATGCAGGAGATTATTGGGAAATGGATCTGCCCTCAGATCAGGACTAAAGGAAAGTTAATGAAGAACAATCATACATTAAACCATCCAAATGCCAGACCGGCTATTGTTTTATGTGCCAGTTACGGGTGAGAAGTCCTCAGGGAGGAGGCGAGGGTAGTGGGGGAGGGGGTGAAAGAGAGAGCAGCTTCCTCTTGATACCTCCATGTCTCTCATTCTCGTTCTCTCCATTTCTCTCTCTTTCACTTACTCTGAAACTGTGTTAGTTCCAAGGAGATTGCATGTTGTTCACAGCATTCCTAGTGGCCCAGATCCAGCATTAAAGATGGACTGAATCATTTTAGTAAAGAAGCATGTTCCTGCTGAAAAACTTACATGTTAAAAACATTTGAAAATGGCCTCTTCTGGCCACTGCATGCCGTCATCTTGCTAACGTGTCAGCAATGTCATCACATGGTTAGACTAAAAGGCAGGCAATATTACAATGCCTCATTGAGTATGTTTTTCGACAACAATTTTTAAAAAAGATGAAAATAAATGTATATTTAGAAGGCTATCCTGTTAGATACTATCCGGGTAACATGGCACAAATGATACATTGACAAAAATAAATGGTACTGTTAAAGGTGGGCTATCATAGCAAGCCAAATAGCTGAGCTTGTCATGGTTTTGGACTGTCATTGATAGATATTTTGCTAGCTAGTGACAGAGTAGCTATCGACTTGCTACAGTGCAGGACTTACTATGGATTATTGATTTCACTATGGACATTGGCAGCCTCATTTGGTAAGTCTCACAACTAGTTGCAATTTATTTAAAAGCAGGGGGACACTTAACAACCCTACACGGCTGTAGCTAACAGACATCTAGCTAGCTAGAAATCATATTTTTCCTAGCCATCTGTTTCTAGCCCAGCTAGCTAGTTAGCCTCTCCTAGGTTTATCACATCTGAAGTCCCTCACTACAAACCATTTTGAATACCGTTTCATGCATAGTGTACATGATCTGCCTGCTAAACTGGACTATACCGGCATATTTGATGATACCTACCTACTTTGTTATTGTGGACATCATGCATTTAGCTAGCTTACTAATGTGGGGTAACAGTAGATCCGATGCCCCTGCCCTTGTGAAAACCACTAATGTAGCCTTCAGCTGAATGAGCTGAAAAACATAAGCCAATGGATTTTTGACCGGACTATACAGGCTTGTTAATGTGATTAATAATTTATTGTCGTTCCATCTCAAATCAGTAGTTTAAATGTTTTGTTTATCAACTTCTTGATCAAAAAGCCATAAGTGGCCACATCTCTATAAGCTTGTGCTAGGCGTTCGAAAAAAGTTGAATACTATGTTCTAAAAGCATTTATATAACATCACGCTCAACAGGGTTACCCAACATCGACATGTAAAACAATACTGTAGGTTGATTTGAGCGTTTCAGTTCCACTTTAACTACATATTTTACAAGTTCCATACAATTCTAAATTGCATTCAGGGTAATAAGTTAGGACCACGCATACACACACGCTGTGCACACCCACATGCTGTCAAATGCTGTGCAAACAAACACACACACACACACAAAACAAAAGATGGATGGATGGATAGGGGGTAACAGACATCATCAGGTTGACATGCTCATTATTATGCCTCAGGGATGTGGCCGACTAGAAAGCCATTGATCATATGACCCGTCAGAATATTGATCGTCCTGCAAGGGACATCTACCCTGCCCAAAGGCCCGCAGGGGCACCAGTGTGTGTGTTTGTATGAAGGTGTGTGTGTGTAATTTATGTGTACGTCAAAGTGTGTGTGTGGACTGGGGGCTCACAGAGGGACCCAGATTTCTGTAGTTTACATGGTACAGAGGGACCCAGATTTCTGTAGTTCACATGGTACAGAGGGACCCAGATTTCTGTAGTTCACATGGTACAGAGGGACCCAGATTTCTGTAGTTCACATGGTACAGAGGGACCCAGATTTCTGTAGTTTACATGGTACAGAGGGACCCAGATTTCTGTAGTTCACATGGTACAGAGGGACGCAGCTTTCTGTAGTTATGGCTACAGAGGGACCCAGCTTTCTGTAGTTCACATGGTACAGAGGGACCCAGCTTTCTGTAGTTCACATGGTACAGAGGGACCCAGATTTCTGTAGTTCACATGGTACAGAGGGACCCAGCTTTCTGTAGTTCACATGGTACAGATGGGGACCCAGCTTTCTGTAGCTCACATGACACAGAGGGACCCAGCTTTCTGTAGTTCACATGGTACAGAGGGACCCAGCTTTCTGTAGTTCACATGGTACAGAGGGACCCAGCTTTCATGGTACAGAGGGTAGTTCACATGGTACAGAGGGACCCAGCTTTCTGTAGTTCACATGGTACAGAGGGACCCAGCTTTCTGTAGTTCACATGGTACAGAGGGACCCAGCTTTCTGTAGTTCACATGGTACAGAGGGACCCAGCTTTCTGTAGTTCACATGGTACAGAGGGACGCAGCTTTCTGTAGCTCACATGGTACAGAGGGACCCAGATTTCTGTAGTTCACATGGTACAGAGGGACCCAGATTTCTGTAGTTCACATGGTACAGAGGGACCCAGCTTTCTGTAGTTCACATGGTACAGAGGGACCCAGCTTTCTGTAGTTCACATGGTACAGAGGGACCCAGCTTTCTGTAGTTCACATGGTACAGAGGGACCCAGCTTTCTGTAGTTCACATGGTACAGAGGGACCCAGCTTTCTGTAGTTCACATGGTACAGAGGGACCCAGCTTTCTGTAGCTCACATGACAGAGAACACAGATCTCTGATCTAGAAACGGAGGGAGTGACACGGTTGGCCTGAATGAGGACATATTACAATCATAAGGCACTAGTTGAGTACTCAGCCAGCCAAACTAAGATTAGCGCAATTCCACAGTGACAGAGTAAGGCGGAGACTCCGATTTGTTCACTTTAAAATATCAAACACAAACCAATGATTGCAAAGTTAAACAAACCATACAAGTAAATGTGTTCCGTAAAATGTTCAGAGGAAATTGTTAAAAGTAGTCATTGTGCATAGAATTGTATGGTTTGTTTAACTTTGCATTGGACATACATTTTATAGTGAAAAATCTGAGTCTCAGCATCACTCTTACTGTGGAATTTCCCATTACAGATAACATTAGTTTACTGTTTCCCAAGTGTCTCAGTGGTTTAAGCCACTGCATCTCAGTACAAATGGTGACACTACAGTCCCTGTTTCAAATCCAGGCTGAATCACACCAGACTGTGATTGGGAGTCCCATATATACATACATACATAAATACGTGTCTGGAAAAGATTGATGAGTGTTCTGTATGTTTTCATGTAGGCTGACAACATATACATAACAAAATATTACTCAGGCATGCTTCTCATAGTGGTAACCATAACCAATCAATGATGGAACAAATGTCTCACGTCGAAGTGAATATACTTTCGTTGCTGAAAGATGCATGCTACATATGTTATTGAGTAATTAATTAGCATAATAATTAGAAAGATAATTCTAGTAGCTAAATCATAGCATCAGTGTTGTACCTGTCGGGCAGCACAGCGTGTGTGTGAGCGTGTCCTTGGGGACACGCTCTTGGCTGTCCCTCTTCCTATGATTATGCGGGACGCAATCACAGTGACTCACATCCATGATTTCACATGAGTCACACTCCCTCTTCCATCTCTCACCCTCTCTCTCTCCTTATCTCTGCATAAGGCATTTATACTCCTAACTGTGCCAATTTTTATCAAACTGATTAGCAGAAATTATAATGCCAATGTACCAGATGCTCTTGCTGTGAAGCACTATAGAGAATTCATCAGAGAGAAAACAGGAAGTATGGAGAAGGATATTGAAATATTATTTCTGAAGTATTTCTGGAGTTTCCCGGTTGTCTGAAGCTGGGACTTATGAGACTGATTAGTAAGCATGAAGTTAGACACACACCTGCAATCCATTTTGAAACATATAGTCCCTACAATGAAAATACACACAAATCCTCTCATGGCTGTTTGAACACACGCGGATGACGACGCCCTGGTTATATGGAGTGACAAGCAGAGTGTGACGTACAGGACCACCCACTTTCCCTGTGGAGCCAGCCAGGGCAGGAAGCACTAAAACAGAAGAGTAGGCCTTAATCACAGTAAGCTGAGAGCAAGCTATATTAACACACACACACACACACACACGGCCATCTGGACCAGTGACCTCACACTGCCCTGGCCAAACACTCCACAGGCAGATTACCAACCAAACACTGACCTTCTTTTAAGGTTTCACCAACTACTGTATAACATAAAAAAATCTCCAATCGTGTTATCACTGTTATGATGTGGAAAATGTGTTCAGACACTTGACTCTGGGTGTGTTGATCCAACTCATTGCTACCAGTGTAGTTTCAGTAAACAAATACAGGATGGAAACAGATTACTCTTGTGCAGATATCATTCATTAGGAACTGACCACACATCAACTCAACTACTTCCGGTTCTTGCTCAAAACAATGAACAACATCTGACCAGTCACTATACAGCAGATGCTAGGTAGGTAATTAATATTACAATTCACATCAACTGATTCTAAACATTTTAGAACTGCACAACAGTGACTTAGAGCATGATATCTCCTAAAAGAATCCTACTCTAATGTACTACAGCAAAAGCTGATCACATTGGCTATGACAAGGTCTCAGAATATGATAATGTAGAGACAATGTCCCACAATGGGATAATGTAGAGTGTTATTAGATTTGGGGAAATAGCTGACCCTCCTTGAGGATTCACCAACTGTAATGCAAAAGTTTAGCAAGTTTGGCTAGATTCCTTTTCCCACAACTTGAACAGCACTTCATTTCATGATCGCACAAACTTCAGTAAACTGTGAAAAAGAAGCAATATCCCTTGCTTGATTGAGTTGTGAGGGTTTTGACCCTAATCATTGTTTGAGTAACCACAAACTCCTCAACCCATTCACATTGTGTTGTGGTGGTTCATTTCCTCATCCCTCAGCAACGTCCAATCCCATTTGAGAAGTCTGTGAGATAAATTAGTAAGACTGTCTGTGACCAGTTGCTGACGATTGCTAATGCAGCAACATGGTTGGACGACACTATTGGGCAATGGCAAAGTTTCACTCCCCAGTACAGTGGACACAATGTTTTTTTGTCCACTGTAGGTTCATGGAGAAACCACTGAGCTCTATACATCACTGCAAATGGAGCGTGACCGTTTCCCTGGGCTCTGGCATGAAGGGGGTGTAGAGGAGAGACGTTGAGCGTCTTAGATTGAAATCACTGGACAGTTGCTAATGTGGTGTCTGAAACGCCAGCACGGCACCAGTCACACCATACAAGGTGCTAAGTAGATGAACTCCCTTGCCCAACTATGAGCCATGCCAAAATGTGTGTGTGTGTGTGTCTTTAAACTCGGACAAACTATTTCTCCCTCACAAACTTACAATATACCTGTAATGTAACTGTATACAAAACATGTCACCAGACCACCTCTTTCCACTTGTCTGAGGTTGTGAGGAGAATACTGAGGACAATCTGTCACAGCAGACACCGTTTCTGCTGGGCTCCCTCTCCACCTTGTCTGTAGTTGTCAGGGAAGAGAGGTGTCTCATTCTACTGTGGTGACACAAGCTGTCTCTCTGCGCTGGCACAGCGTTGGCACCGTGACACCCTCTGGGAAGTGGGAGATGGTTAAAGCATGGCAGATAGCAGATGGCAACCGCTCAGCGCTGGCAGATATGGACAGAGAAGGGGGCATGAAGGTAGGAACTCCAGTCTTCCGCCAGAAATAAAACTTGAAGAGTAATGGTGTTAGTGCCAAGACCAAGAGTTGAACGGAACGGTTGACTGCACAGATGCAATGTAGTGGTCTGTGTGCGTAAACGTGGACCGGGGTGTCTGTGTGAACGTGGACCGGGGTGTCTGTGTGAACGTGGACCGGGGTGTCTGTGTGAACGTGGACCGGGGTGTCTGTGTGTGGACCGGGTGTCTGTGTGAACGTGGACCGGGGTGTCTGTGTGAACGTGGACCGGGGTGGGTGTCTGTGTGAACGTGGACCGGGGTGTCTGTGTGAACGTGGACCGGGGTGTCTGTGTGAACGTGGACCGGGGTGTCTGGTGTCGGGGTGTCTGTGTGAACGTGGACCGGGGTGTCTGTGTGAACGTGGACCGGGGTGTCTGTGTGAACGTGGACCGTGGGTGTCTGTGTGAACGTGGACCGGGGTGTCTGACGTGGACCGGGGTGTCTGTGTGAACGTGGACTGGGGTGTCTGTGTGAACGTGGACTGGGGTGTGAGTAACCCTATCACTAAAGTAGCAGTACATGACAAAAGGCACTAAACAAAACACACTATTACAAGCTGCTCTCCTCCTCCTTCTCTACGGTCTTCCTAATCAACAAGGATAGAACAGAGAGATAGAAAGGCCGAAGACACATTATGAAGTGGATAACTCCTAAAGTGGCTAGCTAGACCACCTCTACGCTTCATTCCAATTTCACTTCATAAGAGCTCAGAGCTCTTTCCTCATATGGGGCCTCCTCCTCCACATTGTGTGTGTGTGTGTGTGGGGGGGGGTATAATGGCCAGACTGGTGGATTCAATATTATTCAATATCACAGTCCTCATTACACTGTGAATTACAACGGGATCTTGTTCGAGAAAGGCCTGCTGATGGTTGCCTAGCAAACAAACGGATGACGATGCTCCCACCATCGTCATCGCCAGGGCCGACTGAATGGAGAGAGCTGGGGAGGGGACAAAGGAGTGGAGGAGAGAGGGAAAGAATAAGAGAGCTCTCGGCACAAATGGCAGCACTTAATATACTGCCTCTTTCAGTGCCTTAGCTCCGAAGTGTTGGGCGGAATAAATAGCCACTTACTAAGCCACGCGACTAAAGAAGTCGGACTATCACTGTGGAGGGTCCACATTGGAAATGTCGCTTTCAGCATTTACATAGGAGGTAAACGGGAGAATGTGTACTGCATGTAGTATGTGCGTATACAGCACACCTATGTAGATTGGGTCAACACTTAACTTGAATTGGCCACCACAAAGCTGTGTGAGATGAGAGAGGAGGAGAGATTGGTATTCGTAGAGAGAGAGGAAGAGAGAGAGAGGAGGAGAGATTGGTATTCGTAGAGAGAGAGGAAGAGAGAGAGAGGAGGAGAGATTGGTATTCGTAGAGAGAGAGGAAGAGAGAGAGAGGAGGAGAGATTGGTATTCGTAGAGAGAGAGGAAGAGAGAGAGAGGAGGAGAGATTGGTATTCGTAGAGAGAGAGGAAGAGAGAGAGAGGAGGAGAGATTGGTATTTGTAGAGAGAGAGGAAGAGAGAGAGAGGAGGAGAGATTGGTATTCGTAGAGAGAGAGGAAGAGAGAGAGAGGAGGAGAGATTGGTATTTGTAGAGAGAGAGGAAGAGAGAGAGAGGAGGAGAGATTGGTATTCGTAGAGAGAGAGGAAGAGAGAGAGAGGAGGAGAGATTGGTATTCGTAGAGAGAGAGGAAGAGAGAGAGAGGAGGAGAGATTGGTATTCGTAGAGAGAGAGGAAGAGAGAGAGAGGAGGAGAGATTGGTATTCGTAGAGAGAGAGGAAGAGAGAGAGGAGCAGCGTTGGTGCTTAGAACACCCTCTGTCTGAGAGAAGCTTCACACACTCTGTCTCCGACACTATTCATGTCTAGCAATGAGAGGAGAGTAGAGACAAGATTCAGTGGTGTGAGAGACAGGCCATCTCTGTGTGACCAACACTCAGACATGAAGCCACCTCTCCTTATTTCTTCCTTCCTTTCTCACACACAGGTAGACAGCTGCTCTGTGTCCTATCCAATAAACACACAAACACGGTCACAGCAGAGAGTTTCTCCTCATAGCCCAGCGTGAGAAAAGCCTCCTCCATCCCATCGCTCCTGAAAGACAAGCTGCCTCCACTCTATCGCTCCTGAAAGACAAGCTGCCTCCACTCTCGCTCCTGAAAGACAAGCTGCCTCCACTCTATCGCTCCTGAAAGCTCCTGAAAGACAAGCTGCCTCCACTCTATCGCTCCTGAAAGACAAGCTGCCTCCACTCTATCGCTCCTGAAAGACAAGCTGCCTCCACTCTATCGCTCCTGAAAGACAAGCTGCCTCCACTCTATCGCTCCTGAAAGACAAGCTGCCTCCACTCTATCGCTCCTGAAAGACAAGCTGCCTCCACTCTATCGCTCCTGAAAGACAAGCTGCCTCCACTCTATCGCTCCTGAAAGACAAGCTGCCTCCACTCTGAAAGACAAGCTGCCTCCACTCTACTCGCTCCTGAAAGACAAGCTGCCTCCACTCTCGCTCCTGAAAGACGCTCCTGAAAGACAAGCTGCCTCCACTCTATCGCTCCTGAAAGACAAGCTGCCTCCACTCTATCGCTCCTGAAAGACAAGCTGCCTCCACTCTATCGCTCCTGAAAGACAAGCTGCCTCCACTCTATCGCTCCTGAAAGACAAGCTGCCTCCACTCTATCGCTCCTGAAAGACAAGCTGCCTCCACTCTATCGCTCCTGAAAGACATGCGCATTTTAACACGCCATGGCGCAATAGACCCCATTAATGGACTCTTTGCATGATCAGGTCTACATGTGGGAGTGATTGTTGGCAAGGAAAACGTCAACTGTAATAAGCCCGAAGAAATATGATCCAGATACAACCATTTTTAAACGCTCTTTATTTTCCCACGGCCGCCTTCATTGGAAGCTTTTTACCACGGAGTGTAGTCCCATTTAACTCTGCATTTTCTCAGAGCGCTGTGTAGTTTACTCACACGGTCCCTGATCAATTGCCGACTTTGCCGAAAACAATTCCATGTTTATAAAAAGAGAGACCAACTGTCTGCAAGCCCCCAGTGGCATCTGATGAGAACAAGAGGCAGAATTATTTTACGTCGTCGGCTGACAGAGGAATTACATAACGTTTTCACTCCGTGTTACACAATTATGTTCTTAATGAGCATTTTCTCTCTCACAAAAAAAAGAAGGGAGGAGGAAGATGGGGTAGAAAATGAGGGGGAGGAAGGGAAGGGGGGAACAAGATTTCTGCCTGGTAACAGACCTGCCTCGAAGCCTCCCAAAAAGAATTTGATGTTTTTGGGAGGCATTGGGATCATTGGAGTGAAAATTAAACCAACAAAAAATGCTCTATTTCTCCTCACATTTGCAGTGCATATGGGAAAAAATAAGAAGACTTCTTTGTATTCATCATCAGTCCTGGTCACTGGTGACCTTGGAGGATAGAAAAAATAAATGGATGTGTCTAAAATACGTGAATATTCTATTAGCTCCTTCATTCAAATTATGTTCAGGTGAGGGCAGGCAAGGTCAGACTTTTACGGCTACAAGGAGACGTGGACGAGCATCGTTTCAAAAGAAGAAGTTCCCAACACACTGCTTACATGCAGAGTTCAACCTTTTAATCTTCAAAGGTATTTTTTCGAGGCTTGGACAAAGCCTGGTAGAACAGTTTTGTACTGCATTCCTTGTCATTGCTTCAGTCTTTCCACTGATAGTAAAACGATAAAGCTCTTTCTAGTGTACAGTTTGGTCAGAGGTTCATACAAGATGTGCGTGTGACCGCGTCCTCTCTCTAAAAGGCTACACAGCTGTGTGAGTATTTGTCTGGGTGTCTGGGTTTATCTGTCACCATATGGCTTAGAATGGGAGTGAACCTACACCCAAGGTGTCCGTTGCAGAGGTCATCGGCAGGTGTGGCGTCTGTGTGTGACTTCAAAACAAGTCATCATTAGCTAGGCTTTGAAGTGGGTGTGTATGTTTGTATTTGTGTGTGGACGGGGGTATTGATGGTAGTTAAGCCAGAACAAACTTCCACTGATTAAGGCAAGCGTGAACTTTATCACCTGTTCGTCTGTCCATAGGAGACAGGCCCACAGTTTCTTCTGATATCTGATTTCCCGCATTTGATCCCAGTCTGTTATGCTAGGAATGTAATATCAGCAGGAATGATTTTCTTTTTTTTACAGCTGGAGAGATAGGAGAGAAATAGAAGAGGGTTGAAGGAAGGATGTAACTCAAGTGTGTGTATATCTCATGTCCTGTGGTTGTTAGATCAGCATATTGTGGAGGCCAGAGAGAACTGGTCTATAATCCCTCTGTCACACTGACCACGGTCACCTCCAATTCAAAGGACAAAGGTCAAATGACTACTCAATAAGACTCTGCTCTAAACCCAACTGTAGCTCACTGTAATTCACCCATGTTTGCAGTCATGTGGAGAAACCCTAGACAAATCAAAGTCCTGTCCTTAGGCAAAGCTGTAATTACAAAATTAATGAGTGAATAATTCACTCTACACCTAACCCCTAACCGCCTACAGACAGGCACACACACACAGACACACTTTCCTTTCCGGAACAATGTGCTGGGTGCCCTGTGGCGACTCCTCAGCTGTAAGGGTGTAATCTTGAGTGATTGAGGGTGATTGGCTGTGGCTGGGTCGAAACCCCCACTGAGAGCGCGTGCACACACACACACTGCAGCTGCTGCAACTGAAACATTCAGAGCCATGCATAGCACAGACAGCTCATCTGCCTGAAGAAATATCCACCTTGTTCACCCCCCCCACACCAAAAAACACAGTTCAAACCTAAGTAGTGCGGTACAATGTGGAAATGAAACACTCAAGCCCTCATACACGCATAAACTCAATACACACTTAAAAATAGCCACAACAAGAAAAGAAAAAACCCTCACATTTCCAAACAAACACACCCACTCACTCATGCATCTTTCATGCCCATTAATGCAATGTAAAACAAGTAGGACAGTGCATTTAGTTATTAAGACACATTAGCATCAACTGTGTGCATAGAGCGGTAGGCCCACGTTGGTTAGAATGACCTCCTAATGCCATCCTCTCAGTAACCCACACATTTGCTACTGTAGGCCTAATGGGCGAGATGGTGAACACAAATTCTACATTCTTACTGGACAAGCATATGATCTCTATTTCATGGTCCTCCTAAAATAATTAAATAAAGGTTCGATCTTCATAAACCGTACACCATTCTTTGTTTGTAGGCCTAACATGTTGTTACGATGCGCCTGTGAGCCTTCCACATGTCAGGACCTTTCCCTCCATTTCCCCACAGACAAACAAACTGATTGTTTGGTACAAACATTTGCTTGCTAATTTACCTATGCTTTCGCTAATCCCTTCAAAAACATGTTTCTACGTAATCATGTAAAGGGCATGAATGTCAGAGTCTCTCTATCATGTCAGATTTAGTACTTCTGTTATTTTTCTATTGCCAACTTGCTCTACTCACCAACGCTGTTGGACTGTCTTGACTTCCTAGCTGAGCACCCGGCGGGATTACGCAATGGTTACGTGCCCTTTTTGCATTTGGTTTATCCCGGTTAAGAGGGGTTTCATTGTTTGGCTAAAATATTCATAATTCTGCTAATTCTGCATTTGACTTCATTAACTGTTGTTCATTGTAATGTAAGCCTAAATTGTGCAAACATGTCGCCATTAATTAAAGTGTGTTAATCACTGTCATTGCGAATGTACATGTTTAAAGGTCTGAATGGTTTATGCCAGGTTGTGGCACGTTGGGGATAATGTCGTTACTACTATAGCTGTACCATATACAATACGTCAATATATGATATCACATTTGTGTGTTTATGGCCATTTTATGGCCATTTTGCCATGTGTTAGAGGCATTTTGGCGACATACGTTTATTATTTGTAGCAAATTATACATTTGAGATTATTATTTTTTCATAATTTTTCATTATCTGTTTTTGTAAGTACAACATCTGAACCTAGTTTTCTTCATCACTGTAAATAAATATCACCGAATGTTGCACCTGAACCTCTCAACCTCAACTATTGCTGCTCTACACCAGCTAAAGAGGGTGCAGGGTCTGCTATCTTAACAAAGGCCTACTTTTTCTATAGCCTACTGTGATACAATTAATTAGCAGCACGGTTTTCATCCGAAGCGACTTACAGACATACTATTCAGTATGCAGTCCATACAGAAATGAAACCCGTAAGCCTATACTATATCCCCAACACACCATGCTCCTTTCAACTGAACCATTGTAACCACATACAGGTGTAGGATCTTCATTTAAGCCAGTTATAGGAAAATAATCCTGCAACAAAAGGAAATGTGAAGTATATTTTGGTAACGGGTTGATACATTTTTTGTAAGGGAAAATCAAGTCTGAAATTTCAAAGTGAAAAACAAACAAACTTCAGAAGCCTTTTTTAAATCTCAAATACACTACACGTTTTAAATCTCCTGCAACAGGGTGATCAAACTAAGCTGTAGTAGCCTCTTTAATACCGAATGCCAGATCCAAATCCAAACAAGTTCAGACCGTTTTTTCAAGCTGTCATTGTAAAGGGAGCTAGACACATGTCTTCCTCTTGGCGAGAACTGCAGACACAACAACAACAACAAAACACACTGGAAACGCTGGCTGCCGAAGGTAATGGGAAACATACATATTGACACTTCAGTGTAATTGAAAGAGAAAGGCTGTTTGCCTGCGCTGCAATCACTACCTGACAAGACCATAGAGGAGAAGGCATCGTTTCCAGACAGATTTCAATTGAGAATGACACCCCAGTAGAGGTGCAAATGTGTTTGTTTTTTTTGTGTGTGTGTGTGTGTGTGTGTGTGTGTGTGTGTGTGTGTGTGTGTGTGTGTGTGTGTGTGTGTGTGTGTGTGTGTGTGTGTGTGTGTGTGTGTGTGTGTGTGTGTGTGTGTGTGTGTGTGTGTGTGTGTATGCGTGTGTGTGTGTGTGTATGCGTGTGCGCGTGCGCGTGTGTGTGTGTGTTTAGGTGTAAAGCAAGTTAAGCAGTGTTAGCAAAACCAATTTCCTCTGTTGCAGTAATTCGATTTGCAGTTTTTTTCATCCAAGAGACCTTAAATGAATCTGAATGAAGGTTAACGTATGTCTTACACTGGTGTGAGCAGGGGATTGCATTTGATTGGATGCAAATATACAAATGTATGGAATTCCTGATTAATTTAATTCATGCGCCATCATGGATTTGGAATAAGCGACTGTTAGGGGATGTCACAACTGAATAAGCATTCAATGAGGCTCTCTTGGAAGGCTAACAACTGATGTAAATAAATGTTGGCTTTCTCAATGTACAGTATAGCTCTGCATTGGTAAGTGCTAGTGACTGCGGGTTAACCTATGTAGGTAAGTGCCCCTAGGAAGTCAAATGTGAGAGGTGGGACACTTACAACCCCTCAAATACCCACATGCCATCTTGGCTTCCACACACACACACACACACACACACACACACACACACACACAACCAAATACCGGTCAATGGGATAAAGGACGTTCTTGCCAGACACTGTCTCCAGGGTAACAGTAGCCACACAGAGTAGTCAAGGGCCAGATGCAAATGAAATGCAAACAAACAGTGTGAGAGGGAGGGAGGCAGAGAGAGAGACAGGCAGTGAGAGAGACAGGCAGTGAGAGAGAGAGAGAGAGAGAGAGAGAGAGAGAGAGAGAGAGAAAGAGAGAGAGAGAGATAGAGAGAGAGTATATATCATTACAACACTGTATATATACATAATGTGACATTTGAAATGTCTTTATTCTTTTGGAACTTTTGTTAGTGTAATATTTACAGTTACTTTATGTATTGTTTATTATCTATTTCACTTGCTTTGGCAATGTAAATATATGTTTCCCATGCCAATAAAGCCCTTAAATTAAAGTTGAATTGAAATTAAAAATTGAATTGAGAGAGAGAGATAGAGAGAGATGGCGTGCCTCTGACCATAGCCTCGATATCACAGCAGGCAGACAAATGAAGAACCCCAAGCCCAGGGGATCCCACCCCTTCTGAGCCAACGAGGGTCACTCAGCCACATGATAATACATACAGGTACAAACGACCTGAGAGCACAACAGTAAAGGGTGGCCACAGCACTCAAGGGAGTGATTGTAAAAGCTTCTTCTACTTTACCCAACACACAAATGGTTATATCCACCCTGCTACCACGAAAAGACTTCCACCCTGCTATACAATGGGTAAACGCTGTATTTCCTGTGACTGTGCCTCAAAACCAAATGTTGACCTGGTCCACCACTCCACCCTGGACTTGAACAGCCTTTACAACCAGGTCCACCTCTACAAGGCAGCAGTGCCCACTTTCGCCCGCCCTCAACTACAGCCCCAACACCTCACATAAGAGCAATAGATTAATAGACACCCCGCCCAGACCAGCGAGACCCTCTGCCAGAACTGCAGGACCCCCCACCCCACCCCGGACCTACCCACGACAAAAGGATCAACATCCAGACCATAACACCACCAGCCACATCCACATCCACAACCCCACCCCAACCAATCAACACCCCCCCAAGTCAAAAATGCCTGCACCCCATTTAGGCCTCCTCAGATAAGACCTATGCCACTCCTGCCCACCCCCCACTCTCGCAAAGAGGGCCTCAACATGAACATATCACACATACGCCCAGGCCCCCACTCTTACACTAGCCCAAGCCAATGGCATGTACCAGACGCTCAGCAGGCTCTGCTCACACTTACTGGCCTGAGGCCAAACCACACCCCCAACAACATTGGACACTTTATGGAACACAAAGCCTTCACTATCTCATCCTGGAATATCCAAGGCCTGAGGTCATCTGCCTTTGGCCTAAAGAGCAGGAACCTGGACTTCATCAAAGACATCAGAAATACAGACATTGTCGTCCTACAAGAAACATGGTGTAGAGGAGATGGCACTGGTTGCCCCCTTGGTTACAGAGAGCTGGTAGTCCCATCCACCGAACTACCAGGTGTGAAACAGGGAAGGGACTCAGGGGGTATGCTAATTTGATATAGAGCAGACCTAACTCACTCTATTAAATCAAAATCAGGAACATTTTACATTTGGCTAGAAATTTAAAAGGAAATGATCTCAACTTAGAAAAATGACCTCCTGTGTGCTACCTAAATTCCCTCACTAAAATCCCCACATTTTAATGAAGACAGCTTCTCCATCCTGGAGGGGGAAATCAATCATTTCCAGGCCCAGGGACATGTACTAGTCTGTGGCAACCTAAATGCCAGAAATGGCTCTCGAGTGGCACAGCGGTCTAAGGCATTGCATATCATTGCTTGAGGCGTCACTACAGACACCCTAGATCGAATTCAGGCTGAATCACAACCGGCCGTGATTGGGAGTCCCATAGAGCGGCGAGCAATTGGCCCAGCGTCGTCCGGGTTTGGCCGGTGTGAGCCACCATTGTAAATAAGAATTTGTTCTTAACTGACTTGCCTAGTTGATTCAATAAAGGTTACATTGAAACAAAGTAATTCAAAAAAAGAACCTGACTCCCTCAGTACACAGCGGGACAAACATCTACCTGGAGATGACATCATCATCACGACAACACATACTTCCGGCGCCGACAGAGATGGCCGCCTCGCTTCGCGTTCCTAGGAAACTATGCAGTTTTTTGTTTTTTTACGTGTTATTTCTTACATTAGTACCCCAGGTCATCTTAGGTTTCATTACATACAGTCGAGAAGAACTACTGAATATAAGATCAGCGTCAACTCACCATCAGTACGACCAAGAATATGTTTTTCGCGACGCGGATCCTGTGTTCTGCCTTACAAACAGGACAACGGAGTGGATTCCATGCAGCGACCCAAAAAAACGACTCCGAAAAAGAGGGAAACAAGGCGGTCTTCTGGTCAGACTCCGGAGACGGGCACACCGTGCACCACTCCCTAGCATTCTTCTTGCCAATGTCCAGTCTCTTGACAACAAGGTTGATGAAATCCGAGCAAGGGTAGCATTCCAGAGGGACATCAGAGACTGTAACGTTCTATGCTTCACGGAAACATGGCTCACTGGAGAGATGCTATCCGAGGTGGTGCAGCCAACAGAGACAAACATCTTTCTGGTAAGAAGAGGGGCGGGGGCATATGCCTTATGACTAACGTGACATGGTGTGATGAAAGAAACATACAGGAACTCAAATCCTTCTGTTCACCTGATTTAGAATTCCTCACAATCAAATGTAGACCGCATTATCTACCAAGAGAATTCTCTTCGATTATAATCACAGCCGTATATATCCCCCCCCAAGCAGACACATCGATGGCTCTGAACGAACTTTATTTAACTCTCTGCAAACTGGAAACGATTTATCCGGAGGCTGCATTCATTGTAGCTGGGGATTTTAACAAGGCTAATCTGAAAACAAGACTCCCTAAATTTTTATCAGCATATCGATTGCGCAACCAGGGGTGGAAAGACCTTGGATCATTGTTACTCTAACTTCCGCGACGCATATAAGGCCCTGCCCCGCCCCCCTTTGGGAAAAGCTGACCACGACTCCATTTTGTTGATCCCTGCCTACAGACAGAAACTAAAACAAGAGGCTCCCACGCTGAGGTCTGTCCAACGCTGGTCCGACCAAGCTGACTCCACACTCCAAGACTGCTTCCATCACGTGGACTGGGAGATGTTTCGCATTGCGTCAGACAACAACATTGACGAATAGGCTGATTCGGTGTGCGAGTTCATTAGAACGTGCGTTGAAGATGTCGTTCCCATAGCAACGATTAAAACATTCCCTAACCAGAAACCGTGGATTGATGGCAGCATTCGTGTGAAACTGAAAGCGCGAACCACTGCTTTTAATCAGGGCAAGGTGTCTGGTAACATGGCTGAATACAAACAGTGCAGCTATTCCCTCCGCAAGGCTATCAAACAAGCTAAGCGTCAGTACAGAGACAAAGTAGAATCTCAATTCAACGGCTCAGACACAAGAGGCATGTGGCAGGGTCTACAGTCAATCACGGACTACAGGAAGAAATCCAGCCCAGTCACGGACCAGGATGTCTTGCTCCCAGGCAGACTAAATAACTTTTTTGCCCGCTTTGAGGACAATACAGTGCCACTGACACGGCCTGCAATGAAAACATGCGGTCTCTCCTTCACTGCAGCCGAGGTGAGTAAGACATTTAAACGTGTTAACCCTCGCAAGGCTGCAGGCCCAGACGGCATCCCCAGCCGCGCCCTCAGAGCATGCGCAGACCAGCTGGCCGGTGTGTTTACGGACATATTCAATCAATCCCTATACCAGTCTGCTGTTCCCACATGCTTCAAGAGGGCCACCATTGTTCCTGTTCCCAAGAAAGCTAAGGTAACTGAGCTAAACGACTACCGCCCGTAGCACTCACATCCGTCATCATGAAGTGCTTTGAGAGACTAGTCAAGGACCATATCACCTCCACCCTACCTGACACCCTAGACCCACTCCAATTTGCTTACCGCCCAAATAGGTCCACAGACGATGCAATCTCAACCACACTGCACACTGCCCTAACCCATCTGGACAAGAGGAATACCTATGTGAGAATGCTGTTCATCGACTACAGCTCGGCATTCAACACCATAGTACCCTCCAAGATCGTCATCAAGCTCGAGACCCTGGGTCTCGACCCCGCCCTGTGCAACTGGGTACTGGACTTCCTGACGGGCCGCCCCCAGGTGGTGAGGGTAGGCAACAACATCTCCTCCCCGCTGATCCTCAACACTGGGGCCCCACAAGGGTGCGTTCTGAGCCCTCTCCTGTACTCCCTGTTCACCCACGACTGCGTGGCCACGCACGCCTCCAACTCAATCATCAAGTTTGCGGACGACACAACAGTGGTAGGCTTGATTACCAACAACGACGAGACGGCCTACAGGGAGGAGGTGAGGGCCCTCGGAGTGTGGTGTCAGGAAAATAACCTCACACTCAACGTCAACAAAACTAAGGAGATGATTGTGGACTTCAGGAAACAGCAGAGGGAACACCCCCTATCCACATCGATGGAACAGTAGTGGAGAGGGTAGCAAGTTTTAAGTTCCTCGGCATACACATCACAGACAAACTGAATTGGTCCACTCACACAGACAGCATCGTGAAGAAGGCGCAGCAGCGCCTCTTCAACCTCAGGAGGCTGAAGAAATTTGGCTTGTCACCAAAAGCACTCACAAACTTCTACAGATGCACAATCGAGAGCATCCTGGCGGGCTGTATCACCGCCTGGTACGGCAACTGCTCCGCCCTCAACCGTAAGGCTCTCCAGAGGGTAGTGAGGTCTGCACAACGCATCACCGGGGGCAAACTACCTGCCCTCCAGGACACCTACACCACCCGATGTTACAGGAAGGCCATAAAGGACATCAACCACCCGAGCCACTGCCTGTTCACCCTGCTATCATCCAGAAGGCGAGGTCAGTACAGGTGCATCAAAGCTGGGACCGAGAGACTGAAAAACAGCTTCTATCTCAAGGCCATCAGACTGTTAAACAGCCACCACTAACATTGAGTGGCTGCTGCCAACACACTGACACTGACACTGACTCAACTCCAGCCACTTTAATAATGGGAATTGATGGGAAATTATGTAAATATATCACTAGCCACTTTAAACAATGCTACCCTATATAATGTTACTTACCCTACATTATTCATCTCATATGCATACGTATATACTGTACTCTATATCATCGACTGCATCCTTATGTCATACATGTATCACTAGCCACTTTAACTATGCCACTTTGTTTACATACTCATCTCATATGTATATACTGTAGTCGATACCATCTACTGTATCTTGCCTATGCTGCTCTGTACCATCACTCATTCATATATCCTTATGTACATATTCTTTAACCCCTTACACTGTGTATAAGACAGTAGTTTTGGAATTGTTAGTTAGATTACTTGTTGGTTATTACTGCATTGTCGGAACTAGAAGCACAAGCATTTCGCTACACTCGCATTAACATCTGCTAACCATGTGTATGTGACAAATAAAATTTGATTTGATTTGATTTGATTTGAACATAACCAACAAAAACAGGTCGCAACTCCTGCAGCTCTGTCGCACTCTGGGTATGTACACAGTCAAAGGTAGGCTTCGAAGGGACTGCTAAAGTAAGTACAACTATAGCTCATCTCTTGGCAGTAGTACTATAGACTACTTTATCACTGACCTCAACCCGGAGTCTCTCAGAACGTTCACTGTCAGCCCACTGACATCCCTATCAGATCACAGCATAATCACAGTCTACTTGAACAGAGCAATACTCAAGGTGTCTATCCAAAATGGAAATGTATGGGTAAACCACTTCTCCAATCTTTTTTACCCTGTAACAAAGAACAAACAGCAAAAAATATAAATGATCAAATACAAATCTTAGAATCAACTATTAATGACTACCAGAACCCACTGGATTCTCCAATTACATTGAATGAATTACAAGACAAAACCCTCCAACCCACAAAGGTCTGTGGTGTTGATGGTATCCTCAATGAAATTATAAAATACACAGACCACAAATTCCAATTGGCTATACTTAAACTCTTTAACATCATCTTTAGCTCTGGAATCCTCCCCAATATTTGGAACCAAGGACGGATCACCCCAATCCACAAAAGTGAAGACAAATGTGACCCCAATAACTACCATGGGACAGCAACCCTGGGGAAACCCTGCATTATCATTAACAGCAGACAAGTTCATTTGCTCAGTGAAAACAATGTACTGAGCAAATGTCAAATTGGCTTTTTACCAAATTACCATAGAACAGACCACATATTCACCCTGCACACCCTAATTGACAAACAAATGAAAACAAAGGCAAAGTCTTCTCATGCTTTGTTGATTTCAAAAAAGCTTTGACTCAATTTGACATGAGGGTCTGCTATACAAATTGATGGAAAGTGGTGTTGGGGGAAAAACATACAACATTATAAAATCATGCAAACATACAACAAGTTGGTAAAAAACACACAGATTTCTTTCCACGGGGCCGTGGAGTGAGACAGGGATGCATCTTAAGCCCCACCCTCTTCAACATATATATTAACGAATTGGCGAGGGGACTAGAACAGTCTGCATCACCCGGCCTCACCCTACTATAACCTGAAGTCAAATGTCTACTGTTTGCTGATGATCTGGTGCTTCTGTCACCAACTAAGGAGGGCCTACAGTAGCACCTAGATCTTCTGCACAGATTATATCAGACCTGGGCCCTGGCAATAAAAAAAGAATGGTGTTTCAAAAAAAGTCAAATAAATAAAAATAAAATAATAAATGAAGTTCCATCTGGACACCGTTGCCCTAGAGCACACAAAAAACAATACATACCTTGGCCTAAACATCAGCGCCACAGGTAACTTCCTCAAAGCTGTGAACGAGCTGATAGAAGGCAACATCAAATTCGACTTACCAATTAGGGTATGGCTAAAAGGTTATGGTTGTGAGGTCTAGGGTCCGCTCACCAACCAATAATTCACTAAATGGGACAAACACCAAATTGAGACTGCATGCAGAATTCTGCAAAAAATATCCTCTGTGTACACCGTAAAACACCAAATAATACATGCAGATCAGAATTAGGCTAATTTTCAAAATTCAGAAAAGAGCCATTGAATTCCCAAACCTTCCATAACAAAGCCATCACCTACAGAGAGATGAACCTGGAGAGGAATCCCCTAAGCAAGCTGGTCCTGGGGCTCTGTTCACAAACACAAACAGAGCCCACAGAGTCCCAGGAGAGCAACACAATTAGACCCAACCAAATCATGAGAAAACAAAAAATATATTTCTTGACACATTGGAAAGAATTAACAAAAAAACTATCTAGAATGCTATTTGGCCCTAAACGAGAGTACACAGTGCCAGAATACCTGACCACTGTGACTGACCCAAACTTAAGTAAAGCTTGGACTATGTACAGACTCAGTGAGCATAGCCTTGCTTTTGAGAAAGGCAGACCTGGCTCTCAAGAGAACACACGCTACAGTGTATGTGCACACTGCCCACAAAATTATGTGGAAACTGAGCTGTACTTCCTAACCTCGTGCCAAATGTATGACCATATACAGTGCCTTGCGAAAGTATTCGGCCCCCTTGAACTTTGCGACCTTTTGCCACATTTCAGGCTTCAAACATAAAGATATAAAACTGTATTTGTTTGTGAAGAATCAACAACAAGTGGGACACAATCATGAAGTGGAACGACATTTATTGGATATTTCAAACTTTTTTAACAAATCAAAAACTGAAAAATTGGGCGTGCAAAATTATTCAGCCCCTTTACTTTCAGTGCAGCAAACTCTCTCCAGAAGTTCAGTGAGGATCTCTGAATGATCTAATGTTGACCTAAATGACTAATGATGACAAATACAATCCACCTGTGTGTAATCAAGTCTCCGTATAAATGCACCTGCACTGTGATAGTCTCAGAGGTCCGTTAAAAGCGCAGAGAGCATCATGAAGAACAAGGAACACACCAGGCAGGTCCGAGATACTGTTGTGAAGAAGTTTAAAGCCGGATTTGGATACAAAAAGATTTCCCAAGCTTTAAACATCCCAAGGAGCACTGTGCAAGCGATAATATTGAAATGGAAGGAGTATCAGACCACTGCAAATCTACCAAGACCTGGCCGTCCCTCTAAACTTTCAGCTCATACAAGGAGAAGACTGATCAGAGATGCAGCCAAGAGGCCCATGATCACTCTGGATGAACTGTAGAGATCTACAGCTGAGGTGGGAGACTCTGTCCATAGGACAACAATCAGTCGTATATTGCACAAATCTGGCCTTTATGGAAGAGTGGCAAGAAGAAAGCCATTTCTTAAAGATATCCATAAAAAGTGTTGTTTAAAGTTTGCCACAAGCCACCTGGGAGACACGCCAAACATGTGTAAGAAGGTGCTCTGGTCAGATGAAACCAAAATTGAACTTTTTGGCAACAATGCAAAACGTTATGTTTGGCGTAAAAGCAACACAGCTCATCACCCTGAATACACCATCCCCACTGTCAAACATGATGGTGGCAGCATCATGGTTTGGGCCTGCTTTTCTTCAACAGGGACAGGGAAGATGGTTAAAATTGATGGGAAGATGGATGGAGCCAAATACAGGACCATTCTGGAAGAAAACCTGGGACGGAGATTTGTCTTCCAACAAGACAATGATCCAAAACATAAAGCAAAATCTACAATGGAATGGTTCAAAAATAAACATATCCAGGTGTTAGAATGGCCAAGTCAAAGTCCAGACCTGAATCCAATCGAGAATCTGTGGAAAGAACTGAAAACTGCTGTTCACAAATGCTCTCCATCCAACCTCACTGAGCTCGAGCTGTTTTGCAAGGAGGAATGGGAACAAATTTCAGTCTCTCGAAGTGCAAAACTGATAGAGACATACCCCAAGCGACTTACAGCTATAATCGCAGCAAAAGGTGGCGCTACAAAGTATTAACTTAAGGGGGCTGAATAATTTTGCACGCCCAATTTTTCAGTTTTTGATTTGTTAAAAAAGATATCCAATAAAGATATCCAATAAAAAAGATATCCAATAAATGTCGTTCCACTTCATGATTGTGTCCCACTTGTTGTTGATTCTTCACAAAAAAATACAGTTTTATATCTTTATGTTTGAAGCCTGAAATGTGGCAAAAGGTCGCAAAGTTCAAGGGGGCCGAATACTTTCGCAAGGCACTGTATCTACTGGGTGAAACACCACAGTGTGCCATCACAGCACCAATATTTGTGACCTGTTGCCACAAGAAAAGGGCTACCAGTGAAGAACAAACACCATTGTAAATACAACCGATATTTATGTTAAATTATTTTCCCTTCTGTACTTTACCTATTTGCACATCGTTACAACACTGTATATAGACATGATATGACATTTGAAATGTCTTTATTATTTTGGGACTTCTGTTGTGAAGTGTGCTATACATTTTTATTGTTTATTTCACTTTATTATCTACATCACATGCTTTGGCAATTTTAACATATGTCTCCCATGCCAATAAAGCCCTTAAATTGAAATTAAATTAAAATTGAATTGAGAGAGCGAGAGAGAGAGAGAGAGAGAGAGAGAGAGAGAGGGAGGGAGGGTGGAAGGGGTGGTGGTGGTGTGTGATTTTGTGAGTGAGATCGTGTGTGTGTATGTGTGTGCGCGTGCGCGCACATCTGTGTGTGCTTTCCCAGCCCACACATGTTGGTTGTCACCTGTATCTCCAGACTATCTTCACCCAGATATCCCCAACACCTCTGCGTTATCCTCCCACTCTCCTACTCTCAAATGATACCAGAGTGTTGCCCGCATTACCCTCCCACTCTCCTACTCTCAAATGATACCAGAGGGTTCTTATTGGGTCTCCCTAATTCCACCCTCTATCCTCCGACTTCCATCAACCCCATCCATCTGGATTGGCACCTCGTCTCGATCCCACCATTAGGGGGCCCTCAGCGGCGGCCCAACGATGGACGGGTTGCTCCTCAATAATCTCCCGGACAGCGATCCATTGTCACACAGGGAGGGCCTGAGTAGCCGACCTCTATTTTTACCATTTATGGCAGGGCTGGCAAGAGAAAGGTCACTGAGAGAAGTTACACTCGAGCTGACTAGTGGGTTGAGACAAGGTGTAGGCCAACAGGAGAAAAACACTGAAAAATGTGAAGAGTGCAAACAACTACTTATTTATACTTATTCATACAGTACAACACAGGCCATTCTCGCGCCGTCCTGCCAATCGCTCCATCTGCAGTTGCCAGACTGACTGTTTACCACTCTGTCTTTCTGATGTCTGACAACCAAGTGACAGATGCGGTCTCCTTCTTTTAGCTGAACACTTCCCTCGTCAAATATCTGCAACGCTTTTTGTCTGAACGTTTTCCCTGGGATAGCTATGCATCATCGCTCTTCCTGAACCAATCCCCTGGGGGTGAGGAAGTGGTGGCTCTCATTCCTGAAATTCTTTCTTCAGGAACCGCCACCCCTCCACCTTCCACTGTGGCATTTGCTAGAATGTGCCAAGAGAAGGTAACAAGAGGGTGAAGTAATCTTCAAAGTCACATGGCAAAGAGAAAGAGAGTAGGGGTGGGGGGTATTGAGAGCGGTAGAAAGGGGAGAGAAAGACAGTCAGAGAATAGTGTGCAAGAGGTGGCAGAGGTAGAAGAGGGAGAAAGAGGAGTGAATGTTCTGAGCACCATATTGATTAGAGCACTAAATCTGTCAGACAGAGGCTAAAATGTTTCAGGTAAAGCGCTGGGAGATACATAAGGATATGCAGTGGAGAGGCTACAGCCAGACAGTGCCTTGCAGCAGAATGTGTTAGCATCGGTTAGCTACAGTCAGCCAGTGCCTTGCAGCAGAATGTGTTAGCATTGGTTAGCTATAGCCTGCCAAACTGCCAGTGCCAGTTTGTGCCCCGTGAGTAATAGTATCACAGAGAAGAAAAAACATATATTTTTTAAGGACAAATCTGAGGAGGCATGTGCCACCTATGGAAATGACGCCTCTGCCTGCCAGTACCTTACAGCGCAATGTGTTAGCATTGGTTAGCTATAGCCTGCCAGTACCTTACAGCACAATGTGGTAGCATTGGTTAGTATCTGCAAAGAGAGGATGTAGATGTCTTTTTTCTTCGTGTTCCTCTCAGAAAAGAGCAGTGTAGTTAGCATAATGGTCCAGATTATTTAACTAGATTATTTAACTAGATCATTTTTTCCCCATTTAGATCAGGAGGATGCAGGCAAATATTTTCTATAAAGTATGGGCAGAAGAGGAAAGGGTCAAAAGAGCTATGTTTAATGGGACCGGGTTGGTGTGATTTGTAGGGTGTGTACAGCCTAGCACTACAGACTCAGAGCACGTTGTCACCTGGTGTGTGTGTGTGTGTGTGTGTGTGTGTGTGTGTGTGTGTGTGTGTGTGTGCATGCGTGTGCGGGTGCGTGGGTGCGTGGGTGCATGGGTGCGTGGGTGCGTGCGTGTGAGAGAGAGAGAGAGAAATTAATTAGAAGGGCAGAGTGCAGGATTGTTTCTGTGTGTGAGAGATGGGCAGTGTGTGTGACTGTGAGTATGACAAGGGGTGGTGGTGGTGTGCGTGTGTGTGTGTCTGTGTGTCTCTGGGTGAGGATTAGGATGGACAGCGCAGGGCTCAGAGGCTGAGAGGAAGGCCGGGCGGTAGGGATTAACGACGGGTAATCTGAAGATGTGCACACACACACACACACACACACACACACACACACACACACAGCAGTGCCAGTCCACACCACCACTGCCCAGCCCTCTCTAATGGCAGTGGAAGAAGAGCAGAGGAAAGGAAGAGAGAACACACATGGGAGGGAAGGAGGTAGGGAAGGAGGGAGGGAGCATGGAGGATAAGAGAAAACTTCCCTCTTACACACCTCAGAGCATCACCGCACACGGAGTAGGAAGACTTTTCTATCTATTTTTATTCCTAGTTAACCCAACTTCTTTAGTTTTTCATGCAGAGATCTCTTTAAGGTTTTGATGCAGAGAGGAGGGAAATTTGGACTGAGATGGTTAAACCACCCAGTTAGGCTTTTTTAGTGCTTTCCATCACTTTCTGCTTTCGGCTTTGGGAGAGAGAGAAAGAGGGACCAGGAGGAGGACTATAGAGCCCCCCTCTCTCTTTTCCTTGTCTGTCTGTCTGTCTGTGTCTGTCTGTCTGTTTGTATCCCTCCTACCTGTCTGAATGTCTGTCTGAATGTATCTCTTCTCCTTGTCTGTCTGTCTATCTGTCTGTATCTCACCTCCCTGACTGTCTGTATCTCCCTCCCTCCCTGCCTCCCTCGCTCCCTCCCTATCTGTCTGTATGTATGTCTGTCTGTATGTCTGTCTGTATGTATGTATGTATGCATGTATCTCTCCTCCCTGTCTGACTGTCTGTCTGTATGTATCTCTCCTCCCCATCTGTCTGACTTTCTGTCTGTCTGTATCTCTCCTCCCTCCCTCCCTCCCTCCCTCCCTCCCTCCCTCCCTCCCTCCCTCCCTCCCTCCCTCCCTCCCTCCCTCCCTCCCTCCCTCCCTCCCTCCCTCCCTATCATCATCCCCCCTCTCTCTTTCTCTCTTGCTGTGCTTTTCTCTCATCCTTCAATAAACTGTGAGCCATACATTAGGGACCAAGCAACAGCAGAATGTGAGAATGAAAGCAAAAAAATCTGGGGGAATATGTCAGAATAAATCATGTTCAGCACTGACACAAGGACTTGAAAGAGCATGAGTACCAAATCACTCTTAACCTCTCATCCTCACACTGTCTCTCAATCCCACCTCTCTCCCCCTTCATCTATCCTGCACCCAACCTTCCTTACAGGCTGTTGTGTTATATTTCATGTTCATTGTTATCGTACTCTCTCTCCCCCTGTACTCTCTCTCCCCTGTACTCTCTCTCCCCCTGTACTCTCTCTCTCCCCTGTACTCTCTCCCCTGTACTCTCTCTCCCCCTGTACTCTCTCCCCCTGTACTCTCTCCCCTGTACTCTCTCTCCCCTGTACTCTCTCTCCCCTGTACTCTCTCCCCTGTACTCTCTCCCCTGTACTCTCTCTCCCTGTACTTTCTCTCCCCCTGTACTCTCTCTCCCCCTGTACTCTCTCCCCCTGTACTCTCTCTCCCCTACACCATCTCTCTCTCCCCCTGTACTCTCTCTCCCCTGTACTCTCTCTCCCTGTACTCTCTCTCCCCTACACCATCTCTCTCTCCCCTGTACTCTCTCTCCCCCTGTACTCTCTCTCCCCTGTACTCTCTCCCCTGTACTCTCTCCCCTGTACTCTCTCTCCCTGTACTCTCTCCCCCTGTACTGTCTCTCCCCTGTACTCTCTCCCCTGTACTCTCTCCCCCTGTACTCTCTCTCCCCTGTACTCTCTCTCCCCCTGTACTCTCTCTCCCCTGTACTCTCTCCCCTGTACCTTCTCCCCTGTACTCTCTCTCCCCCTGTACTCTCTCCCCTGTACACTCTCTCCCCCTGTACTCTCTCCCCCTGTACTCTCTCTCCCCCTGTACTTTCTCTCCCCCTGTACTCTCTCTCCCCTGTACTCTCTCCCCCTGTACTCTCTCCCCTGTACTTTCTCTCCCCTGTACTCTCTCCCCTGTACTCTCTCCCCCTGTACTCTCTCTCCCCCTGTACTCTCTCCCCTGTACTCTCTCCCCCTGTACTCTCTCTCCCCTGTACTCTCTCCCCCTGTACTCTCTCTCCCCCCTACTCTCTCTCTCCCCTGTACTCTCTCCCCTGTACTCTCCCCCACCATCTCTCTCTCCCCTGTACTCTCTCCCCTATACTCTCTCCCACCATCTCTCTCCCCACCATCTCTCTCTTCCCATGTACTCTCTCTCCCGCTTTACTCTCTCCCCCACCATACTGTTTCTCCCCCACCATACTGTCTCTCCCCTGTACTCTCTCTCCCCCAAACGCTCTCCTCACTTATACGCTCTCTCACCAATAAACACTCTATCACCCTATAATCTCTCTCCCACACCATCTCTCTCCCCCTATAATCTCTCTCCCCTGTACTCTCTCCCTGTACTCTCTCTCTCCCACCATCTCTCTCTCCCCACCATCTCTCTCTCCCCCAACATCTCTCTCTACCCCACCATCTCTCTCTCCCCACCATCTCTCTCTCCCCCAACATCTCTCTCTACCCCACCATCTCTCTCTCCCCTGTACTCTCTCTCTCCCACCATCTCTCTCTCCCCCACCATCTCTCTCTCCCCCAACATCTCTCTCTACCCCACCATCTCTCTCTCCCAATGTACTCTCTCTCTCCCCTGTACTCTCTCTCCCCACCATCTCTCTCTCCCCCAACATCTCTCTCTACCCCACCATCTCTCTCTCCCTGTACTCTCTCTCTCCCACCATCTCTCTCTCCCCCACCATCTCTCTCTCTCCCCCAACATCTCTCTCTACCCCACCATCTCTCTCTCCCAATGTACTCTCTCTCTCCCCCTGTACTCTCTCTCCCCACCATCTCTCTCTCCCCACCATCTCTCTCTCCCCTGTACTCTCTCTCTCCCCCATCATCTCCCCCACCATCTCTCTCTCCCCCAACATCTCTCTCTACCCCACCATCTCTCTCTCCCAATGTACTCTCTCTCTCCCCTGTACTCTCTCTCCCCACCATCTCTCTCTCCCCACCATCTCTCTCTCTCCCCCTGTACTCTCTCTCTCCCCACCATCTCCCCCACCATCTCTCTCTCCCCTGTACTCTCTCTCTCCCCTTGTACTATCTCTCCCCACCATCTCTCTCTCCCCTTGTACTCTCTCTCTCCCCCATATACACTCTCTCCCCCACCATCTCTCTCTCCTCCACCATCTCTCTCTCTCCCCTATACTCGCTCTCCTCCACCATCTCTCTCTCTCCCCCTATACTCTCTCTCCGCCACCATCTCTCTCTCTCCCCTATACTCTCTCTCCTCCACCATCTCTCTCCCCTATACTCTCTCTCCTCCACCATCTCTCTCTCTCCCCCTATACTCTCTCTCCCCACCATCTCTCTCTCCCCCTATACTCTCTCTCCTCCACCATCTCTCTCTCCCCCTATACTCTCTCTCCCCACCATCTCTCTCTCTCTCCCCTATACTCTCTCTCCTCCACCATCTCTCTCTCTCTCCCCTATACTCTCTCTCCTCCACCATCTCTCTCTCTCCCCCTATACTCTCTCTCCTCCACCATCTCTCTCTCTCTCCCCCTATACTCTCTCTCCTCCACCATCTCTCTCTCTCCCCCTATACTCGCTCTCCTCCACCATCTCTCTCCCCCTATACTCTCTCTCCGCCACCATCTCTCTCTCTCCCCCTATACTCTCTCTCCTCCACCATCTCTCTCTCTCCCCCTATACTCTCTCCTCCACCATCTCTCTCTCTCCCCTGTACTCTCTCTCCCCCACCATCTCTCTCTCCCCACCATCTCTCTCTCCCCTGTACTCTCTCTCCCCCACCATCTCCCCCACCATCTCTCTCTCCCCCTGTACTCTCTCTCTCCCCTGTACTATCTCTCCCCCACCATCTCTCTCTCCCCTGTACTCTCTCTCTCCCCCATATACACTCTCTCCCCCACCATCTCTCTCTCCTCCACCATCTCTCTCTCTCCCCCTATACTCGCTCTCCTCCACCATCTCTCTCTCTCCCCCTATACTCTCTCTCCGCCACCATCTCTCTCTCTCCCCCTATACTCTCTCTCCTCCACCATCTCTCTCTCTCCCCCTATACTCTCTCTCCTCCACCATCTCTCTCTCTCCCCCTATACTCTCTCTCCTCCACCATCTCTCTCTCTCCCCCTGTACTCTCTCTCCTCCACCATCTCTCTCTCTCTCCCCTATACTCTCTCTACCCCACCATCGCTCTCCCCAGGCAAACATTGGCATGGGGCACCATAATGATATAAATGACCAGCTTAAGACATATTTTTCTGGTTGCAAAACATAAAATAGTTACAAAATATGGCATTGCAACCAACTCTCCTCCCCATCTCTCTCTCTACCCCCCACTCCTCCTCCATCTCTCTCTCTACACCCCAACTCCTCCTCTATCTCTCTCTTTACCCTCCCACTCCTCCTCCATCTCTCTCTTTACCCTCCCACTCCTCCCCCATCTCTCTCTACCCCCAACTCCTCCTCCATCTCTCTCTTTACCCTCCCACTCCTCTTCTATCTCTCTCTACCCCCAACTCCTCCTCCATCTCTCTCTACCCTCCCACTCCTCCTCCATCTCTCTCTACCCCCAACTCCTCCTCCATCTCTCTACCCTCCCACTCCTCCTCCATCTCTCTCTACCCCCAACTCCTCCTCCATCTCTCTCTTTACCCTCCCACATCTCTCTCTTTATCCTCCCACATCTCTCTCTTTACCCTTCCACTCCTCCTCCATCTCTCTCTTTACCCCCAACTCCTCCTCCATCTCTCTCTTTACCCCCAACTCCTCCTCCATCTCTCTCTTTACCCTCCCACTCCTCCTCCATCTCTCTCTTTACCCTCCCACTCCTCCTCCATCTCTCTCTTTACCCCCAACTCCTCCTCCATCTCTCTCTTTACCCTCCCACTCCTCCTCTATCTCTCTCTTTACCCTCCCACTCCTCCTCCATCTCTCTCTTTACCCTCCCACTCCTCCTCCATCTCTCTCTTTACCCCCAACTCCTCCTCCATCTCTCTCTTTACCCTCCCACTCCTCCTCTATCTCTATCTCAACCCCCCACTCCTCCTCCATCTCTCTCTTTACCCTCCCACTCTTCCCCCATCTCTCTCTCTACCCCTCCCACTCCTCCATCGCTCCTCCTCCATCTCTCTCTACCCCCCACTCCTCCTCCATCTCTCTCTTTACCCTCCCACTCCTCCTATATCTCTCTCTTTACCCTCCCACTCCTCCTATATCTCTCTCTTTACCCTCCCACTCCTCCTATATCTCTCTCTACCCTCCCACTCCTCCCCATCTCTCTCTTTACCCTCCCACTCCTCCTATATCTCTCTCTTTACCCTCCCACTCCTCCTATATCTCTCTCTACCCCTCCCACTCCTCCTATATCTCTCTCTTTACCCTCCCACATCTCTCTCTTTACCCTCCCACTCCTCCTCCATCTCTCTCTTTATCCTCCCACATCTCTCTCTTTACCCTCCCACTCCTCCTCCATCTCTCTCTTTACCCTCCCACTCCTCCTCCATCTCTCTCTCTACACCTCCCACTCCTCCTCCATCTCTCTGTCTAGCCATCCTACTCCTCATTCTCCATCCATCCATCCATCATCCCTCTCTCTCTCTCTCTCTACCATCCCACTCCTCCATCCATCCATCCATCCATCCATCCATCTCTCTCTCTCTCGCTCTCTTTCTATCTCTCCCGCTTCATCTATCTCTCTAACCCTCCCACTCCTCCTCCATCTCTCGCTTTTTTCCACTCTGTCTCATGTTGTTGTGGTGTTTTGGAGAACATATTTATTATTGTCCTCCATCAAGCAGGCTGTGGGTGAGTTGTAGTGACCATATTTATTATTGTCAACCATGAAACAGGCTGTGGGTGAGTTGTAGTGACCATATTTATTATTGTCAACCATGAAACAGGCTGTGGGTGAGTTGTAGTGACCATATTTATTATTGTCAACCATGAAACAGGCTGTGGGTGAGTTGTAGTGACCATATGTATTATTGTCAACCATGAAACAGGCTGTTGGTGAGTTGTAGTGACCATATTTATTATTGTCAACCATGAAACAGGCTGTGGGTGAGTTGTAGTGACCATATTTATTATTGTCAACCATGAAACAGGCTGTGGGTGAGTTGTAGTGACCATATGTATTATTGTCAACCATGAAACAGGCTGTTGGTGAGTTGTAGTGACCATATTTATTATTGTCAACCATGAAACAGGCTGTGGGTGAGTTGTAGTGACCATATGTATTATTGTCAACCATGAAACAGGCTGTGGGTGAGTTGTAGTGACCATATTTATTATTGTCAACCATGAAACAGGCTGTGGGTGAGTTGTAGTGACCATATGTATTATTGTCAACCATTAAACAGGCTGTGGGTGAGTTGTAGTGACCATATTTATTATTGTCAACCATGAAACAGGCTGTGGGTGAGTTGTAGTGACCATATTTATTATTGTCAACCATGAAGCAGGCTGTGGGTGAGTTGTAGTGACCATATTTATTATTGTCAACCATGAAACAGGCTGTGGGTGAGTTGTAGTGACCATATTTATTATTGTCAACCATGAAGCAGGCTGTGGGTGAGTTGTAGTGACCATATTTATTATTGTCAACCATGAAACAGGCTGTGGGTGAGTTGTAGTGACCATATTTATTATTGTCAACCATGAAGCAGGCTGTGGGTGAGTTGCAGTGACCATATGTATTATTGTCAACCATGAAACAGGCTGTGGGTGAGTTGCAGTGACCATATTTATTATTGTCAACCATGAAACAGGCTGTGGGTGAGTTGTAGTGACCATATTTATTACTGTCAACCATGAAACAGGCTGTGGGTGAGTTGTAGTGACCATATGTATTATTGTCAACCATGAAACAGGCTGTGGGTGAGTTGTAGTGACCATATGTATTATTGTCAACCATGAAACAGGCTGTGGGTGAGTTGTAGTGACCATATTTATTATTGTCAACCATGAAACAGGCTGTGGGTGAGTTGTAGTGACCATATGTATTATTGTCAACCATGAAACAGGCTGTGGGTGAGTTGTAGTGACCATATTTATTATTGTCAACCATGAAACAGGCTGTGGGTGAGTTGTAGTGACCATATTTATTATTGTCAACCATGAAACAGGCTGTGGGTGAGTTGTAGTGACCATATTTATTATTGTCAACCATGAAGCTGGCTGTTGGTGAGTTGCAGTAACATTAGGAGGAAGCCCAAATCTAGCCTGTCCCAGCTGAAGGAAGATGGTTGGATTACCGCAGAGAGAGAACTCTTTATCCACACTCAGAGACAAATAAATACACGCCACAGATGACATTACATTCACAAGGCTTGTACAGTGTGTTTTGTGTGTGTGTGTGTGTGTGTGTGTGTGTGTGTGTGTGTGTGTGTGTGTGTGTGTGTGTGTGTGTGTGTGTGTGTGTGTGTGTGTGTGTGTGTGTGCGTGTGTGTGCGTGTGTGCACACGCGTTGGGGGATTTGAGACTGAGTGGCACACATCCATCCCCACTCTGAGGGTCCTGGATTAGTGTGTGTGTGTCTGTATGTGTGTCTGTGTGTAACCAGCCCTGATGCCATATCTGAGACAGCACCCTGTGCTATAGCTGCTCTTAAAGGCTTATTTGGGTTCCATTAATGACGGCCCGGGAACATAATCCATCTAAATTGGAAAACTGATGAGAAGTTGGGGAAAAAGATACTGCGGGAGAGCACATATGCTGCCCTCTCCCTGAGGACACTGGGGAGATGTAGGCCAGTCAACCAGGCAGTATCCCTCTCTAAAGAGATGGATGGAGAGAGAGAGAGAGAGAGAGAGAGAGAGAGTGTGTGTTTGTGTGTGTGTGTGTGGGGGGGTGTTGAGAGAGACAGTGAAAGAAACATACAGGGAGAGAATAAATGAGTGAGACAGAGCAAGACAGAGACACAGTCAAGAGGGAAACTGAGAGAGATAAATCGATCTGCTTGACTTCCTCCTTGTCATGACAGCTGAGGCTCAGCTGAGTCATCATGTACTGTACAGTACATCAAGACCACACCCCCTGTTCAAACACAAACTGTGGGAATAAGCCAGACTTATAGGTAGCCAAGGGCTTTAATAACAGCATTTAGATGCTACACAGTGATTTAACAAGCTTGTTAAGTGTAGACGGTTACAATACGCTAGCTTGCAGTTAGAATAGCCCTGACAGAGCCCATGACACAATGAGGACAATGATTGGAGCTTTAGCCACATGCTAAGTCACCTGCTAGTCATCTTTCTTTGTGATTAAGGCCTCGCTTTGCATAAGCACCAGCCAGGTCACCCGTATTGGACTCCATCCATGTCTGAGGACGTCAGGAGATGACGTGGATCCCGTCCACTAGGGGCAACACTGAGCCTTGTTACCTACAGATAGGTTTGGGTTTTGCTAGGGCGCTGTGGACGGGGAAGACGGATGGGCGTAAGCATGCATATGGTTAGGGAAGTAACTCTGCCTCTGATTCCAAAGGTTGCAAGTTCGATAGAAAGTTGTTTTTGAAAAACGTGGTTTAAGCCTATGCCAAACCTTAACCTTTACCTTAACCATTTGGAGTTAATGCCTAACCGTTAATGCCTAAACATAACACTAACATAAACAAATGTGCCTTAAACACCTTGAAATGTAACATTGAAAGAACTTCGAAATTTGATGCTTGAGAGACATTGATTGATACCGAATTGTGACATCAGCACACCTCTGCAATTGGATGAATGGATAATATGGACACACCTTCCCTTTCAACCTCTCATAGCAGGGAGGACGGTTGATACTCATTGTGATGCATGTTCCAGCATTCCTCCTTTAATTGTTTCTATTTTGGCGTTCTTAGAAGGTACCATGCTGTGCCATTGCGACTTCTCAGTAATCCTGTGCTTAATCATTTGAATTGCAGAGGGGGTTAGGGGGAGGGCGGACGTGGATGGGGCTAAGATTAAACAGTAGCAGCGTGTTAACATTGGTAGATGTTAGCATATTAGCATCTGTGAAGGTCTCCTCTCGAGTATGGAACAATGAAAGACAGGGGGGAGATATCGCAAGCCAGAGGGAAGCAAGCAACGAGTTGGTAAGTGGAGAGAGAGAGAAGAAAGAAACAGAAAGGAGACACAGGGCTGCCCTTTGTGACCGTCACCTAAAGAAAACAATTCTTTGCTTTTTGCCATTCAGAAGCCACAGTAAATGTATGGGGTTTACAAACAGTAGGGGAAAGGAAGGGAGACGAGGCAAAATGACAGAGCTGGGAAAAGGGAGGGCAGGATGAGAGAGTGAGCAGGGGAGAAATGAGCATCAGAGGAGGTCAAGCAGAGGATTGGAATCAGAGGGGCCGGTACGAACGAGACAGGGGGGAGGGAGAAGGAGGGGGGCAAAGAGAGAGAGAGAAAGAAAGAGCGACAGAGAGAGCAAGCGACAGAGAGCGACAGAGAGAGAGAGTGACAGAGAGAGTGCGACAGAAAGAGAGAGAGAGCAACAGAGAGAGAGAGTGACAGAGAGAGTGCGACAGAAAGAGAGAGAGAGCAACAGAGAGAGAGAGTGACAGAGAGAGCGCGAAAGAGAGAGAGAGCAACAGAGAGTGAGAGCAACAGAGAGAGAGCGACAGAGAGAGAGAGGGAGAGAGAGCGTGACAGAAAGAGAGCGCGAAAGAGAGAGAGAGCAACAGAGAGAGAGAGCGACAGAGAGAGTGCGACAGAAAGAGAGCGCGAAAGAGAGAGAGCAACAGAGAGAGAGAGCGACAGAGAGAGTGTGACAGAAAGAGAGCGCGACAGAGTGACAGAGAGAGAGAGCGACAGTGAGAGAGAGAGCGACAGAGAGAGAGCGAGAGAGAGTGAGACAGAGAGAGAGAGACAGAGAGCGACAGAGAGAGAGAGAGAGAGACAGAGAGAGAGAGCGACAGAGAGAGAGAGAGAGAGAGCGACAGAGAGAGAGAGCGACAGAGAGAGAGAGACAGAGAGAGAGACAGAGAGAGACAAATATTAGAATCAACTATTAAAGACTACCAGAACCCACTGGATTCTCCAATTACCTTGAATGAGCTACAGGACAAAATAAAAACCCTCCAACCCAAAAAGGCATGTGGTGTTGATGGTATCCTTAATGAAATGATCAAATATACAGACAACAAATTCCAATTGGCTATACTAAAACTCTTTCACATCATCCTCAGCTCTGGCAACTTCCCCAATATTTGAAACCAAGGACTGATCCTCCCAATCCACAAAAGTGGAGACAAATTTGACCCCAATAACTACCGTGGGATATGTGTCAACAGCAACCTTGGGAAAATCCTCTGCATTATCATTAACAGCAGACTCGTACATTTCCTCAATGAAAACAATGTACTGAGCAAATGTCAAATTGGCTTTTTACCAAATTACCATACAACAGACCATGTATTCACCCTGCACATCCTTATTGACAACCAAACAAACCAAAACAAAGTCTTCTCATGCTTTGTTGATTTCAAAAAAGCCTTTGACTCAATTTGGCATGAGGGTCTGCTATACAAATTGATGGAAAGTGGTATTGGGCGTAAAACATACGCCATTATAAAATCATGTACACAAACAACAAGTGTGCTGTTAAAATAGGCAAAAAAACACACCTATTTCTTCCCACAGGGCCGTGGGGTGAGACAGGGATGCAGCTTAAGTTCCACCCTCTTCAACATATATATCAACGAATTGGCGCGGGCACTAGTCTGCAGCACCCGGCCTCACCCTACTAGAATCTGAAGTCAAATATCTACTGTTTGCTGATGATCTGGTGCTTTTGTCACCAACCAAGGAGGGCCTACAGCACCACCTAGATATTCTTCACAGATTCTGCCAGACCTGGGCCCTGACAGTAAATCTCAGTAAGACCAAAATAATGGTGTTCCAAAAAAGGTCCAGTCGCCAGGACCACAAATACAAATTCCATCTAGACACTGTTGCCCTAGAGCACACAAAAAACTATACATACCTTGGCCTAAACATCAGCGCCACAGGTAGCTTCCACAAAGCTGTGAACAATCTGAGAGACAAGGCAAGAAGGGCATTCTATACCATCAAATGGAACATAAAATTCAACATACCAATTAGGATCTGGCTAAAAATACTTGAATCAGTCATAGAGCCCATTGCCCTTTATGGTGTTGAGGTCTGGGGTCCGCTCACCAACCAAGACTTCACAAAATGGGACAAACACCAAATTGAGACTCTGCACGCAGAACTCTGCAAAAATATCCTCAGTGTACAACATAGAACACCAAATAATGCATGCAGAGCAGAATTAGGCCGACACCCACTAATTATCAAAATCCAGAAAAGAGCCGTTAAATTCTACAACCACCTAAAAGGAAGCGATTCCCAAACCTTCCATAACAAAGCCATCACCTACAGAGAGATGAACCTGGAGAAGAGTCCCCTAAGCAAGCTGGTCCTGCGGCTCTGTTCACAAACACAAACAGACCCCACAGAGCCCCAGGAGAGCAACACAATTAGACCCAAGCAAATTATAAGAAAATAAAAAGATAATTACTTGACACATTGGAAAGAATTAACAAAAAAACAAACTAGAGTAAACTAGAATGCTATTTGGCCCTTAACAGAGAGTACACAGTGGCAGAATACCTGACCACTGTAACTGACCCAAACTTAAGGAAAGCTTTGACTATGTACAGACTCAGTGAGCATAGCCTTGCTATTGAGAAAGATAGCCGTAGGCAGACATGGCTCTCAAGAGAAGACAGGCTATGTGCACACTGCCCACAAA